>NW_022103906.1:36539551-36541700 GCF_000313985.2 Echinops telfairi
ACAGTAATAATGTTCTGGTATGTGGGGTTAATCAAAGGGAAAATTGCTTGGCGAGACTAAGTAGCTACCCATTGCTGGAAGACAGATGCTGTTTCCGTGCATATGAACTAATGGCAAATGAGGCAAATTCTCCTGAATTATAAGGAGTTATTTTATCTGTGTAAGTATTTCAAACTTCCAGTTTGAGAAAAGAGACAGAAGAATACACTGCAACTTGTTTTGTTTTTGTCTTTGCTGAGTGCAATGCTGGTTAAATAGGATTCAGGAGGTCCATGAAAAAGGTCAGACTTATGCGCAGATTTCTTCTTTTCCCTTCCTGTGTCCTCCATACTTTCTCCCATTTTTCCCTTTCCTTGCATGGTTTAGCTTTCTCTGAGCCAAACAGAATCCCAAATTTAGTGACTTCAAACAATAGCCATTGATTTAGCCTACAGTTCTGTGAGTCAGCAATCTGAATGGAACTCAGCTGGACAGTTATTTTGCTCTTAGCTGGGCATCTGTGCTTAACCTCTTCTCAGCCAAGAAACTCATGTTTCTGAGGGCTGCTTTCCTGTTTGCTGGGATAAGACTGGTAACTAGTAAATAGCTCTCAATATCTAGCAGGTTAGGATTGAATAGTTTTATGATGGAAGTTGGGTGGGTTCCGAGAGAACAGAAATATGCAAAGCTTCCCAAAGATCTGGCTTACTTTTGTTGTGTTTGCTGGTTTCAGCTCAGATGCCAAGAGCTAAGAAGATTTTGCATCTTTATGAGAAGACCCATGAAGTCATGGACTAAGTTTAGGGTGGAAAACTATAAATGTTTTTGTAATTTCACTTGTCTTTCTTGATGTTTCTGTGCTATACATTCATTCCACTATTTATATGTGTAGATGGAGGAGGAATGGCTACGGGAGAAGAACACGGATTCTATACACATAATCTATGTATGTTTTTATAAGCCCTGGTGGCACAGTGAGGACACCTAGTGGTGTAGTGATTACACCCTGGACTTCTAGCTGCAAGATGAGCAGTTTGAAAGGCCAGCTGCTCCTTCGGAGAAAGATGGAGCTCGCTACTCCAGGAAAGAGGTCCAGTCTCAGCAACTCCCAGGAGCAGTTTTACCCTGTCCTACAGGGTCATTATGAGTCAGCACAGACTTGATGGCAGTGAGTTTATTTGCTTGCTTTTGGTTTATGTATCGCTCTTTCTCTATGTGTCTATTCAATATATGTATATCTCTGAACATATATATACTCCTAAAATGATATATATTCAATAAGTTTCAATTAAATACATTTACTGTTTATTTTGTTGCTCAAATTGTTACCCTTTCACCTATCTCTTGTCTCACTTTTACAGAACTCCAGTCATCTTTGAATGCCTTTGTTGCCTTCCTATACAAAAAAATATCCCAACACATTATATTTTAGCTACAAGACCTGGAGATTGTGACTTTTGGAAACAAAAACTGTACTACCAAGTGGATTATGATATTAGCAAACAAATTATGAATATAATAGGTACTTAATGCTATTTGGATACAATTTCTCTTAAGCTTATTTGGGATACATAGTTTAAAAAAATCTATAAATCTGATACTGCTTGCTGTATATCTACCGATTAGCAAACAAATTATGAATATAATAGGTACTTAATGCTATTTGGATACAATTTCTCTTAAGCTTATTTGGGATACATATTTTAAAAAAATCTATAAATCTGATACTGCTTGCTGTATATCTACCGATTCTATTAAAATCAGAAAAAATTCTAAAGTTAAGAAAATATCAGGTTATTAAAAAAATCTAAACTAACTCCTACTTTGGCAACTATTCCAAGATTGTTTCCCTTCAGATTTAATAACATCCAAAATGAACCCAAAATCGTATCGTAAGGTAGAGTCCAAGCTCCCATCTGAATATTCCGTCCCCTGTATTTTGCGAGTGAGAATCAGCAGAGAAGAGAAGAGGATTCGCTTCTTTCACAGCGTGGGAAAGGCAGAGGGTGCTTTCTAATGGTGCATTTTTTTTTAATAATCATTTTATTAGGGGCTCGTACAACTCATCACAATCTGTACATACGTCACCTGTGTCCAGCACTTGAGTACATATGTTGACTTCATCATTCTTACGACACCCACTTTCCACTTGAGCCCCTGGTGTCAGCTC
>NW_022103906.1:36542637-36544495 GCF_000313985.2 Echinops telfairi
CCACTTGTGTACCCATTGTCTTCAGTGACTTCATGTGTTATATCTTTTGATAGCCAAGCATCATCCACTTTCTTCACCACATTTTCTTGATGGTGCATTATTTTAAGGAGGGCAAGTCAGAATAAGGGTGATTTATATTCTGTCATCTTTATTGTAAAAGAGTGATATTCATCATTTGAACCCATTTTTACTATCAATTTTGATGAGAATGACTGTTTTTCCCTTTAACATAGTAATAATCTCATGATGTAAGATCACGCCACAATACCACAGCTATCTGATCAAACCTTAGACTATGTTAAACAGAGAAAAAAAACAATTTTCTAAAGAAGATTATACACAGTGCTGTGGTTGAGTATATTATTTTCTATGTTTAAAGTTTATGTTTCTGATATGCTGCATAAATATTCTTATTACCTATGCAGACAATAAATACGATTGACTGAGGAAGAAGTTATACCTTGGAATTATGGTGTTGGAAAACAGTCTTAGATATACCACAGATTGCCAGGAGAATGATGAAATATTTCTTGGGAGAAGTACACTCAGAATTCTCCTTAGAAGATGAGTACGAAGATTGTTTGTCTATTTACCTTGAACATCTTATTAGGAGGGACCAGGTCCTGGCAAAGACATCATTCTTGGTAAAGTGGATGGTCAGCAAAACAGAGGACGACTCTCCCCAATAGAAATGGAAGCCGTGGCTGCAAAACTGGATTCTAACTATGCAATGATTATGAGGATGGCACGGGTCAGGGTGATGTTTCTTTCTGTTGTACATGGGCTTCAGAAGAGTCAGCACTGATTTGATGGAACCTAACAAGTGTAACATGCCATCTTTAATTGTAAATAGGAATACAGAAAAATAGAAACCAGGATGCTAAAGATGTAGCTCTGAACTTGTCTCCCAATTGGAAAAGCAACACATTCCCATTCCGAACCACTGTGGCTTTAGAAAGGAGCCTTGGCGAGGGGTAGCAGGTTTTGCCTTGCGCTACGAGGCACAAGACCAGCAGTTTGAATACAGCAGCTGCTCTGTGGAAGAAAGGTTGCTTGCTTCCAAAAAGATCTTCCCCAAACAAAACGTTCCAAAGGGACAATTCTATTCCCTTCTTTAGGTCTGATATAGTCAGAGTCTACTGGAGGGAACAGGTTTGATGGCTCTGGAAGAGCCAGAATCCTTGGCACTTTAGCAAAAAGAGACCATGAGTGCTTCCCCTCCATCTCTTTCCCATCCGTTAGAATGGCTGGTAGCCCGAGAGCTACTCAGTCTATCAGTGAGGACAGGTTTATTCTCTCATGGGTCTTTAGGGAGTGACTTGAAATCCCTTCAATTTTGGGATACTTTATCCACTGGAAAATTAAGATTAAGAGATTTTCTTTCTCAGGTGCTCTTGTTAAATATAACATCTCTCATGAGAATTAGTTTACCAACCAAGTATTAGCACATTGTCAATAAATGACAAAACCGTTGTCTTGGAAAGGATAGGACAGGGGTGAAAAGCACATCAGAAAAGTGTGTCCTGACTACAGAAGCAGGCACCACCATGTCATGAGTGTCCCAGTACAAGTGAGCCCCAGGGGGGCACTCGAAAGTGAGCAGCTCACAAAAGGAGGAGTGAAATTTTAAGCAATTTATAAATGTATTCTTGGATCAAAATTACTGTGGTTGACACACAAATGGTTTCTGTTATACTGAAGTTCCATTTATTTTTTTCCCAATCACCTTTCTCTCTCTTTATATATATCTCTATATCTATCTATCTATCTATCTATCTATCTATCTATCTATCTATCTATCTACAAGAGTGAAAATTGAGTCTCATCTGATTTGTTTTATTCCTCAATTCCTCTAACT
>NW_022103906.1:36545101-36546174 GCF_000313985.2 Echinops telfairi
ATAATCTCAGACAGATCCAACTTTATATCCCTTGCAGACATCAAAAGTACAAAATAAGCATTGTTTTGTTGTCTTTTTTTTTGGGGGGGGGAGGTAGCCCCTTGTAATCATTAAATAATATAGAAGGAAAAATAAGAATTTTATGTGCAAGGAAATCTTGTAACAAATATGTGTAAACCTCCTGAATGCATATTTTCATGGACTGGAATTTTCTCAGAAACATAGATTATTAGGAAATTTGTTGATTGGCCAATTTCTCAGTAAGTGTCAATCACCAACTGGATGTCCACCAAATTCCAGGATTTTCACAGCTGGACTAGTATTGTAGGTGTCGATCTTATTTATTGATCGTTCATCATTAAGCTGCAATAGCATTAACATGTGCTGCAGTCATGCTAATAGTATTTGTTTTACAAGCAACATTGGCTTACCCTTCATTACTCTACAAAAAGATGCCTGCTGGTAAAGTGAAAATGCCATGCATTTGCTCACCTAAAGAGCCCACAGAAAGAGTGTGTACACAGACACAGAACACACGGGGCACACATGAGAAACTTAACGTGATGACGCTACCAGATTTACAAAAATATCATAGTGCACACATAATTTATGCAAAAACATGCTGTCTTCTGAAGGTCACATTATTACTCCCAAGCAATTATTTAATCTTTAGCATAGAATAGAGATTTATAGTTTGAGGATAATTTTATATAGGAATTAGTGATTACCTTCAATGTACATTGCACTTTATATTATCTCTCAAACATATATTTTGATAATAATATGACAAGATAGATTTATTCAAAATTTTTACTGTCAAGGTTCAAATATTGAAGTTAGAATAGTAGAGCACAGCTTGTAATGAATATCTGAATATCGATCACCTACCTTTAGTAATTGCAAAGATTTTTCCATTGCAGCGAGGAAATCTGCACAAGACATCTTTAGAGTGTTGAAAAGCAAGGGTTTTTTTGGTAACTATATGTGACCTCCTCCCTAGGGGACGGACAACAGAAAAGTGGGTGAAGGGAGATGTCAGACAGGGCAAGATATGACAAAATAATAATTTATAA
>NW_022103906.1:36547481-36558064 GCF_000313985.2 Echinops telfairi
GGGGTCCTTCCTCTAGGGGATTCAGCCTACCCTTTATTTATAGGGTGGTGGGTCTGTAAACTGACTCAAGTCTGAAAATTGATAGAGAGGCCATTAATATCTATTCTGGTGATCCGTGTTACATTGCTGTTCACCTGACCTAGAATTCTTTCACTTGCACAGATCAAGTAAATGGTTTGTACAGTCCTCATCCATTTCACTCCTAAGTAACCAGTGCCATTAAAGTTAGGCTATTCTGGTTACTAATTTGATTCTTCTGCTTAATGCGATACCCATGCATACATTGTCATTGTCAATTAAGTTCTGCCACTTGGTCCCTACTGCTATGGGGTCCATTCCGCCCCATTGTAGTTAGAGTCTTAATTTAGTTAGAATAGTTTACACTGTCACATCTGACTTACATAAAACAGCAATTAGAGCCATTGTAAAGAACAGCGGGACTGCTTTCACAAGTGTGCTTCTCCTGCTATGGTAAAATGTATGTCTTCTGGGCCCTCTGCTTGTGAGTGTACAGATCTCAACTGATAAACCCACTCTAAGCTGCCAGTTTTCTGAAGCCTTTGGAGACCTTCTGTAGTATAACAAGATAGATCTAGTACTTCAACTTAACTTAGTATAGGTAATGATGCAATCCCTTGGCCAGTAATCCAAATTTGTGCTTAGGGACCCATATCAATAATCTCAGACAGATCCAACTTTATATCCCTTGCACCATTGCCTCACACCCTTAAGAGCCATTCCCATACTCATTCTTCAGGTTTCTGTTTCTACCTATAAGAGGAGATGAGCCAGTCAGGGTGCGATGTAGCAACGATGAAAAATACAACTTTCCTCTAGTTCCTAAATGCTTCCCCCACCCCCGCCCCCCACTATCATGGTCCAAATTCTACCTTGCAAGTCTGGCTAGACCAGAGGATTGGCACTGGTACAGACAGGAACTGGAAACACAGGGAATCCAAGGTGGATGATCCCTTCAGGACCAGTGGTGTGAGTGGCCATACTGGGAGCGTAGAGGAAGGGTGGGTTTGAAAGGGGGAACTGATTACAAGGATCTACATGTGACCTCCTCCCTGGGGGATGGACAACAGGAAAGTGGGTGAAAGGAGAAGTCGGACAGTGTAAGATATGACAAAATAATAATTTATAAATTATCAAGAGTTCAAGAGGGAGGGGGGGAGCGGGGAGGGAGGGGGAAAATGAGGAGCTGATGCCAGGGGTTTAAGTGGAGAGCAAATGTTTTGAGAATGATGAGGGCAATGAATGTACAAATGTGCTTTACACAATTGATGTATGTATGGATTGTGATAAGAGTTGGTGAGTTCACAATAAAATGATTTTAAAAAAAGAGTACGTGAAATGCTTCATGGAAAATGGGATTAAAAGATAATGCAATTTTTCACTTTTCCATGAACTTTTTAAAGCTCATATTAAAAAAAATCAAGCAATACTTTTGGAGAGTAGCATATCCCTCCTGAAGTCACAATTTGTACCTTTAGTGGTTTGATGGGACATAGGTCTAGAAGCAATGAATGGTGGAGGTGTCTCCTGGGGATAAATTTAATCAATGTCTTGTAAGACATGTGTCTCAGGCAATGCCCCCAGACAATTCCCAGGTGATATATCAGACCCTGACTCATTAGGGACATTTAGTTTATTCTTATAAGATGAAGGCTAGTTCTGTTGACAGGAAGGGTGCAGTGTAATTTAGGGGGTCAAGGTCTGCAGTGTCCTGATTATCTGCTTATTTTGTTGCATCCCAAGTTTTAGGATATAATTTCTCCCCAATCAATTGCCTCACTTTTAACCTCAGACACCATTTGAAGCTAGGGATTCATTGGTGGTATAATTCAGCATTCTTACTATAAGCCTGTACATTTGATTTTCAGTATCAAGTCTGTTACCACAAGAAATAAAGCTTTCTACCTGTGCACACGGGGACATTTCGAGGTGCTCAGTCTGTGACTTCCAGCTCATCTGTACTACTTTGTCCATCATGACTAGGCCCAATTTAACCAGCATCCCAGTACTTCCCATCCTGATCAAATGGCAGAAAAGTATCAAATGCATGGTCACTCATATCCTTACTTCTCACCAATACTCCAACTATTGGTCGTGATATTTTGTATATTAATGATTGCAACCTCATGCCGTGGCAATGCCTTCTCTTCTAATAGATACAAAGCTACCAGGGTCTTTAACACTAGTTATATTTGAGGACCCTTTAAGAAAACCCATCCTTTGGATTTTGTTTCTGTAAAAAAAACTTTTAGTATAAAATGTCTTAATTTAGATCCTTTAGAGAAACAAAAACAGTGAAGTCCAAAAGTGCACCTGTGTGCGTGCGTGCGTGCGTGCGCGTGTGTGAGAGAGAGAGAGAGAGAGAGAAAGAGAGAGAGAGATTAGACTAGAGATCTACAGATTTCTTCTGGATCGTGTAGCTATTGAAGATGATGAATCCGAGAATGCCCAATCCGGTGCTAGGCTACTGCCTCAATAGCTGCAGAGGCCATCAGTTTCTAAGATTGCATGTAATATGTCAGATTGCTTGGGCTCAAGTCCAAAGAATGAGCATTAGATGATGTTCCAGTTGCAACAAAAAGCAAGAGTGCTTTGACAGAATGTGTGTGTGTGTGTATAATAGGACACATCCCTGAAGAAACACCCTTTTAATTGAATGGCTTCTTATTGCAAATCTTATCATAGTTCTCATCATGGGGGTTGACTATACCATAACTGCTAAACTGATAAGAATCAAGTCATGGCCGAGTTGATACCACCTTAAACATCACAGTTCATTATAGCTACAGATGGTTAGAGATAAACGTATTTACTGATTATATATATGTATGTATATATATGGTAATCTCCCCAAACCGATTTTCTGCCCAAACTATTTATTTATTTATACAAAACAACCTTATCACCTTCAAAGTACTCTCCATTCCACTTAATACATTTGTCAAATCTCGGATTATATCCTTGGGATCATTTTTCAAGCACATTTGTTTGAATGGTTGATTGCACCTTTCTCATTTTTGTTTTCCTTCATCTCTTCTACATTGTCAAATCGCTGTCCTATCATGGCTCCTTTTCATTCACAGAAACAAAAAGAAGTTGCATGGAATGGGTCAGGTGAGTTAGGTGTGTGGGGCAAGAGAGGCATGCTGGGTTTTTTTCCTCAAAACTGGTGCACTGAGATGGCTGTATGAACAGGTGCAGTGTCATGGTGGCAAAACCAGTCCCCCGTCTGCGACAAATCAAGCCTTTTTTGTCTCACCCCATTACACAATATTTTCAGAACCTTTAAATAGAAAGCTTGACTAACAGTCTGATCTGGTGGAACCAACTCCGAATGCACTATGAGTTGACATTTTCATCCATTCGGGAAGTTGACGGACATCCAGAAGTTTTCTCATCAATCGACATGCCAACATTTTTGAAATGAGAAAACCATTTGTACAATTGAGTATTTCTCATAGCACTGTCCTTGTAACCTGTGTTCAACATCACAACAGTTTCTGTGGCATTTTTTCCAAGCAGGAAACTAAATTTCACAGCTGCACACTGTTCTGTTAAATCAGCCATCACAAAAAAGGAGGTTCGGGCAAAACTGCTTTTCTGAAAAAATTCATTGTGACCAGAGAGATCCTTCCCAAGCAATGCCACTGGGTGCACTAACTCAGAACAAGTTACTTCAAAGAATTCATACTATGAAAACTCTGCCTAGTGGAGCTTTTTTTTATTATTGTTTGTTTTTGTGATGGGGAGTACATATAGTTATATATGAATTAGTATACACACATACTTGTGCTCTCTCAGCTGAGAAGCTATGGAGGTAATAGCACCCTAGTAGCAATGAGCACACAAATCTTGGTTTCCAATCCTAGTTTTCAATGAAGGAAAGCAGAGTTCCTTAGAAAAGTGGCTTATTCTACAACTGGGGCACAAAACAGAAACATGAGCATGAATAATCTTGTAATACTAAGAGATTAGATTACTAAGGTGATAAACAAAGGCATACAAGCAATCCTAACATTTATAGAGCTATGTCAAAAGGGATAGGAGCCAACTGAAAGAGCTTACAAAGCCAAAGTTGGGATAATTTGAGCAGGAACATAAAGGAGAATCAGACTATAACCCCAAATACGAACTAACATCTATGAATGCATACTATTATAAATGTACATTTGCATGCATAAATGAAAAAAAGGCAAATTCCCTATGCAAAAGACCTTTAAATAACTTGTGTAAATGTTTTCTCCTCAGAAAGTGGAGCATAACTTCCCAATCTTTAAGTGTGGACTCACATGATGACTTTCTTCCATGAAGTATAAAATAGTAAGGACAAAAGGAAAGTAATTTTATAATGAAGAAACATGACAGTAACTGCTATAGTTGGGTAATCAAGGCCAACATCATATTGATAGTGTGTACTTGATATAGTGTTATGAAAATGACACTCTTATCTCTGTTTACATAGAACAAGATATAATCACTCAAGCAGAATGAAAAGAACTGTGTCGATTGAAATCAGGGAAGATGTACAACAGGGATGCATACTTTCAACATATTTATTTAATTTCTATGCTGCTCTATTAAGTCTCATTTAGTGGGTTCCAACCCTTAGTGACCCTATGAACAACAGAAAAACACTTTCTGGTTGTATACCACCCTCACAGTTGGTATGCATGAGTCCACTGATGCAGCCATTGTGTCAGCCCATCTCGTTCAAAGGCTTCCTCTCTTTTACTATGCCTCCACTTTAACAAGCATAGGGTCCTTGGCCTTGTCCTTGGCCATGTCTCTACAGACAACATGTCCAAAGTATATAAGATGAAGTCTTGCCATCCTTGCCTCTAAGGAGCACTCTGGCTGCACTTCTTCCAAAGACAGGTCAGTTTGTCCTTTGGTAAAGGGTCAACAAAATGAATATTCCTCAAAACCATCAAGATAGTAAAAAAACCCAAAAACCCAAAGAAACAAAACAACAAAAATCTAAAAACTATTATAGCCTAGAGCAGTGGTTCCCAACTTTCCTAATTCTGTGACCCTTTAATACAGTTCCTTATGTTGTGGTGACCCCCCCAACCATAAAATTATTTTTATTGCTACTTCATAACTGTAATTTTGTTACTGTTATGAATCATAATATAAATATCTGAATGGAGGATGTATTAGGTGACCCCTGTGAAAGGGTCATTTGACCCCCAAAGGGTCACGGCCGACAGGTTGAGAACTGCTGGCCTAGAGGATCCTAAGGAGGCATGACAACTAAATATAATGTGATTACATGGATGAGACTTGGAAATAGAAAAAGACATTAGGTGAAACCAAGGCAAGCTGAATACAGTATGAATCTCACAGTAATATGTCTCTATTGGTGATTCATTGTAACAAATGTGAGAAGTTAATCACAAGAAAAAATGTGCAGGTTTTGGGGAATGCATTATACTAACTTTATAGTTTTACTGTAAATATAAAACTACTATAAAATAATGTTTACTTTTAAAAAGTATATATTTTTCTATAGCCTTCTGCAAACCTGCAAACCGGGTGTTCACAATTTAAACTTTGATATAATTTCCTCCTTTGGATTTGTGCTATACTATTTACAATTCTTGGGTCACACAAGAATTGTGTGGCTTCACTTAAATGGCTTCACTTAAATGGCTGCTTTTTTATAGACAAGCATTTATGATCTCAGACTTCATTCTTTCTGATAACCAGGCACCATCTAGTCTCTTCACCACACTTTGCTGTAGTACCTATATCTTCAGTGATCTCTTCATGACTCATGAAAAGGGCCATGGCATAAGAATTAGTTGTTCTTATATTGGGACTGGAATGAAGTCCATGTGCGGGGACCACACAAAGAAGCGAAGCCCCTCTGACCGTAGTAGAGGGATGTGAATAACCTTGTTATTAGGCAGTATTTTAGAGACAATTACTATAGATATAGTTAGGTTAAAATGTAACATCTTATTTGAACCACTTTTTGACCCATTTAAACATTGTAGCAGTTTTAAAAAAAGAAAAGTGAGGAGACATGCACATGAATTAGGCCTCCAGTAAATCTCTTCTAACCAGAGACCAGGCATGTGAATAGCTTTGCTCTCATGCCTAGTGCATTGGAAAGCAGATTATGGCAGATCTAGCTAGGCTAACATTTAACAATTATCATTTGATATCCCTTTTTACTCATTTTTAAAATTCATCATTTTATTGGGATTTCTTACAGATATCATAACATTCCATAATTCAAATATATCAAGCATAATTGTACATTCACTACTATGGCCAAAATATATTTTTCTTCTTGAACTCTGAAATCAGCTCCCTTTCGTCCCCTCTACCCCTTTCCTCTAGGAATTCTTGTTGATAAATATATAAAGGCTATATCTTAAACCATCCAAATATATCCATTCACCTACAGTTCCATTATGCGCTCTCCTTGAATGGGGTTATACAGTCATCATTGCTATCAGCTCCATTTCCCCCTGTGCCCTGTCTTCCTGTATCCTCAGGGAATCCTTACTCCCACTGTTGTTTCTGGCATTCCTGCATTGCATGTTCTTAATTGTACATATGAACATATGTAGGTCTAACAATATTAAGGAGGTGAAGCATAGCCTTAATAGTAAGGGGAGGAAATAATAAAGAACCATATAAAGGATAGTTATGTGTTTCATCAGTGCTATACCGCAACCTAAATTCCTCACCCCCACCCCCTCCCACCATGGCACCTCTATGAGGGCCTATAAAATTGTCTTGCAGGTGGGTTTTTGGGTCTCTACTTTGCCCATGGTCCTTCACATAAATATGATTGCTTGCTTTTGAACTTCTGATACATTTTCCTGTGGTCACCTCATGATCACACAGACTGGTATGCTATGTCCATGTGAGCTTTGTTGCTTTCCTTCTCAATGGCCGCTTACTGGACTACAAGCCTTTAAGACCCCAGATGCTATATTTTTTAATAGCCTGGCACAATCAGCTTTCTGCACCACATTTGTTTATGCACCCACTTTGTCTTCAGCTATCATGTCAGGAAAATGAGTATCATACATTATCATATTATTATAACAACGTGTTCTTGTACTGAGGTGAGATTTTAGTAGAGACCCAAAGCATTTTGACTCATTTTAAAGTTGTTCTAATTTTAATATTTTGTGTTTTATTTTCAATCGAAGTTATCTGTTTCACTTTGTGTGTCAGTCTTGGTAGACTAGAGAAACAAATTCATAGACACTCATATGTGTATAAGAAAGAGGTTTACATACAAGAGGTATTGAATATTGAAAAAACATCCTAGCCCAGTTCAGATCAAGTCCATAAGTCTGATATTAGCCTACATGTCTGATACCAATCTATAAATTCCTCTTCAGACTCACACAACACATGCAATGATGCCGAATACAGGAAGATCACAGGCCAGTGAGTGAAAAGTCTTGTGGATTCAGTGGCAGTGAAGCATCCCAGCACTGATAGGGGTCTCCAGTTGGCTCCTTCAGCTCAGGACAGTAGCATAGCTCCATGTGTCTTGTCAGCTGAAATATCTCCCAGGGAGTGAGCCAGAGTCCTGTCTCCAGTGAGCTATCTATTTCCATAGCACCTCCAAATGAGGTCATCAAGCTGCAAACTGATTGACAGGTAAACTGCATCCCTTCATTCTTAATCCTTTCTAGTTGACAACAGATTATGTAACTACCACACTTTGTTATTGTTGTTAGTACTGAAACCATTTTCTGTTTTCTTTACAATTGAGGTTTCTCTTTGTTATATTTTGTAACTGTTATTAGCTTTTTTGTTTCTTTGTTTTTCACTTTTGTATGTTTTTTGGTATATGAAATCCTGGATGGGTGGTTCTATAGAGGCAGCAACTGAATTAATGGTTTCTTGAGATTATAGCAGAGGAGTTTGAGGGTAAATGAAGCGTTAATAACAAGTAGTACAAGAAAGAAGGAAATGTTATAAAATTGATTGTAGCAATGATTATACAATTATTCATGACATGATTGGACTGTTGAATTTTATGATATGTGGATTATGTCCAAATAAAATCTTTAAGTAAATGTTTTAGCATGTTTGAACTTTTTCATTTTCATATTATTCCCTTCATATGTTGTTCAACATATGCAATTATTTGCTATATTTTCTAAATGGAAGTTAACCCTGAAAGATTTGTTTAAATTAGGTTAATTTTTTTGCCAAATATTATTCATAGATTTAGACAGTGATATATGCACCATTGTGCAACACATTGGTAGGCACACTGGTGACTCATTATCTCACTACTCACAATGAAATTGATTATTATTGGGGTATGAAGTAATTGCTATTATCTATTACCTTCATTTAATATTCAGTGATAACCAAGAAACAGAACATTGAATAACCATCCTCATATTATCAGATAATAAATTATCACAGATAATAAGAGGTGGAATCAGGATTTGAACATAAGTTAGTCAGGCTCAAAACTCTCATCCTTAAGGGTTATATCATACCATATTCCTTATGAAATAGCATACGAGGCCATGTTAATCACAAAAATACATTTCATAATGAAAGTTGACATCACGTTTACCCCTCTCTAATGACGTCCAGGTACAGTCGGTGCTGCTCGTCCTAGAGAAAGAAGAAGATGGAGTGCCTCAGCTGGACCGGCTTCCTGAGGAATTTGAGAGGCGTCTCAGAGTGTGCCAGAAGATAGGGAGGAAGGTATATTCATTTGGAATGAAAAAAATATCATTGAATATAATAATGGAATTTACTGTGTTATTTACTCGGCAGAGTAGTTAGTTACTTAGTTCTGAAAGGCATATCACTGCATTTGTCAAGATAATGCCAACGAGTCAAGTACAAAGCAATGGGAAATCCTTTCTCCAGACAATGTCCTTGAGTGGTAAATAAGTGCTAGAATTGTGATAGGTAAAATATAAAACGTATTTGATATTAGAAAACTGGGGAATTCCTAGCATTACCAACTACCTCTTGGGACTTTTGGCAGCCTCATTTAGTGAAAATTAGAATGGCAATAAAACAGGTATAGATTGGGTTGCCTAGATATAAACCTTGTGAAGGAATCTGAATGACAGAGGCTTACTGAGAAATAATTCTGGAGAGATACATCTTTCAGGAAGCTATAAAATCATTACTGGGCACAGAGAAAAGCTCCCATCAGTATGACTGCAAGAAAGGTCTCAGGGCATCCTGTGGAGAATTTTGGAGCTGGGTTGTTGCTACAAAAATAAATAAATTAGTTAACTCATTGCCATTGATTCAAAGCCCTCTCATAGTCACCCCATACTCCACAATTATAAATGTTTATAGCAGTAAATGCCCCATTTTTTTTCTCATGGAGAGACTGCTGGTTTTGAACTGCCAACCTTGTGGATCAAGGCCCTACACATAACCACTACACCACCTGGGCTCCCTTGTTTCTACAAGGTTATGCTAAGTCACGGCAAGAGAATTGAACATCTACTGCCTTAAGTCAAAGCAAAGGACCAAGTCTTTATGACGCATTTCAATCAGTCTTTGTCCCAGAGTTGCCCCAAGGAAGAGTCACGTTGCTGTTGTTAGCTGCCAATTTGGCTCTGTCTCATAGCAATCCTAAGCAAAACAATGAAATCCCGCCAAACCTGTACATCCTTACAATGGTTGCTATGTTTGAACCCTTTATTGTGGTCATGGTGTTGATCTATCTTGTGGAAGATCTTCCTCTTTATGCTAGCCTTCTATTTTAAAGTATGATGTCCTTCTCCAGGGACTGATAACTCCCTATAACATGTGCAAAGAGACAGTCATCCTGTTCTTGCTTCTAAGGAGTTTTTTTATCTTCATCAGCAAGTGCTGCATGTCCTCCTCACTTCAGCGAGCAAAGTTGTGTCATCTGCACATCCAAGGCTGTTAACAAGCCTTCCTCTGACCTTCGTGCCAACTTCTTTTCATCGAGTCCATCTTCTCTGAGGATTTGCTCAGCATGCAGATTCAGTAAGTATGTGAGAGGATACAGCCCTGACTCACACTTTCTTGATTTTAACCATGCAGTATTCCCTTGTTCTGTTAGAAAGATTACTTTATGATCTGTATATGGTTTCCTCATAAGCACAATGAAGTTTTCTAGAATTTTCCATTCTTGTCAATGCTATCCACAGTTTGTTATGCTAAACACAGCCTAATGTCTTTGCATACTCAATAAGGGTCATAACCTCAAACAAAATATGTTTTGTTAGAAGGTGTTTCAATGAGGTAATTAGTTATGCATTGTCAGCACTTGGTAAGCCCAATTCTGACAGATATGTGATTGATCCTAAAAATGAGATCCATGGGGTTGGAGGGGGGCAATCTTCTGTAGTCCACTCCTTTTGTTGATCAAATTGACTTGCTTGATATAGCAATTTATTAACCTAGGAACTTTTCCCCCCAGGATTTGAGTTAGTCTCATTTCTGGAGAAACTTACAAGAGACGAATCAGAGAGACGTGTTTTAGCCCCTTGATGTTGATGTTGGACTCAAGGCCCAAACTGATACTTAAAAACATATAACTTTCCTCTAGTTCTTTAATGCCCCCCCCCCCC
>NW_022103906.1:36558541-36564092 GCF_000313985.2 Echinops telfairi
TATACAATTGGTGTATGTATGGATTGTGATGAGTTGTATGAGCCCCCAATAAAAACAAACAAACAAACAAACAAAAATCCCTGTGTTTTCTCTACTCATTCTTGATTCAACTCTAGGTTTGCTCTTTCATTGGTCCACAGATGGATTGCTTTGTGTGCTGACTCAGTTTCTCATCCCTCAGGGGCCTGCCTAGACCAGGATTGCTTCAGCAGATGCTGTGGTGAGCCATCCGGATTTCCTTTTCAGTATGAAGGATCTCATTTCTCCTGTGATCAGAGCTATTGGATGTTGGTATCTCAAAGTAAAGTGTTCCTTTGGAATCTCCTTTAGTTACAAACAAACTTGCTCATACAATGGGTACCTCATTGCCAGTGATGACCTTTAACCCAATGCCTATTTAATGAGGGCACATAAAAATTTAGTCCATGGCCTAGATTTGGGACAATTCTGAAGTGACACCCTAGCTCGAGGGTTACCTATAAGATCAGCTAAGGGAGTTGTTGTTATTCTTCACAGTATAACACCCCTCTTTGCCCCATCATGTCTTATTCATTCCTACTTCCTAATCAAACTTCTTTGGTCAACTGACTTGAAGAGATCAATATTTTTGCAGAATCCAGAGAAAGGTTACCTGACAGAATGCTCAAACTATAGAATGATATCACACACAAATATAATTTTGCTTAAGATCACCCAACAAAGGTTGCAGCAATACATTGACAGGGAACTTCCAGAAGTTCAGGCTGGAGTCGGGAGAGGACATGGAACAAGGGATATCATTTCTGATGTCAGAGAGACCTTGGTGTAAAGCAGAGAACAACAGAAAGATGTTGACTTGTGTTTTATTGACTATGCCAAGGCATTAGACTTTGTGGACTATGATAAAACAGTGAATAACCTTGAGAAGAATGGGGATTCCAGAACACTTCATTGTGCTCATGCTGAACTTCTACATGGATCAAGAGGCACTTGTGCAAACAAAACAAGGGGATACTGCATGATTTAAAAATCAGAGAAGGTGAGTCAGGGTTGTGTCTTCTCACCATACTTGTTAAATCTTTATGCAGAGAAAATCATCAGAGAATCTGGAATATATGAAGAGTGTGGCATGAGAATTGGAGGAAGGCTTATTAACAACCGGCGACATGCTGGAGCACACCCTTGCTAGCTGAAAATGAGAAGGAATTGAAACACTTGCTGATTTCAGCCTGTAATGTGGATTACAACTCAATGTAAGGATACCCCAAATCCTCAAACGGGCCCAAAAAGTAACATCATGATAGGAGAAAAATTTGAAGTTTTCAAGAATTTTTCTTACTTGGATCCATAATCAATGCTCATGGAAGCTTAAGCAAGAGATTAAAAGGCATATTGCATTCTGTAAACCTGCTGCACAAGAACTCTTTAGAGTACTGAAAAGCAAGGATGTTACTTTAAGGACTAAGGTACACCTGGCCCAAACCTTGGTATTCTCTATTGAGTGTCAAGTTGGACACTGAATAAGGAAGCCCAAAGAAGAATGGATTCAGTTGAATTGGGGTGCTGGAGAAAAATATCAAAAATACCATCGAACAGCTCTGTGTTGGAAGAAGTAAGACCAGAGTACTCCTTAGAGGCAAGGGTGGAAAAAGTTCATCTTACAAATTTTGGACATGGTATCAGGAGAAACCAGTCCCTGGAGAAGGGCAGCATGTTTGGTAGAGTGGAGACACTGCCAAAATGAGGCAGGTCCTCAATGAGATGATTGACAGGATGGCTGCATCAATAGGCTCAGGCGTAGGGACGGTTATGAGGATGTGGATGGCGCAGCACCATGCTCTGTTGTGCATAAGATTGCTATGGGTTGAAGCCAACTCAATGACCCTTAACAACAGCAATAAACCTTCTTTAGAAAAATATTTTCTTTAAAATCCGTCTCCCAGTGAACCTGGTAAGAGGAATACAGAGGGTAATTGAATCCTGTAGCATTATAAATAGTTGATGTTCACTAGTGATGAACTGGAATAGGAGACTGAAGGAAGGAGGTGTACTATCTCAAGACGGAAAAAAGTACAGGGTAAATAAGAATTATAAATCCTTTGGAATCAAATTGCTGAGAAAAGACAATGTAAGGAGAAGGGTGATTCATCATTAATGTAATATGAACTGTTGAAGGCAGTGAATCTCCTTTGCAGTTTAGAAAGACAGTGCATAGCTACAGCAAGGCAACAGGAAAATCGGAGGACTGGGGTGAACATTTATTATAAGGGGAATAAAATTCTAGAGATGGTTCCTTGTCAGCCCTAACAAGTCTGTCCACCAAAGTCAGAACCTTGATTGCTTGTAATATGTTGAGTTAGCACATCTGAGTTGTTTTAATTGAACATCATGAATCCTTAAATTATTTTGAATATCTTAGAATTCAGAAATGACTCTCTTCACCCAGTTGCAGACTAGTGCTCCCAACTTTTTATTTGAAGACTGTGCAAAGACCTTTTCCTTGAATTACCACACAAAAAAATCAAAACCAAAACCAAAAAACAGGATCTACCTCACCTCACAGTCTAACTCCCATCAATCCAATAACTAGAATCAAGGCACAACATAGCCCTGCTTGAAAGTACATTTTCTCCTAAGGAAGTAAAGTGCTTACACACTTTTTCAAGGCCTTAGTTGGCAAAAGCAAGGAGCACGCAGAGAAAATGCAATTGTGTGGGTGCTAAATAAAGAGGAGCAGCACATAAAGCTGAACAATGGTATCTTTATATGATGGAAACAGTATGTATCACTGTGGCAAGGACATAGGAGATGCTGATCATACGATGATAGGAAGCTCAGAAAATGCGTAGCCTGTGCTAAGGTAATCAGAAGTGCCAGCCTTTCATAGCATGCAGCAGGAAGAGATTTTAAGAATGTTGGGAATAAGGCTAGGAATCTGACTGGTCCAGTGCATTCTGCTGGAAGGCCAAGATGATTGCGCTGCATTGACTAGACCGGTCAGGAATGTCCTAGTGAATTGAGCAAACAGTGAGCAGCTGAGTGGTACTGTGCATCGTAGGCCAGTAAAGGGAATGAGATGCTAGATGGTGTTTCAAAACTAGGTTCCTTGACAGCAAAATGTGGATGTGTTTTGAAATCATAATGTTCACATGGCTGCACTTAACTGTAATGGGACCCAAGATCTGCACAATAGTCGGGAGGCCTGGCTTATAAGAAATGGTTAATAGAGCACCGTCATCTTAAGAGGCAAGATAGATGGATACTCAATGAGGATAATGATTAATGTATGCAAAACATCTGCTAGAAAGTTGACTCATAAGTGTGGCAAGCCCAAGTGTATCAGAATAGAACTGTGTAGCATAAAATTAATTGCTGGTTTTTAAAAGATATAGATCACCATGATATTTTCAATCTCTCATATGCATATGAAAGTTAAATAAGGAAGACTGAAGAATTGATGGATTTGAATTATGGTGCTGGTGAAGAATATTGAAAATAACATGGGTTGCCAAAAGAGCAAACAAATATATCTTGGAAGAAGTACAACCAGATGTTCCTTAAAGGCAAAGATGGTGAGATTTGGTATCACCTACTTTGGACATATTCTGAGCAGAGTACTGTCCCTGGTACAGGGCATCCTGCTTGGTAACGTGGATAGACAGTGAAAAAGAGGAAGGCTTCGACAAGATGGATTAACACAATGGCTGCAACTATAGGCTGAAACATAAGAGCTGCTAGAAGTTCAGGCTGGATTCAGAAGAGGACACGAGGACAGATAAAATTATGAGGATGGTACAGGAGCAGGCAATATTTTGTTCTGTTGTACATAGGGTCACTATGAATCAGAGACAACTTGATGGCTGCTAACAACAACTACAACATATATAACATCTCTGATAAAAAGAAGTACATGAGTATCATAAGTATCAAAATATCAATTTTTTTCTAGAGGGAATAGAAGGGGTTGTGATTGCAAAGGCATACAGTATAATGTGCTAGCAATGTTCTAGTTAGTGATGTTCTCCACCAACTTTGTGTCATGTTGTCATACTGTGGTGACTTGTGTGTTACTGTGATGCTGGAAGCTAGGTCACTGGTATTTCACATATCAGCAGGGTCATCCAAAGTGCACAGGTTTCAGCACATCTTCCAGACTAAAAACACACTACAGAGAAGGAATAGGTGGCCCACTTCAGAGAATTAACCACTGAAAATCTTATAGATAGCATTGAAGCAGTGTCAAATACTGAAGGCTTAAAGCATAGGAGCAGAATATTATCAGAGATACTGCCAGATAATCCCCTCAGGTCGGAAGGCTCAATATATGACTGAGGAAGAGCTGCTTTCTTGAAGTAGAGCTCACCTTAATGACATTAATGGACAAAGCCTGTTGGAGAAGGTTTCTGAGACCTTCATGCGCTGGTGGGGCACGCCTCAAAATGAGAGAAAGCAGCTGCAAAAACATCATAATAATTGGAACTGAGGATGTAAAAAGTATGAATGTAGGAAAATTGGAAGTTGTCAAAATGAAATGGAACACATAGAGATTGATAATGTAGGCATTGGTGAGCTGAAATGGATGGGTATTGGCCATTCTAACTAGAAATGTTTATTATGCTAGAAATGACACAATCAAGAGAAAAGGTGTGATATTTTCCATCAAAAGGGACATTGAAGGAGCTAGCTTGAAATACAATGTTGTCTGTGATAGACACTGTCCCCATTTGTGGAAATCCAATCAATACAATAATTATTAAAATCCATACACCAACCACTAAAGCTAGTGATGCAGGAATTAAATAATTCTAACAACATCTTCTGTCTGGAATTGATCAGAAATGAAAGCAAGATGCATTGATAATTGGATTGCCCAAGTTGGAAACAGAGAGAAAGGAATACTAATTGGCAATTAGGCCTTGGGAGAGAAACAAAGCTGGAGATGACATGATAGAATTTTGTAAGAAACAAGTCCTTGTTGGTAGGATATACCTTTTTTACAGCACAAATGGCAACTATACATATGGATTTCTTCAGATGGCCTCCACAGAAATCAAATTGACTACATCTGTGGGAACTGACAATGGAGACGTTCAAGATCAGCTGCTAAACGGAGGACAGGGGCTGACTGTGGAAAAGAACAACTGCAAGTTATCAACTCTAAGTTCAGGTTGAAGCTGAAGAAAGTTGAGTCCATCATAGCCAAAATAGGATCTTAAGTACATACTACCTGAATGTTGAGAACATCTGAAGAACATGTGTGATACATGGGACACTAATGCCAGCAGACTTGATGAGCTGTGGGATGCCATCAAGACCATCAGACATGAAGAAAGCAAATGTCATCATAGAGAGGGGACAGAAAAAGATACCAAAGAAGATGTCAGAAGAGACACTGGAACTTGCCCTTAATGCTAGCTAGATACAACGAATGGAAGAAAGGATGAAATCAAAGAGCTGAACAGAAAATTTCAAAGGGCAGCTTAAGAAAACAAAGTCAAATATTACAATGAAATGTGTGAAGAGCAGAGTTAGAAAACCAGAAAGGAAAAACACATTCAAGCATATCTTAAAC
>NW_022103906.1:36564221-36569444 GCF_000313985.2 Echinops telfairi
AAGAACTAGCCAACTTCCCATCCTTTCAAGAAATAGCACATGAGCAAGAGCCAGGGTGTAGGAAGATGCGCACGCTACATGAAAAGCCAGGCAGAAGGGAGTCACAGAACACCAATTGAACTGTTTCAACAAGCTGATGACGCACTGGAAGCACTCACTCCTCCATGTCAGGAAATTCAAAAGACAGTTACCGGGCCTACTGACAGGGAGAGGTCCATATTTGTATCCATTCCAGAGGAAGCTGACTCAGAACACTCACATTATAAAACAATATCATTAATATGGCATACAAGTAACATTTTGATGAATATCATCCAACAGTGGTTATAGCACTACATTAACCAGGAGTGACCAGAAGTTCAGGCTGGATTCAGAAGAGGACATAGAACAAGGGACATATCATTGCTGATGTCCGATGGATCTTGGCTGAAAGCAGAGAATATCAGAAAGAGATTTCTTTCCCTGGCTTTCTATTTGAACTCTCACATTCCTCACTGTGGTCGTTTTGAGATGTGGTGATTCCCTCATTTCAGAACCCTGTTAATTGCCTGATCTTCATAAGAAACTTTCTTGCATAACAATATGGTTATCTGTTATTGAAGGTTGGAGCAAAAGCGATGGTGGAGTCATGGGAAGAACATGGGTCCGTTGCCAATGTCCTGGCTCATTTGCATGTTCATTACGGACTCTTGCATTCTCTGTTCCTCTTTGCTCATCTTTGCTTTCAATACATTAGGGAAAATCATATGTGAAAATATGAAGTTTTGTTGTCCTTATAATACATAAATGCATCACATTTTATTTTATTCCTTACCAGGATATCTAGCATTACATAGGATGCATTAGCTCTGCTATCTCCCTAGGGATGGAAAAATTGTAAGAATGTTCATGTTATCTCATGTGGGGTTAAGGAGAGGGGGTCCCCCACAAATCATCACAGGTCTGGTAGGCGCAATTGTACAGTGATAATAAGTAAAGATTATAGTAAAGTCATAGATATCATGAGAGGTAGATGAGAGAGTCCAGTAATGGAGTAAGACACAATTCATGATAGCATTGCTCACCTCAGCCCCACTTGATTGTCCATGTGGGGGGAGCCCGGCCATGAGAGCAGGAGAGAGCCTCCAGGCCCAAGAACCAGGGAGAGTTTTTTCTTTATTGCTAACCAAGCATTGTATCTCTTTAGGGGGACATGATTGCAGGTAACCACATGTCACAGGAAGAGGCAGTACAATAGGCATAGACATTGTAGGAAGGGGATCTATGTTAGGCATAAGCGTAACAGGAAGGGGATGAGTTAGGGGTGTGCCCAGAGGAATGGGAAGGTCTAGGGGTATACATGTGACAAGATGGGCAGACCCTAGATTCATGATGGCAGCCTAACGTTGGTCATCCTTGGGCGGGTTTGACCTCTCTGGTGTCTCCTACAAGGAAACAGACAACTAGTATCCTTATCAGAAGGGAGTGGGCCCTACTTGTTGTGGGATAAACAGTGGTGTCTGCTTGCTCCAGATGGCTGCTTCTGATGACCTCCAAGTGTATAGTCATTCGCAAGCAGCTAAGTTTGGCATATATTTGGGGGAGACAATTTGGGAGAAATCCTTCTGTTTCCCATAATCTCATCCAGTAACCTCAATTCTAAGGCTTCTGCCATGTAGTTAAGCTGTCTCTTTTCAAGTAAGAATTCATGAGAATCTAACTCAGCAACGGGTGGACAGGTCTCCATTCCAGAGAAGCAGTTAGTCCTACAGCACAAATGAGCAGCTCTTTAAAAGCCAGACCATAGCCCTGAGGAAATTGTATAGAAGGAATGAAAAGATAATTCATAGATTTCCAATGTCCATCGGAAGGCTAGAGTTCACTTCAAATTGGAATTCTCTTCTCATCCCAGAAGCCTTAAAAGTACTCAGTTTGTTATTGTCGGTACACACCCTCAAACTCACTAAACCTCTGTGCTACACAAAGTTTATGAGAAATATGAGTCCTGTCTCTGAGCAGCTTAATATAAAGGATAAATCTGAAGTGGATTCATCCTGAACCTCACAGCTACATGTCTCCTCCCAGGAAAAAAAGGCATAGGATGGTTTTTATGAGACTGGTGGCCAAAATTTCATTTTATGCTTCATCTGAAAGGGATGACAAACAATCTTGTCAGCAAGTTAGTACAAACTATTTCAGGAACTTTATGTACACTCCGATGATACAATATCAGCAAAGCTTTAAAAAAATCTCCATTTCAGAAGCATTTGCCTTATTATTAGTAAACTGATTGACTTTCCAATATAGGTTGTAAATACAAGAGTTGACTAACTGCTCTCTGCTTTTGTTCACTCCTAAACTCCCCCCGCAGTCAGATTACCATGAAAGTCATAATAAAATTTGTGGCTAGTGCTGCATTCACATTTTGATATTATTTTGTTACTATTCAAACCAGTGAATAGAAAACAAATTTACATCATGATAAGGGCCCAGGCAGATGCTATCCATAATGTTAAGTACTTGTCATATTTGGAGATGCATTTTCTCTCCCTTGGGAATAGGATTTCTCATTTCTCCTTACTGTAGAGCAGTAACATTTATTTTCTCTTAGCAAAAGCTACAAGGCATTCAGTGGATGATAGGTTTCTCTCAGACATAGTTTTACAGCTTCTGGTTTCTCTTGCTGGTCTCATCTCTGCCTCAGCATAGGTACCAGAGATTATCTCTGATGTGGGCTATGGATAGTGAAGAGAACTTTAACATGAAGTGACAATCTCCTCTTGCCTTATACAATGTATGAAGACTACATCACAAAGTTTTGGGTACCCTAAAGGAATTGCCAGGAGGAGTGGGTGGGGGAGTTATTAAAATGCCAGAGGTCAAATGATGCAAAAAAAGTGACAGGAGCTTTCTGAGTCAAACCAGAATCCTGTTACATAATCAAAAATCAAAACAAAACTCGATGCCGCTGGTTGATACTGATTCACAGTGATCCTATGGGAAAGGATAGCTTCCATTACTGTCAATCTTTATGGAGGCAGACTGCCTCTTGTGTCTCCTGCATAGTACTGAGTAGGTTGAATCACTGACCTTTCCATTGGCAGCCCAAAGTTTTACTCACTTTGCTATGGAGGCTCTTCTGTTATATAATCTGCTTTAAATGGAGGTCACCATTTATGGAATTTCAGGAAATGTTCTTGCTGATGTCTTCTGAAGTTTTGTCACCTATTCTGCATATAAGTTTCCCTCAGTGACTACTTCTTAGAGACAATCAAAACAAAAAACAACTAAAACATCTTGAAGTAGCTATTATTACATGTTAGGAAGCTCAATTTCAGTGCCTACACTCTTTTAAAATATTACAAGCTACTTTAACTTCCTCTCTGCTTGATGTTTTCAAACAAATGAACTGAGTGGTATGTCAGTGCTCTGTTGAAACATGGCAGTGCTGTCTGATTCAGAAAGTGAAGTATAAAGCAATTTAGAAGATAAGAATGATCATTGTCCTAGAAATTATAAAACATATTTGATTCTGGCTCAGTCCCTATGTTAGATTGGGTTTTCTAGAGAACAAAACTAGTGATTGATATATATAGATATGGTTTCTATTTATGTATACGTATATGTATATACATACACACTTATAAATCATATCTATATAGTTTATATCAAGGGAAAACTTGCAAAATAGTAGAAGAAGGCAAATCCAGTCTGGTTCCAAGTTATGTATCAGATGTTAAGCTGCAGTCTTCTCCTAAGTCACACAGCAACTGAACGCGAAATCAGCAGGAAACCACAGGCTGATGACTACAGAGGAATATAAGTACAAGATTGTTAGGTAAGGCTGTGACTGAAGATGTGAGTGTATTCAAGGCCAGCAGGTCAGATAAGAAGTTGCTGATGGTTCCTGGGATCAAGAGGCATTGTGGCTAGCCATTGATTCCAGGTCTCCACTGATCTTAGCAGAGATAAGATATTGATGGACTTTTACATTCCCAAGGCTATTTGGATCTTTTGGGGGCTCAACATGAATTTGAATCTGTAAAAATGAAGGTAAAATAAGTGGCAATTAAACTAAGCACAGTGGTACCCTACTAAAGCAGTAAATAGATTTTTTTTGATACCTGTGAAATTTCAGGTAAACTTTGAAGCATATAGATTATTATAAACCATCTGAGTTAGTTTATTGTGCCAACCTGACTGATAAACACATGTGGGGTCAATTGAAGAGTGGAGAGATAAATGGCTCAGTGAGCCTTGCCTTTTAGTTCTCTGGTCTCTTGCTTTGTGATGGTCAGACCAGGGTGCAGCTCTCTTAGCCAGTTCTCTGCTTAAGCTGGCAAGGCTCACTTGCTGCAAGACATCCCCAAGGAGAAGCCACACAGACCTATCCCGATGCAGCCCTGGCTTCTGGAGCAGCCGTGTGGAGACCCCTGCCAGCGCTGAGATGCTTACACGTTCACTGATTCGGCTTTCCTCCTGCCGTTGGCGTCATAGTGTGTGTTTTGTGAGATGGAGGAGGACTTTGTGGATTGGTGCCGGCCATATGGGTTCATGTTGGACTTGTGGGCTTGGGCAGCACTTGGTTGGGATGTTTTCTTGATGCGTACTTCACCTTTATATAAAACTCTCTCTCATACATATGAGTTTCTGTGGATTTTTTCTCCAAAGGACCTAGACTAATACATCATCCACCTGGATCAGCTTCACTTCTGATTTCCTAGAAATAAAGACCCATTCAAAAAGTTTTGAGTCTCATTCATCATTCAAGAGTGGTAAAGGGTAGGCTTGTAAGAGGATAATTTAAATTCTTAAGCTTAATGTAAAACCATCCTCATTAAAAATTAACAAAAGTTTGCTTCAGTAGAAACAATTTGACTTCACACAGAACAGACTCGATTTTCTAATATACTTTTCTTAGTGAAAATGACAGACATAAGAAAATGATCTTTGGGCTGAGGGGCCAGCCCCAATCTCAACTATGTGGACACCTGCCCTTCCCCCCAGAAAACTTTATTTCAGAGGACAGCACTGAAGCTGCAGCTCAGGGAGAGGGACATATCTGATAAGAGCACACGGGAAGAAATGAGGGGGGAGGAAGAGAGAGTGGAACACAACCTGGCCCACCAAGCTTTGAGGACAATTTTCCCAGTCAGGGCAGCCAATCCACAGAGAAGACCACATGGCCGGCCCCACTATGAGACACAGGCCCCACTGACCCATAGTCCTACAGGGGACAACACT
>NW_022103906.1:36570955-36581595 GCF_000313985.2 Echinops telfairi
TGTACACTGGTACAGATAGGAACTGGAAACACAGGGAATCCAGGGCGGATGATCCCTTCAGGACAAGTGGTGTGAATGGTGATATTGGGAGCGTGGAAGGGGAGGGTTGGAAAGGGGGAACTGACTACCAGGATCTACATGTGACCTCCTCCCTGGGGGACAGACAACAGAAAAGTGAGTGAAGGGAGATATTGGACAGGGCAAGATATATCAAAATAATAATTTATAAATTATCAAGGGTTCATGAGGGAGTGGAAAGCAGGGAGGGAGGGGGGAAAATGAGGAGCTGATGCCGGGGATTTAAGTGGAGAGCAAATGTTTTGAGAATGATGAGGGCAACGAATCTACAAATGCACATTACACAATTGTTGTTTGTATGGATTGTGATATGAGTTGCATGAGACCCCAATAAAATGATTAAAAAAAAGATAATTACCTTTGGTCACAGTTATTTTTAAAGTTTTGTCCTAGTCTTTGTTAAATCTGTCAAGATTGAGTGATGATTTAGCAAGGCAATTGCGTTAGAGTGTAGAAAGTAGATCTTAGCAGATTGGACTTAATGTCCACCATGAATCTGCAACATTTTTCTGAATAACAATAGAAGAGATGAGAGTAAGAATTTGGCTTTGGTTTACTTATAGTTTACCAGATACATTTCTAAGTCTTCATGGCTGAAATCATTTATTTTTCACAATATAACTCTATATAACTCTATATAACTCATTTAAAACACAGAGTAACATGGGATATGTTTCGTAGTATAAATGACAGTGGTTCCTAATCAATCTTCCCTTGAGATGAAGTCCAGCTGGTGAAAAAAATATTGATTACAGAGGAAGAACTTATGTTGCACAGACCTGAGTTCAACCACTGGTTCTATTATTGCCAGTTGTGTCACTTTGGGCAAATCAATCACACCTTAGAGTCTTAGTTCCTCAACTTTATAACTGGAGGTAGAGGTGGGTTCAGTGAAGAAATTCCCTTTTCACAGCTACTAATGAAAGAGAAACAACCTAGTTAGATGCTAAACCTGTCTGCTGTTTTCCATTCTTTTGCATTGCTTTTTTCTCTTTTTTTTCTTTCAATTCTGTAACTTGCATTGGGGTTCCTGGGTGGTACACGTGCTTATCTTCTGAAGGAAAGACTGAGGCTCCTATCCACCCAGAAGTGTCTTGAAAGAAAGACCCAGTAATCTATTTCCATAGAATCCGCCGTTGGAAATTCTACAGAGCACAGGTCTTCTCTGACACACAGGGAGTCACCGGGAGTCAAATGGACCCTACAGCAGCAATATCTAGTAATCTAAGTTGAAGACAAGTTCTAAATAAGCTTGAGTTGGAGAAGACAGATCTATGGCACTCTTTGAAGGACTCTTTCAATGCTCTTTAGCTGTATCCTTTATAATTATACCCTGGTGATGTAGGGAGTCGCACAGTGGGCTGCCAACCGCAAGGTCACAAGTTGAAAACCAGCTGTTCCCCAGGAGAAAGATGAGGCTTTCTAGTCCCATAAAGAGTTATAATCTCCTAAACCCCTAAGGGTAGCTCTTCCCTGTCCTGTAGGGTTGCTATGGGTCTGATCTGACTCCATGAAGAGAGTTTGATTTGCATTTCATAATCATACTTATGATAAAGTCATAATTTTGCTATCTAGAACAATAAGTTTTCAATGAGAAAAATATACAGGTATTGTTTTTTTTTTCTGGAAACAGTATAGGCCAGTGCAGAGGATATGAGGTGGTACTCCCCACCACAAAAAAATGGAATTTTTTATCAAAGTTATGTGTCTAAATTTTTTTTTACCAAACAACCTTATCACTATCAAAATACTCTCCAGTAGACTCAATTCTGTGATTCCATTCTTGGGAACATTTTTCATACTCATCTGTTTTGTTGGCTGAAATCACCTCTTTCATTTTTTTGTCACCTCTTCTACTTCATCAAACTGCTGTCCTTTCATGTCCCTCTTCATTCATGGAAACAAAAAGAAATTGCATGGAGTGAGGTCAGTTGAGTAAGATGGGTGGGGTTAGAGAGTCATGATGTTTTTTAGCCCCAAACTGGCACACTAAGATGGCTGTTTGAGGAGGTGCATTGTCATGGTGGCAAAATCAGTCCCCTGTCTGCCATAAATCAGGCCTTTTTTTTGCACTGTTACACAATCTTTTCAGAACCTCAGTCTGACCTGGTGTAACAAACTGCAAGTTCACTACGAGTTGACATTTTCATCTGTTTGGGAAGTGGATGGATGTCCAGAACAAGGGTTGTTATCAACAAACATTCCACCTTTTTTGAAATGAGAAAACCACTCCTACACTTAAGTTTTTCCCATAGTGCTGCCCTTGTCACCTGTGTTCACCACCACAACAGTTTCTGTGGCATTTTCCCTAACAGGAAACAAAATTTCACAGCTATGTACTATTCTCTTAAATCGCCCATCACAAAATATGAGGTTTGAGCGAAACTGCTTTTACAAAAAAAATTCACTGTGACCAGAGAGAATCTTCCCAGGTGATGCCACTGGGTGTGTTAACTCAGAGCAATTTGCTGGATGCTCACCTAGTAGGAAAAATGTGTACTAGAATGCTCCTCTTCACCCAGCACAATTACAGTGTTTTGGGGTTATCTATCCCCTCTTATATAAAACAAGGTATCTTCCTTGAAGTACCCCAAACCTAGCTAGAGTCAGACTATGTCCATCTCCTCATTCTTCTTCTCTCTCTCATGTAAAGTCCTATGAGATATTCACCAAGACACAGAAGAGCTTCCTTTGGTTTATGTGGAATGGTCTTGATCTTTTCATCAAATGAGAAAATTATTTTTCTTTGTTACAGTTGGTTGCGAATAGTCTGGGAAGTTGACATTTGATGATATCCAACAACTCTAAGACTTTTTAAATAATGTAATCCATTTCAAAATATCTTACAGTAGACTCTATTATTTGCTCCTAGTTATACATTTGTTAAGCTTGTTTTCCTCTGGTTGTGTGACTTACTGAGAACAGTAACACATGGGCAGCAGTTATACTGTGCCAAACCCAGGACACATCCATTGCATTCTAGTCCATTCAAAATCATATAGACCCTGTAGGACCGATTAGGACTAGGCCCCCCCCTCTAGGTTTTCTAAGGCTCTAATCTTTAAGGAAATATACCCCCACATCTTTCTCTTGTGGAGACATTGGGGATTCAAATGAACAATCTTTTGATTGAATTTTCTAGTTATTATTTTAAGTGTTTAACCACTGGACCATTGGGGTTTTTTGATATTGTGATAGCTTTAAGTAAAGGATTTAAGCTGAGTTCCACTTTTCTGCTCACCACCTTGAACTTCTTCCCTCTACCATGAGATCAGTATGCTCCAGACAGTAGTTGCTCATTGAGCCTAGTTCTCAGAATGAGAGGCCCATGGAACCGATCAAAACCTAAACTACATAGTCTGGAGAATAAGCTCAGTTAAGCTCAGCAGAGCCACAGCCAGTAGATGTGCCCATGAACAAGAAATAAATGTGTGGGCTATAAACTACTGAGGTCTGGGGGTTATTTGTGGTTACAGAAAAAGCTGAAAAATGCATACATTCATCAAACTATATTAGTTCATGTTTATCTTCTGCTTGCTGCTGAATTTTGAAGACAGTTTCTGGAAATAAACTACTAACGTCAAAATTGTCATCCATTTAGATTCTTGTCATCATGAGTTTTAAGCTGAAATTACCCATGTAACATGATCCTATAGATTCAATCCTCTTAAATCCACAAAGACCTGGAAATTAAAGGAATAATTAAGTGGTACTGCAAGATCAAGTCTGTCTGAACAATATGTACCTTGAAGAGCTCAGTCCAAATGTCAATGGCTTCCACTTTTCCTGGTTGACAGTATATTATATTCAAGACTTATATAAAAAGTGCAGCCAACCTAAAATTCACACCTGGTCGCACAGAAGTGGGACTCCCAGTGAGAGATGCCTCACAGAACTTAGTCATTTCTTGCTTAACAGTAGCTCGTTAGGGATGACAGTTCTAAAAATGTAGGATGGGAGTTGGAGGGAAGTATATGTTGAACAAAAGTCCATCGTAAGCAAGAAAAGGGAAAGAGAAGAATATATATATATATATACTGGAGACAGAGAGAGAGAAAAGAAAAAAACCCAACAGCAACAACTTCAAACTGCTCTGTAGAAATTCTACCAGGTGGGTATGCATGTGTGTGTGCAGGAAAATACTTCAGAGTCCAGATAATTAAAGAAAAGGAAGTGTTAGTCTGCAGTAAATGGTGAATACACAGATGTTCTGCTGCTACGGTGTTGGGGCCAGACTTGAATGAAAGATAGGCAGAGAATGATCAGGAGATGCTTCTGAAACATTTCTATTACTATTTGTTTTTGTTTTCTTTTTTTTAACCATTTTATTGGGAGCTCTTACAGATATCATAACAGTCCATATTTCAAACACTTCAAGCAGTATTGTACAATTGTTACCACAATCAGTTTCAGAACATTTTCTTTCTTCTCTACTTTATCTACTTTATCCCCTGCCTCCCTCACCGGATGATTTTGTTTTTTAGTGTCCCCGCTTTCTTGGTGTTTCTATGGCTGTCAGAGTGGATACAAACTCAAGGCCCACAAGCCTACAGGAAAATGAGCACAGCCTAGTCGCTCCCTTTGGTTCTGGCTTTTCTTGCTATTTATACCCTCCCCCAACCCCCACACCTTTTCTTTCACTACCCTAGGAGCCATAATGGTGAATGAACAACCATATGAAGAATATGAAATAAATTTCCCTCCTGAATCATACCTAATTAGGATTTTTATTAACTCATTTATGGATAGCTGGGCCCTGGCCTACACTTTGTATAAGAGGCTGCTTTATTTCAAAGGCAAATGCAAAGCTATTGACAAACTCAGGGCACATTGTTCTATAAATAGGCCAATTTCAATATTTCCAGCTTAATAGTCTTCCCATTGAAACCCGTTATGTCCTTTAATGCAATGCAACATTTTAGTCATTTTATACTTAGTATTTATAATGGGCGTTTGGTGAATTTAGTATTTTTTGCAAGCCGTCCACATTCCAAATGTTCCTTTCTGTTTTGGAGATTGGGTAACTGTACTAGTTTTCGGAGCTTAGTAAAATTAGATGGGTCCAGTTTTCAATCTACTGCAAAGCACCTGGTGTGCTCATTTGGTTGAGATCTTTCACTGACAGTTCAAACAGGAAATCAGCACAATTGGAATGGGACTAAGCAGTGTTTATGGTTGTTTGCCCTTTAAGTACTGTGTTCAGAGTGTGAACTATACTTACTAATGTTATTGCATCCATATACTGGACAAAAGTTATAACTCAATTGAATTATGGTTAAATTATTACTAATAATTATTAACAAAAATTTAAAGAGGATTTTTCTTCCTGAAGATTGAGATAGCGCATGTAGCCAGTTTATCATTGTAATAGAAGGTTTGTACTTTAGTTTTAGACTCCTTCCTTTTAAAATGGCATAATTAGATTGAAAACAAAGGGCCCGGGGTACTTTTGGACTTTGTTTAGTGCACAATATTTTCAGAAGAGCTTATCTCCAAAGCCAACTTTGGTAGTTAGGTTTGTTGTGTCAACCTGACCTGTAGGAACAAGTGGCATTAATCAGGTCAGTTTGATGGGTGGGCAGAGCTAGGTGGCTCTGTGTCTCTTGCTCCCTGGAGATCAGATCAGTGTGTTGATGCTTGAGCTAGTTCTCTGCCTCAACCTGTGTGCAACTCTGCCTGGGGTCCAAAACAACCCTTGGATCGGAGCACTAGAGCTTGAGGCTCCTTTGAGAGCTGCTTCACCACACTGCTGGTGCATACTTGGCTTGAGCTTGAGGCTGGTGGATCCTGTTGCCTTGCATTGCCTGAGTTCGGTATCCCATTTGGCCTGCTAAGCTCCTATGCTGCTGACTGTTGCTGACTCCCCCCCTGCTGCCTGCTGCCTGTGGGCAGACTGCCTGTTTTGCTTGAAGGAAGACTCCACTGCCCACTTCCTGGACCTTGGACTAAAGTCCCCTCTGTGAGTTGAAGGACTTTCAGTATATTAACTGTTTCACAAAAGTGAGTTGAACGGAGCCCTCTATACTGCTGGGTGGACGAATGAGCTGCTATATTCCTCCTTACTGTATACACCTATCCTTTTGTGTGTAATCATAAGTGTCCTGGTTTTGTTTCTCTAGAGAACTCTGCCTATCCAGCAACCCTCCCTTTACTCCATGCACTCTAACGTGGAAGCATGCATGTGCTTTTGGAGTGTAGCTCCTAAGTATTTCCTAAATTGAGTCTGTGCATAAGAATAGAAAGTGGTGCAAGCAGTGTACCATGTGCTGCTCACCTGAAGCTCCCCAGTGGAAACGCCTACCCCTGCCCCCAGCTGTGCTTCTGTGAAAACTGCAGCCAACAAAATGCTGTGGAGTGTTTCCACTCAGTCAATCCAGAATTGACTCCACAGTAACGTTGTTGTTTTGCCTCTTAGCTGTTGCCTGGTTGACTGAAGAGTAATTTCATATTGCTTGACATTCTCCAAACTTAAGCGAAGAGTGGCTGCGGATAAGTCACACTTGCCAAGCTCCCACACAACCCAAACAACGGCAATGTAAAGAAAGTGAAAGTGATCCCAGGGCGCTACCACCCCCTGCTTAGTCTCTTCCTCCAGTGGCCAGCACAGATCATTAACACTGGTAATATGTCCTCACTGCATCTGCTTGGAGAAAGCCACAAGTCTAATTTGTTACTGACGGCTGAGAGTGTGTTTAGAATGCGTCACTCTTGCTCCTGGACCCTTTGAATTGCTGTGTGGTTTCTGTAAGGTAGCCTAGGTGTTTGGTTAAAGACTATCTGATTTCATCAGTCTCCTCAGCAGCCTCCCAGAGGAAAAACCTGCTGCTTTGGCTCCCCACCCAGTTTCAGCCCCTATAATAGCCCCTGCCAGCAAGCCTGGAGGTGCTGTGATTTGCGATTCAGAACCCAGGGAGGGATTTTTTTTTAGCAAGTAATTACCATTAATAATCAATAGCTTTCAGCCTAGCAAATAATTGTGACAGATCTGGATATGATTAAACTTGTTCTTGAAGACATATGGATATAGCAATGATGCTGGTTTTCATATAGTAGAAAATATGTTCAAGGCACCATTTTGATATGCATTACAGTGACTTCAAATTAAACGAGGTGGAATTTAATAACATGATGCAAACGGGACCTGTGAGGAATGGGGATGAGTTAGTCTCATGAAGGAAAAGCATCAATCATGCCCTATGACCTGAATTTATTATAAAATGAATTTGATGTGGGAGAGAGGGATAGTCTGATCCTAATGCCAACGAAATTCAGCACATGGAAATGGATTTTAAATGCCATATAAAATACGTAGCCCATACCTTGGGCAGATTTTCTCCATTGTGCAGATATTTAGTTCATGTAAGAAGCCACAAAGGGAGAGTGTTCAGCAGTAGGTTGGCTTTCTGGCCCGGCTCGGTGATAATCACTAGAAGCTTAGTGGTTAAACGTTGGACAAGGTCAGCAGTGAAAAACTGCGAAGGGTCTTACAGGGAAAAGAAAAGGCTTTCCACTCCTGTAAAGCGTTACAGTCTGGAAAACCGAGAGCGGCAGAGCTAGTCTGCCCTAAAGGGTCACTATGAGTCGGAAACTACTAGATGGCACTGTTTTTGTTTGTTTGTTTGATTGTTTTTGACTCAATGGAAGATGCAGTTTTTGGAATTTTAGAACTGGAAATAAATTCTCACAAATATTGTGAACAAGTTTCCATTATGATATGTGTGGGTCACAATTTAAAGCAACCTTTATGTTCATCTTTCATTACATTTGGTCCCTTTTCATATACCACCAGTTATTTTGGTTTTAGCAATTTAATCTTTATCAACCACCAGAATCAGTTGGCTTTGTGTAGCTGTCTCTTGTGTCTCAGGCTGGAACAGTGCTCCACAGGGTTTCCAGGCTGGTATTTTTCCGAAATAGATCACTAGGCTTTCAGTTAGCAGCCAAGGGTGTTAATTGTTTGTCCCATCCAGGGACTGCCTAGTCTTTTTTACTATTAGTAAAATGCTTTCATCTGATTCAAAACATATGTGCCAAGGGAATGGACTATGAACTGATAGTGAGTCAGCTCTTGTTGGTGTACTAGCTATGCTGATAAGCATTGTCTCTATAGTATCTACGTTACTAGCGATGAGTCTAGGTGGTGCTGTCAGGTAAGCATTGGGCTGCTAACTGCCAGGCCAGGGGTTTGAACACGAATGCTGCTCCTCAGAGAAAGATGAGGCCATCTCTTCCCACAAAGATTTCAAGTTATAGAAATTCTATATAGAATTTTGTGTTAGGATTCTCTAGAGAAACAAAATCACAATGCTAATAATTTTACATATATATTTATACAGATAGATATATAACATAAGAAATGAACAGTTAATTAAATTATTAAGCAGTACAAATGGCTCAGTGCAACTCACTCCCGTTAGACAGTTGTGAGACACTGGCAGTCCTTCAAGTCTTGGGGGCCGCCGGGTAGTCCTCTGTAGAGCAATTCAGGTTATCTGGGCACAGGCAGCAGACAGTAAGGGAGGTCACCAACTGTCAGCCAGATGACAGGGTCTGACAGTCCCTAGCCCAAGAGATTTAAATTCCAATGGTGTGGTGAAACAGGTCTTGAAGGAACCTCAAATTACAGCGACACAGTCCACGGGTTAGGCGTCCCACAGGTAGTGTAGCTTGCAAATTGAGGCAAAGAACAAGCAAGGCAGCTGCACACTGGTTTGATGATCAAAGAGCAAGAGACAAGAAAGACGAGGCTCACTGAGACATTTCTCTCTCTGCCCTTCAATGAATCCCACATGTGTTTATCGGCCAGGTTGGCACAATAAACTAACTACTTCAAATCTCTACAAGTTAGAATCAACTTGACAGAAGTGCATTTTGTGTTGGTTAGATACTGCCAAACCAATGAGATATATGTATTAATGTTGCAAATTTAGATAATGGAACTCAGGTTCTAAATTAACACTTAGGTTCAGAATTTCAGGAATATCAGGAATAAAACAAGTGGAAGATAGAGTAGAAAAATTACAGCCACATAAACCCAGTAAATGACTGCTTCAAATATGACTGATTTGGAGTTATATACAACAGTATTCATTTGTTCAATACATAAATTAGAAAAACAAAAGAACAACAACAAAACCAATCCACATCCTTGAAAGCTGAGAATTACGGAAACCACTGTATCCCATCTTGGAGAAGGCTAAGATGTAGAGCTGACTAAAGGAACCCATTCTGAAGCAGAGGACATTGGACCTGGGTCAGGATGAAGGGTGGCAGCATGTAGGGGCAATTCCAGGACAGAAGATACACTAGGAAGAAGAGTAGCAGGACACAGAGGGAGGGAGGTCTAGAGTGTGGCATGGTTGTTGTGAACTGGTGCGATGAACAGTGTGGGTGGAATGCATGTGGTGTCTGCTTGGCTGAGTGGAGCTGTCCTAGGGTCAGCCTAAATGGTAAAAAATGAGACTAGGGAGTTCATTTGATTGGTTAGAGATTGATTATCCAGAATAGAAAATCTTCAGCAGTACATTCTTTACTTCCATCTTTGAGCTTGTCAAATCAGAGTGACCAAGTCCCTCATTACATCTGTGTCCCCACAGGGGCCAGCAAACTCAACTTTTGTTGAGTGCAGATACTGAGAGGATCCTAGACAGAGAGATAGGTTTATACAGTTAGCACTCTGGAAAAATCTTCTTCTGGACTTGGGCACTTAGGTCGGGACTCTTATCTCATCATCTTTTCTTTTCTGTTCTCCTTTAGGCTTAAAAGAAGTAGCTGCACCTACTGCTGACCCACCCCCCTCACACCCAGCGTTCGGACAGAAAACTCCTCTTTATCTAGACACTCATAGGACATGGCAACTGGGTTCCTCCTGGATTTCTGTCACCACTTGTGCTGCTGAGCCATTGCTTCTATGTGTATGATTCTAAGTACATTTTGTATGTCTAATCATCAATATCCAGATAAATAGCATTATGTGATGGATCATATTGACTTGGAATATTGCAAACTTCTGTCCCAAAAAGGGACTTCAAGCAAACTTTAAATCACCCATCACCTGTAAGCAGTTGTTATGTACTAATATGTGGCTTTGTAGAAAGACCTATTGAATATAAATGTTATGTGAAGATGACCCTGTTTGGGGGAGATGGGTTTCTTTGAAGAGATTATCAATTGACTCATACTCTCATACTGGAGTCAGGTGAATCGAGATCATAATCCCTTGGAGAAATGTCTTATAAATGGTGAAAACAAACCTCCAAGAGGAAGACACCGAGTGAAGACCTCCAAGTCAAGGAATTCCAATCAATATCTGGGGTCGTTAAAAGAGGAGAGAGACCTGTAAGGATTATACCCTGGAGAGAACAAAGGACATTCCCGAATTAGGAGTTCTCATCTCCAGAATGATGAGGAAATATAATTCGGTTATTTACAGCCACCCACTTTGTGCTATGGGGGAACATTGGAACAGAGGCTTTCACTGCTCCTGTCTGATCCTAGAAGTCCAGGTGCAGGATTGGTGTCCCTTCCCCAAAGGCGTGTGAGTTTGAGCAATGGACTGTGAG
>NW_022103906.1:36583313-36584826 GCF_000313985.2 Echinops telfairi
GTGTCGGGAAGGTGTGCATCCTGGAATGCCAATTTAATAGAACAATGGGCTCTTGCATTGAGTAAGTGCTTGAGTGGAGGCACAATATCCATCTGCTGCCTTAATGCTAAACCTATAAATATATGCATGTAGCTCTGTTTTCCTTTTACTTTCCCCTTGTCCACTATCATGCTCAGCCTTCATTTGGGTTTCAGTGACCTCTTTCGGTTATATTGCCCTTGCTGAATCCTTACCAGGCCTCTCACACCCTCCTACCACTGATTTTGGATCGTTTATTGCTCTCCTTGTCCTTGGGTTGGTCAGCACCACCTCCTTACCCCCACGTTCCCCTCTCCCATATCTCCCCCACCCCCGGAACCGCTAGTCTTGTTGTTTTCTCCTCCAGACTATTCATCCAGTCTATCTTATCTAGATAGATCTGTAGAGATAATAATACGCATCAAAAACCAGGCCATAGCAAAATAGGCAATCAGTGACAGCACAGCGATGGCAACAAAAAAGGAAACCTATTACCCACAGAAGAATAAAAAGTATATTGTCAAGCGTTTCTTCCTAAGTGCCTCTGGATGTGTTCAAACTCCTATCCTTTAGTTTAGCACCATAGTTGCATCACTTAGGGTCTCCTATTCCCCTTAACATGTCCTAAAAGGGAATTTCAGTGGTTTTCTCTGATTTAAAACCAAAACACAATAACAAAACTCAGTCATCGCCCTCAGGAGCTTTCAAGTAAAGGCATATTGAAAGCATTTGCTGCTGCCTCTGTTACACATTAGCCTTCACCCCTTGCCCGGTCTGACCGCACAGTAAGATGTTCTGCACGCAGCGGACTTTACTGCAGTGAAGGCCCATCAGTCATGTTGCTACATACTTAATGTTGGCTCTCTCACATATGCATATTTCTTCAGATATTCTGCATGCTTAGTATTCTGCCACAGATTGTGTAAAGCACTCCGGTTAAGTGGAGGGGTGTTTATTTTAGAGAATAAGTATACATGTAGGTACTCTATATAGAAAGTATATTTATATTCATGGGGTGAGAAACATGACTCTGCATATTAATCACAGCATCCGTCACAGGAATCTTCTGGAAAGGAAGACACACACTGCCTACTAGTCATATAAAGTTCATTTGGGTGCGAGATGTTTAGATAAACCAAAAGCAGAATTCTAGTAAATGGAACATTGATTCTTAAATTATTCTCCTATTTACTTACCTTCTGAGCTTTGAAGCTTTCAACAGACAAAATATGTACCGCAAATTGCTAAGAAAGATAAACGGAACGAGAGATGACTCTGATTTGCATTTTCAGCAGTCAGCATTCGACTCCCTTTGGGCTTCTGCAAGTGATATAAGGATAAGAGTAAGGGGAAAGGTCTTGGGAAGTTTTCAATATTGGCTTCCTTTTCTCCAACCGCACACAGTTTGTGATGAATGGGCCTTGAAATTTTCCAAAGTCTTATTCTCCAACCCTGACTTTTCATCCCTATAATCTCACACATTGCTTTTTTTTTT
>NW_022103906.1:36585638-36593018 GCF_000313985.2 Echinops telfairi
TAATAAATACTTTAGACTTTGTGTGATTCAAATGTTGCAACTACTTGATACAGGGAAGTGAAAGCGCCATGGATCATTTATCATTGGTTGAGGTGTGTTCCATTGAAACTTTATTTACAAAAATAGGTGGCAAGTAGTATTTGGCCTGAGGGATGTAACTTGCTAACCTAGGTCAGTTGATGTTTCTCACACTGTAGCATATAGCAAAATTAGGTGAAAGACTTGACAAAGCCTGGATTTTAGGTCCCACCATAAGAATGTCTGATTCATTTTCTGAAAGTCGATTGAACTGAAGTGGGGTCCAAGATTTGCCTTCTAGCAAGCCTCCTGGTAAGATAAATACGCTTGGCCATGGACCACGACCTAAGCAGCACTGGTGTAGGTCACTTTTATTTTATAGCTGAGAAAAGTGAAGCTTGTAGGTTATGTGATAGGCCCATGGGCTCACAGAAACTTTTGAGGAAGTTGGAATTGTTATAGATAAAATACTTTTACCTTTATTTCAAATGTTTGATGTTGAATAATCTTTTGGTATATAAGTGTACTTGAAATTTAAATTTACCTGCTTTAATTATATTTCAAATTTGCTGTGAAAATCAAGAACTACACTGTCTGAGGGATTATTCAAAGTTAAGTATAGAGCTGTAATAAGAGCCATACACGCCAAATTCAAGAACCTGGCTATAAGAGGTAGAACCCTGGGGAAATCATTGAGTTCATTTATTTATTCATTTATTTGGGAGAAATGCTGTGAAATACTTAATAAGATGAGGGTGTGTTGTCTTCAAATAAGCTTCTGTAAATAAAAAAAGTAGAGTTCAAATCCTATCCTTTGGTAAAGGTGGGGGAAAGCCACAATCCCAGTGGGGCTGGCACACTAGTAGTGTACTAACAGTGTCACTCTATTACTGCACCTTAAAGCCAAAGAGGTATGCTGTTGTCATTCATTGTCAGATGGGATATTGTAAAATTCCTCATGAAGTACAATGCTATCTGGGATAGGATTACAAGGGTGTATCCCCCCTCCCTCTGCCGCACCCCCCAAGTGGATTTTTTTTCCCCAAACTATGAATTTAATTTTCTTTTAACCAAATAACATTATCACCTTCTAGGTACTCTCCATTACACTTAATACATAGGTCAAATCTGCAATTCCATTCTTGGAAACATTTTCAAACTCATCTATTTCAATGGCTTGACAGCACCTCCCTCATTTTTTTCTTTACCTCTTCTATGTCTTCAAATGGCTGTCCTTTCATGTACCTCCTCATTTTTGGAAACAAAAAAGAGTGTCCAAGAGTGAGGTCAGGTAAGTAAGGTGCATGGTGCAAGAGAGGCCTGCTGTTTTTTGGCCCCAAACTGGTGCACTGAGATGACTGTGTGAGCAGGTACATTGTCATGGTGGCAAAATCAGTCCAGTCTGCAACAAATCAGGCCTTTTATTGTTGCACATTTTTACACAATCTTTTCAGAACCTCTAAATAAATAGCTTGATTAACAGTCTGACCTGGTGGAACAAACTGAAAATACACTGAGTTGACATTTTCATCTGTTTTGATGTGAAAATACCACTCATACACTTGCGTTTTTCCCATAGTGCTATCCTTGGAAGCTGCATTTAGTATCCCAACAGTTTCTGCATAATTTTTCCTGAGCAGGAAACAAGATCTCACAGCTGCATGCTGTTCTTTTAAATCGGCGGCCATCACAAAAAACAAGATTCAAGCAAAACTGTTTTTTCTGAAAAAATTCACTGTGAGCAGAGAGAACTTTCCCAGGTGACGCCACTGCCTAGTGAGCAAAATGCATACTAAGAAAGTTCCTCTCCATGCAGCACAATTCTGGTTTTTTTTTTTTTTTTTGGTGGGGTGTGTACCCATCATATATCTATTCGCCTTTAAGGAAACCCAATCAGTAAAACCATTATTCAATTTTGTGCAACAACCACAAATCTAGTGATTAAGAAGTTGAAGAACTCTACCAATGACTTGAATCTGAAATCAATCAAACATGAAATCAGAATTAATTGATAATTATTGGTGATTGGGATGTGAAAGTTGGAACAAAGAGGAAAGAACAGTAGTTGGAAAATATGGTTTTGGTGATAGAAATGAAACTAGAGATCACATGATAGAATTTTCCAAAACCAATGAACTTGTTCATAGCAAATACCTCTTCTCAATAACACAAAAGGTGACTACACACATGGCCTTCCCCAGATGGACTAAACAGAAATAAAACTAACTACATCTATGGAAAGACAATACAAAGTCAATATCATCAACTAAAATGGGGTTGACTGTGGAACAGACCATAAATTGTTCATAGATAAGTTGAGGGTAAAGCTGAAGAAAATTAAAACAAGTCCAAAAGATCCGAAATACTAACCTACCCCACCTTGACTATATCCCACCTGAATTTTGAGACCATCTCAGACACAGATTTGATGCATTGGACAGTAATGACAGAAGACCTGAAGAACTGTGGGAAGACATCAAGACCATCATTCATGAAGAAAGCAAAACATCATTAAAAAGATAGGAAAGAAAGAAAAAGTAGATGTTAAAAGAGAAATTTGCTCTTAATCATAGAGTAGCTAAATCAAGTGGTAGAAAGGATGAAGTCAAAGGGCTGAATAGAAAATGTCAAAGGGCAGCTCGAGAAGAAAAAACCAAATATTATGAAATTGGGTGAAGAGCTAGAGTTAGAAAGCCAAAAGGCTAGAACACACTCAGCATGTCTTAAACTGAAAGAACTAAAGAAAAAATGTAAGCCTCCAGTTGCATTTTTGAAAGACTCTATGGACAAAATATTGAATGATGCAGAAAGCATCAAGAGAAGATGCAAGGAATACACAGAGTCACTACCAAAAACAGAGTCTACTATCCACCATTCAGGAGGTGGCATATGAACAAGAACCAATGATGCTGAAGGAATAAGTTCAACTGCACAGAGTTCATTAGCCAAAAACAAGGCTCCATGAATTGGTGGCATACCCATTGGAATGTTTCAGCAAGCTGATGAAACACTGTTGGCACTCATTTCATCTCAGTTTGGAAATTTGGAAGAGAGCTACTTGGCCTACTGACTGGAAGAGATCCATATTTGTGTCCATTCCAAAGAAAGGTGACCGAATAGAATGCTCAAATTATAGAATAGTATCATTAATATCACATGTAAGTAATTGCTCTCTGAAGATCATCCAACAACAATTACAGCTGTACATTGGCAGGAAAATGCCAGAGATTCAGGCGGGATTAAGAAGAGGAAGTGGAACAAAGGATATCATTGCTGATGTCAGATGGATCTTGACTGAAAGCAGGGAATAACAGAATAATGTTTACTTTTGTTTGATTTACTATACAAAGGCATGTGACTGTGTGGACAAGAATAAACAATGGATAATGTTGAGAAGAATAGGAATTCCAGAACAATTCATTGTGTTTATGTAGAAATAGTACATGTATCAAGAGTCAGTTGTGCAACCAGAACAAGTGAATATTGCATGTTTAAAATCAGGAAATGTGTGCAACAGGGTTGTATCCATTTACCATACTTGTTCAATCTATGCTGAGCAAATAATAAGGAAGCTGCCTTATATGAAGAATGATGGATCAGGATTGGAGGAAGGCTTATTAGCAACCTGAGATATGCAGATGACATAAACTTGGTCGCTGAAAATGAGGAGGACTTGAAGCTCTCACAGATATAGATAAAAGATTATAGCCTTCTGTATGGATTACAACTCAATACAATGAAGACCAAAATCCTCACAACTAGACCAGTAGGTAACATAGTGATAAATGTAGAAAGTGTTGAAGTTATCAAGGTTTTTGTCTTGCTGGATCCACAATCAATGCTTATGGAAGCATCAGTCAAGAGATGAAAAGGTGTATTGCATTAGGTAAATCTGCCGCACAAGTGCTCTTCATAGTCTTGAACAATAGGTATATTACTTTGAGGACTAAGGAGTGCCTGACCCATGCCATGGTGTTTTCCATTGTCTCATATGCATGTGAAAGTTGTAAAGAGCATAAGGAAGGCCACAGAAGAATGGATGCCTGGGAATTGTGGTTCTGGGAAAGAATATTGAAAGTACCACAGACTACTAAAAGAACAAATGGATCTGACTGGGAAGAAGTAAGGCTAGAGTATTTTGTAGAGGCAAGGATGGCAAGACTTCATCTGACATAATTTAGACATGTGGTCAGGAGGGACATCATGCAGAGCGTCATGCTTGGTAAAGTGGAGGGGCAGTCAAGGAGAGGAAGACTCTCAGGGGATGGCTGCAGCAAGGAGATCAGGCATAGGAACATTTAGAAAGGATGGTGTAGGACCTTGCAGTGTTTCTCCGGTTGTGCACAGGGTCACTATGCATTATAGCCAACTCATTGACCCCTAATAACAAGGGTAAATAGGAAGAATTTACCCTTAACAAATAATTAGCAATTCACATGAAAATAAATGAATAAGATGCTATTACAAAAGGGAAAAAAATAAGTGATAGAACAAAGAATATGGTGTCATGTTTTATAGAATTTCTGGGGGAAAGAAGAAATTATGTCTAGAAGGCTAAGAGACAGAAAGAAATGAGTACATTAGGGAAGTAAATAGGAGGCTTTTTATGTAGGTAGAGAGGAAAACTTGAATGGTTAGCTAACCTTCCTTTTTTTAGAACTTGCACCATTTAAGACACCGACCCAAGGGAAAGTTGCATAACTCTTTATGTAACAGTCAGCTTATTTGGAAGAGTAAATATTTTGGTCAAATCACCTTGATAATATGTAAGAGAAAAGTTTAAAGGAAAAATAATAGTTGGTAAATTGCCCTTGGATTCTTACTTCTAAAACAATGGGCTTATCTGTAGGTAGAGTAGGTAATTAAGAATTCTGCTAATGATGATGTTAATCTGGCACTTTTTCTGTTCATATTGACAGTGCTCTCAAACAGAAGCATAGCTGATGTTTGCTAAGTAACATGTCACAGAAGCTGCAGAAGATGTCTGCTATGTGAAGCTTGACATCAAGTGCTGAGCAGGGGAAAATGTGTTCCAGATTTTTCGCAGATGTTCTCAGATCAAATTAGGGTGTTGAAAAATTGTGTAGTATGTTCAATGGAGCATCCAAGATGAAAAGACAGTTCGGTGGCTTTGTAATCTGGATAAAAAAAGAATCACAGAACTGTATGTATGTAAGGTATAATTCTCAAGTTCAGAACTGTCAGTAGTGAAGATAATGGCAAGGGAGCTAAGTCATTTGGCTTTTACATACATTTCATAGGAATTTACATATAAAACCTTGAAAATAGATTTTCTTGATTCTCTACTTTCTGTACCTAATGAGTACTTGCAGCTATTTGACAGTGTTGAATAGGCACTAATATATAAGACCGCACGTATAACAGAAGGAAACACTGCCCAATTTGGTGCCATCCCCATAATTCTTGCTATGCTTAAGTCCCTTCATTTTATTGTCAACTTGTCTAACTGATGGTCTCTCTCTTTTCCACTGACCCTCTACTTCACCAAGCATGACGTCCTTCTGCCAGGACTGGTCCTTACTAATAACATGGCTCAAGTATATGAAATAATGTCTTGCCAACTTTGATCTTAAGGCGCATTCTGTCTATGGTTCTTCCAAGAGCCTTGTAGGTTAGTAGCTGAATATGTAACCACTATGCCACCATGGCATCCGAGATAGTTAAGGTTCATTGTGCCAACCTGGCTGATAAACACATGTGGGATTAATTGAAGGGTGTAGAGATAAAATGGCTCGGTGGTCTCTGGTCTCTTGCTCTCTGATGGTCACACCAGAGTGCGGTTGCCTTAGCTAGCGCTCTACCTCGGCTGGCAAGGCTCACTTCCTGCGAGACATCCCTGAGGAGAAGCCACATGGACTTACCCAGATTCAGCCATGGGTGCAGGAGCAGCCGCATGGAGACCCCTGCCAGTGCTGAGATGCTTATCACCACTGGATTCAAAGACTTTCTACCCACTGGTCTGTGAGCCTCCTGCATTTGGCATCATGGTGTGTATTTTATGAGTTTGAGGAGGACTTTGTAGTTTGGTGTTGGACATATGGGCTAAGTTAGACTTATGGGCTTGGACTAGACTGGGTTGGGATGCTTTCTGAATGTACACTTACCCTCTATATAAAACTCTTATACATATATGAGTTTCTGTGGATGTGTTTCTCTAGTTTACCTAGACTAACACAGCATCATCTATATATACAACCATCGCTGGTTTTGCTTCTTTAGAGAACAGAGCCAAACACAAGCAGGAATGACAAATTGATGGAGCTTAGTGTCAAAATCAATGGCAAGAAGAACTTTTCAAGATATGTCCTTAAGTCAAATAATATTTGTGATAAGATAGTAATCATACTCCTACAAAGAAGACTAATATTCAGATAACTATATCAACCAATTATGCCAAAAATGAAGGGGTCCAGGAAGAAAAAAAGAATGTTTGAAAACTAATTGTGGTAGCAACTGCACAATTCTGCTTGACATGACTGAACTATGGAATGATATGATATATGCGTTAACTCCCACTTAATCATAAATTTAAAATTTATTTTAAAAATAAACTTTGCTTTAGCTAAAAAAATAAAAGAAAGAAAGAAAAAGAAATGTGATTTTTTTTAACCCTCGTTTATAAGGAGCATTCTGGCTGTACTTTTAACAAGAGAGATTTGTTGGTTGCTCGGGCAGTGGATGATACTTTAAATATTTCTTGCCAGCACCCTAATTCAAATGCATCAAATCTTCACTGGTCTTCCTTACTCACTGTCCAGCTTTCACACCCATAGGAGGTGATTGAAAATATTAGATCTTGAGGAGTGGACAACTTCATTCTTAAAGTGGTATCTTTGCTATTTAACACCAAATTGGTTTTGTGCTGAGACCTGCTCAAAGGCAATATGTCCCTTGATTTCTTGACTGTTGCTGCCATGAATATTTATTATGGTTCCAAATAAAATGAAATAACGAGAAACTTCAATCTTTTCTCCATTTATCATGATCTCTATTGGTTAAGTTCTGAGGTTGTTTGTTTGTTTTTCTCTTTTAATATGGAGTTGAATTCCATACTACAGGCTGCAGTCTTTGATTTTCATCAGGCAGTGCTTCAGTTATTCTTTGATTTCAGCGAGCAAGATTGTGTCATCTGCCTATCACAGGTTGTTAATAAACCCTCCTGTAATCATGATGCCACCTTCCTCTTCACATAGTTAAGCTTCTCAGATTATTTGCTCAGCATCAAATTAACTAAGTGTAATGCTAGGACAAAACTCTGACACACACCTTCCCTAATTTTATTTTATTTTATTTTATTTTTTTAAATCATTTTATTAGGGGCTCATATAACTCTTATCACAA
>NW_022103906.1:36594597-36602898 GCF_000313985.2 Echinops telfairi
CATTCTCATTCCTCATATTATTACCCATATTTTTATGATCCATATTATAGAATACCTTTGCATAATAAATAAAACACAAGTAGAACATCTTTCTTGTGTTCTCTGCGTTCAGCCAAATTCTACCTAGAATTAACAAGTTCTAGTGGCACAACCTCTTCTGAATCCACGTGGAGTTTCTGTCAGCTCCACGTTGATATTCTGCTGAAACCTTCTCAAATTATCTTCAACCAAAATGTATTTGTATGTGATATGAGAGACATTGTTTGATAATTTCATTTATTAGGGTCAACTTTCTTTAGAATGGGCACAGATATTCAGTTCTGCTTGTCAATGGGTCAGGTAGCTGGCTTCCACACTTCTTGGCATACACCAGTGAGTTCTTCCAGTGTTTCATCAACTCGTTGAAACATTCCCACTGTCGTGGGAATGTTTCTGTCGTTTCTGTCGATTACTTGAGCCTTAATTTTGCTAATGCCTCGGTGAAGCTTGGCCTTCTTCCTGTAATGCCATTGACTCTGATCTTATGTTACTTCTTGCAATGATTGGATGTGAACCTGTTCTTCATAGTACAATCATTCTCTGTATTTATTCCATCTCTTTTGATGCCTCCTGCATCATTCAGTATAATGGAGTACGAGTAAAGACTTACAAATCTACATTTTCGGAACATCATCCCTTGACTTATTCAACAAATATTTAAGAACATACTGTGAATCAAGCAGCATTCTTGGCACTCTGAGTACAGTAGAAAGTAAAATAGTCAAAACGTCTTGCTCTCGTCGAACTTACATATTAGTTGGGGTAGAGTAGGAGCAATGTAGAGAAATTCAGAAGTAATGGTAACATCAAGAAACATAAATTGCAACACCCAGAATGGGTGTTTGTGAAAGTAAAATTTAGAACTGGCTGATCAAGGTAATCCTCACTGGTAAAATGCTGACCGATGTAAAGTGGACAATGAGCATGCAGATAACTGGACTAGGATCCCAATAGAATGTACACACAGATCACGGGGCTGCTGAGGTCTTTCCAGACCTTCATGATTTCAGAGATGAAATCATCTACAAGAGTTGCCAATATTTATCAAGTTAGTCGGGATGTGTCAGTTTCTTAGAGCTGCTGTAACATAAATATCAGGTGGCTTTAACAAACTAGAATATATATTCTCATAGTTTAGAAGGCTGGAAGTCTAAATTCAGGCACAGGCTCTAGGTGAATAATCTTTCTCTGTTCACACCAAAGGGAAATCTTTGCCTCAGCCTCTCTAGCCCTCCTGAGGTCCATGTTGATCTCCATATGATATCTGGATTTCCCCCATGCGCGTTTCCTTGCCTTTCTCAGGGTCTAATCTGCCTTTTTATATCTCATTAGTCATAAGGCTTAAGTCACTAGGCTATAATTGCCAAATATGATTACATCAACAGATATAGCGGTTCAGAGTCTAATGCACAATTCAATCCATAACGGGATAAGGAATATTTATCCTCTTCACTGTGTGAGGTGAAAACATTCTGAAAATGAAATGTGTTCTTGCATATTATTTATCTTTCTTTGTCCATGATAGCTTGGGGAAGTGGATCTATTTAATGAACTTCTTGTTTGAGGATAGCAAAGGGAAATCTTTGTCATAGTCTATCAATAGCTGCTTGCTTTCTCGTCAGTTTTGTCTGTGGACACACTATGATTCTTTGTGTTAAAGAGTCTAAATTGGGGCACTATTTTCTGACAAAAATATGATGGGTTGGTGGATTTATCCAGCATGTCATAGGCAGAAGCATAACCCTTCTGAAGAACTGAACAATTGTGTATTTCTGTGTCTCAGAAGACTGTGAATTCTACCTACTGAAGATGATAGTTTTGACATGTTTAGTGGACATGCAAATCATGTAGCATGTCAGCAGGTTTTGCAAAGACCCTTGCTTAAGAAGCAAACCTGCAAACTCGTCTTTCCAAAATATTCATTTTTTTCCCACTCTATCATCCTTTAAAATAACTTGATAAATGGAAAACTGAAAATTCAATGCAGATACATTTGAAGAATGAAACAAACAGAGCCTGAAGTTTATACACATATAAACTTGCTTCTTGTACTTTAAAGTGTGCTAAAGTATGACTCATTGTACACATTTGCAATTTACTTACCACTTATTAAACACACAAATACTGAAAATATCAAAGCAGACCGCCTTCTATGATGACAGTCCACTTAAATCCATGAACATTTTGGATGCCCTTCATGTGATTAAATGCGCAATGGGAGCAGGTAGACTGAAGTTAAAAGAGTAGGCCTCTAAGGAGCCATCCTGATCATTTGTGGAAACGTTTTTTTTTGTTCTTTTTTACATAGTGAATGTTTGTGATATATAAGGTTTTCTTTATTTTGTATGTGATCAATAAATACCTTTTAAGGAGACGAGCAGGTGTTTCTTTGTGATGGGGCGGGGCCAGAAGAGGTGTCAGGAAACGTTGTTAAGCACTCTGGTGTTTGAGAAACATACTCTGATTAGATCAACATTTCTATTCTTGAAGACACCCATATTGAGACCTATTCCCCAGGTTGCTTTTTCTTCAGATCACTACTCAGTGACTTAGCTTTGTAAGCAATTTTACCATTTCCTTAAGAAATACTTAACATTTCTAAGCCAGAGTATGTAGAGATAGTAGATAGGTACAATGTGCTTAGAATCTGACATGTGGATTCAGGTCTTCACTCTGGATTTAGTTTCCACTCCCCCCTCCTCTATTATTAATGGCATAATAAACATGTCTTCTTGGAATAACGTCTGCACAATTTAAAGATTCAAATGTTCGTGTTAGCTATTATTAATTATCATGATTATTATGATTCTGTGGCTGCCATAACAATTTGGTGTTAGAAATACAGTAGCAGCACCTGAGTTATTGTTGAACACTCGATCCGGTCAAGAGCATGAGCTATGTAGTTAGACAGACCTGAGCTTTAATCCAAGCTGCAGTTACTTGAACTAACAACTTGGTTCTCTCTTTTGAGTTTCAGTTGCCTCGTATGTAAAATGGAAATATCAATGATTTCCTAGGAGGGTTGTTGCAAAGATTAAGCACTGATATTCTTTTAAGGAACGAGATTTCTTATTTTTACTTTATCAGGTTTTAATTTTATATTATTGTGGTACCCATAGTCAAATTATAGCTTCTAGATCATAGTAAGATCTACAGAACAGATATTCTGAAACTGTACAATTTTGAAATCTTGAGATTTGGTATTAGCAAGACTTACAGATATCATTCCATTAAATATTTTTGTTTCATAGGCAAATAAACAAAACTGAAGAAAAGGCATATATACATATGTCCCAAGATCAAGTGATTACTGGGAGACATGAGTGCACAGGGATCTAATGCCCAGATCGGGATTGTTTCAGGTCCCTCTGTAGCTAGTAGCTATTAGACAAGCCTCTGACATACCTAACGTTTATTGTAATTGCATACCATTTAACTTATATAATGAAAATTTTTGTGTTTTCAATCAAAAATGTTTTCCTACTTGGTATCTTCATCTCTAATGGCTATAGATTTAAGAATATTAACTTCCCCTTATGATAAATATTTCAGTTTTTAAGTCAATATTTCAGTGACACATCTCCATGTCACTGCTTGACTTTAGTGGCACTGGACCAAATGAGGAGAGTAATTGAACAAGGAATTCCTGCACTGTGCCCATTTCCTATTGGCAGAGGAATTTAGGATCAATATTTCATTTATTGGATGGCAAACACCACGGAAGCCTTCTGGTTGCTGTTTTTTTCCCTAACTATGTGAAGTAAAGGTAAAAAATAAATATCACTCTATTTCTAGAGCCACCAAAGAAAATAGGTGATGAAATCTGACTTGAGATATTTGCATTTAATAAATGGATCCTGGCACTGAAATAATTGGTGAGATATAGTGATATATTCAGTTTGTTGACTGGCTTTTTTGTTTCTATCGCACCTTTATGTTTGTTTAAACAATTACCTGTATTGGAGACCAATAACTTCTCATTTTAGTCAATTGAGAAGTAAATAAGAAGGAAAAAACACTAATGTGATCATTCTCTTCACATTCCTCCCCTCCTCCCCTCTGAGGATAGATATTTTTTTTTTTCTTTACAATAGCTAATGTAGTAGTATTGATATTTAGGTCAAACTCTTACTTGAATGGTAATAAATAATTCTGGCATTAATTCTGGTTCACTTCAATTTCTATGACTTGTGAATCTACCTATCTTACAGGTATGTTAGGAAATTGTTTATTTGAACCAGTGAATTTTACAACATGATAAATATTCAAGATAGTGATATATTTTCTCCAGTACTATCATTATATTAATGCAAGGTTGATCCAAACACAAGACAATCATATGCTAGTGGAAATAATATTTTTATTATACCTTAACTAAACAAAAACTATTGACTGCCTATTATATGCCAAGAGAGTAGGTAATGTATTATATTCAATGCCAGGTATATTTCTAGATATAATAACATAAAAAGTGGAAAAGCAAGAAGGAAGAGGAGAATGGATATATTCTTTAATTACATCTTATAATAAAATATGTAAACATGTTTGCTTATGAATTAGTTTTCTTTTCGTCTGTTTTGACATAGGAAAGTGGATTGGAAGTCTGAAAAGAGAAATTTCCAGTGCTTATATCTTGTAGATTCTGTTTTGCTCCTGACTATTAACTGGCATAAGGTGAATTAGACTCCTCTTCAAATGAGAATGTAGCTCACCATAAAATAAAATAAAACAAAACTTCTAATTAGAAACATCTATCCAGCCATAGAACTGTTGCTTGTGGGGAAGATTAGAAGCCTCGTTTCTGGAACCCTTTAAAGAGAAAATTGACAGGGTGATAGTGCATTCTTGTAACTAACCTGGGCTGAACGCTCTCCAGCTCTTGTTCTAGAAAGAACCCTGTGCATTGTGGGGCTTCATAAATGTTGAATTATAAGTACCAATCCCGCATAGCCTCTGGGGATGGGCTCCCAGTCCTAATAAGACTTTTCCAACCCTAATTTTCATGATTTGCTGCTGTGTAATAATAGTCATGAATTGAACACGATCTATAAATGGAAAGTATTTTGTAGTCTCAATATGTCAAAGATAAGATTTCATTGAAAGTAGTATAATGAAGACTATTGAGTAACTCTGAAGTGTGAATCTAAGAATGCTCTATAGGATTTTATATAGGGTGAGTAGCATATGAAGTGCTAACCTGGGTTAATTTTGAGGTGAGATTGATTGAAACAAGAAGATAATTATCCTCCAGAATGAAGGCAGCTAGAGGATTGATGGAAGAACAAAATGAAAAGAAAGAACCAGAACTAGTGAATTAGATAAAAGTTCAGTGGATATTAAATTGATCATTTGGCACTAATACATTTCTGAAATAATCCTGCTTTAGACAATATACAAAAGAGCACACTGTGTGTACATGGAGGTAAGATGCAAGGTGTGTGTGTGCAGGGGAAAGACAGGGAGTCAGAGAATTTGACGTAGAGGTGAGAGGAATGCATCTTTGGGATTAATGTAGTCATAATGTAACTGATACAAAGCAAGAGCAGGTCACAAATGGCTTCCCGGGAATTAGAGTGCGGTAGGGGGTCTGGGCAGACTCTGAATAATCGTTTCAGAGCATCTGCTGTGCAATATGGTTTGAACCTTTGAAGCCCGTTGTATAACTCACTTGTCACTTGGCTTGAGGAAGAGATGACAGATCTGCCAGGAGCAATCAGAAAGACTTTTTGTCCCCAGGGAAGGGGATAAGCCAGCTGTTCTTGCTGTACTGATAATTCAACAAATGAAATCATCTTAGCATTAGGAATCTTCCAAAGGTTCTCATATTTTATATATACTGTGTTAAGGAAATCTACTTCCCTATCACCTAGAAAAGCACTCTGTGGAGACAGGCTGGAGACTGGAAGATAGATTTACTTAGAAAGCACAGAATCGTTTTAAAGATTAAGAAATACCTTGTTTTATTTCCTGAGATATGCTTCATTATTGTTCCTCTGGGTTGCCCCACAGCTTATAAAATGAATGCAGGACTCTGACCTTTTCAAACTGTGCAAAGAAAAAGATTGCTAAGGCACCACTTGTGAGAAAATCCATGATTTGGAGAAATGGAATTTTCATCTGAGCTCTCTTTTAATATACAAACGCTTCCAGCACATATATTCTTGAGCTCACGCATTTGTGTACACAGCCCCAGTACACCCTTTACATAAATTAGCCATTAATGGTTAGAGTTCCCTCAAATCCCTGGATTATTACCTTACCACTCATCTCCCTGCCTCTCACTAGCTCTCCATTTTCAATAAATTGAGTAGATCTTCTAAAATTGACACTTGATTATGTTACTCATTTCTTTTTTTTTCTTTCTTGTTTTATTATTATTTTTTCTTTTTTAACATTTTATTAGGGGCTCATACAACTGTTATCCCAATCCATACACACATCAATTGTGTAAAGCGCATTTGTACATCGTTTCTCAAAACATTTTCTCTCCATTTAAACCCCCCACATTAGGTCCTCATTTTTCCCCTCCCTCCTCGCTCCCCCCTCCTGCATGAGCCCTTGATAGTTTATAAATGGGTATTTTGTCATATCTTGCCCTGTCCGACGTCTCCCTTCATCCACTTTTTGGTTGTCTGTCCCCCAGGGAGGAGGTCACACACAGCTCCATGTAATCGGTTCCCTCTTTCCTACCCACTCTCCCTTTACCCTCCGTTTTGCCACTCACACCACTGGTCCTATAGGGCTCATCCGTCCTGGATTCCCTGTATTTTCAGTTCCTATCTGTACCAGTGTACCTCCTCTGGTCTAGATGTTACTCATTTCTTAAAACATTTTTTAACTTGATTGTTTTCCCTTGCCTAAACTAGACACAGAATGCTGTTGAAGCTGGAATTATATTGGCTTTCAAGCTCATCATTGTCCATTGCAACCGATTCACTTCTTAGGCTTTATGTGTTGGATTGGTACTACTGAATATGCCATATGTTTCCATATGATTCTTGTCTCATGATTAATGCTGACTTGCTTGGGATTTTTATAGTGTCCCCCTCACCTCACCTTCTTTGTTAAGTCCTACACATCTATTCTTCCTGACTAATGACAGTATCACCTCTTTCTTCTAGGGAGTCTTCCTGGAAAGTGGATTCATGATTTCCTTCTGTCTGCAGCCACATGTTTCCCTTATCCTTAGCTTTGACACTTACCGATTAAGGTCAGCATTTTTTCCTTTTTGTTCTAATTTTTGGTGGTAATTTTGTTCTCAATGTTGTAAATATTTATGTTCTCAATGTCAAGGAACAAGGCTTACATGATGAATCCTCAAGCCCTAGAAAAGTCCTTGTTGATGAAGGTATTGCTGAGTATTTATTGATTCAGCACTATCCCCACTATCAATTTGAGCCTTAAATCTTTGATGGGGATAGTGCTGAATCAATAAATACTCAGCAATACCTGAATTAACAAAGACTATCAATTTGAGCCTTAAATCTTTGATGGGGATAGTGCTGAATCAATAAATACTCAGCAATACCTGAATATATATATTCTGTTTAACATTTATTATCTGATATCACTCCCAGGCATACAGTTTAGAATAGTAATCTGGTTGCACATCTAAGTCATTAATACAAAAACAAAACAAAATAAAACCCTTAAATCCTGAATATCTTGTCATCAGTCAATTTAAATGAACTCACACTTCAGATAGTGCTAAATAATCCCTTTAACCCTGAAACTAAATTCTTCATTCTTTGTCTGATTTTATTTCCCTTTTTATATATTTTAAATACGATTTATCTTATGACATAAATCTAAGATGTTCTATTTTTTTTTCTTTAGTCTGTGAAAGTCCTTCATTTGCTCATTCAGGGAGAATTCTTTACTGAATGTCATGTCTACCACCTACTGCTCAGGACACGAGACGCCTGTCTGAGTCAAAGGTAGAGTCTCGAGTCCCGTTTACTAGAGAAAGCGAGCAGGTCATGACACTGGCATGTGATGAGTGCTCATATAAAGACATGACCATAAAGAAAAACGAGAAACAGCTGTAGTGAGTGGAAATGTGAGTTTACAATGCTGCCCACAGGAGAGAGAATGGGCTAGAGGAGGCTCGGTTGGAAGTTGGGAGATACGCTAGGTGACCACTGCTGCCATTCTGATGGAAGATGAGGGTGCTAAGCTAACAAGGAGAAGCGGGTAAGAAGGAAAGTAGGAAGACACCAGCAGCACGCCGGAGTTCAAGTGCCTGTCCCAGTACTTGTTAGA
>NW_022103906.1:36604223-36606035 GCF_000313985.2 Echinops telfairi
AGCAAGAAGGAGGAGAGGACTAGGAAGCCTGAGGACTCTGGAGCCAAAGATAATCCTCCAATCGCTATCTTAGGTGACAGTGCAGATTGTGATGGTGATTTCTTGTCAGAAAATAAACAAATAAACAGATAATAAATGCAAAAACAGGTTTTAGGGAAGATGATGAAATAGGCTTTGAATGTTTTGAAATTGATTTTCCAGTGGGAAATGCAAATGATGATACATACCTTGATCTATAGGCCAGGGTTTAAAGCAAATTTTCAGTGGCTTTACCACCTGACTGTAATAGATATTGTGGGCGTGTTTGAGTTCACGAAAACTTGAACACTCAGATGAAAAGAGAATCTAAAGAGAACCAGTGAGAGAAGCAAAGATCCGCACAGATCTCTGGGCACCGAAGAGCAATGAGAGATGTTGGAGACCCAGTGCTGAAAGGGATGTTCATGGCTTTAGGGGGCCGTGCCAAATGCTGAAATAGCAAATGACGTGGGGACTGACATTTGTGCATTTCATTCAATCCCAAGAAGGGCAGTGGTTTTAGTGGCGTGATGAAGGTGAAAGTCAGAGTGCCACACTTCCCACGGGAGTGAAGAGGTGGAGGAAATAAGTGATAAAGTGTTTCCAAGAAAGTCCTTTGTGAAAAAAATGAAAGACTGAAGGCAATTGTTGGTTTTCATAAGGCTTCTTATTTGTTGGCCTGATTTCAGTCACCATTTTTTCCCCTTTAAACCACACGTCCCTTCGGTCAAGGGATAGGGTGGACACTTCCTCACGTGACCAGGGTATCATTTTGGAGGTGTTCAGCATCTTTTTAGTTGTACACCTGTGTTGGTTTTAAATCTCATAAATAATTCTAACATATTTTAAATTAGATTAACTCTGAACAACTCTGATTTAAATGTTTAGAAGACCTGAACCCTTCAATTCACATCCCCTATCTGGCTTTCCAAAGTGGCCCCTCCCAGGCACTTTGAAAGAACCACAGGGAGGCAGGGAACGCATGTTAAAAATCACCTCTTAGTCACACATGTGAGTAGGACTCAAAGAGCTGAGCAGTCCTCTGAGGTTTCTCCTACAGAGCTCTCCTGACAGGGACTGAGACATCCCCTTAGTGCCAGCCCCTGCCATTAGCCATAACAAAACAACAGAGTTTGAAGATAGAGGTGACCCTTGTGGAAGTATGATTCAGTCAAATACCCTTTAAATGTCACCTTGATCTTCCAAATGTCATGTAATAAGCCGGGAAACAACTAATTTTCTCATTAGGTCGTTATGTTCCATTCATTTTCTCTATGGAAACTTTGAAGGTACCAAATGCTGACTGGCGTGGAGCTGCCAGAATCTCGATGAGCTGCTCAGTGCATTGCTTCACAGCTTCCCTGAGACTGCCAAGGCATTCCAATAGATGAAATCGGCATGGCAAGTCTGTTTCAGCAAAGTACAAGCTATATGGCATCTTACAGAAATGGCAGCAGCATATAAATGAACAGATACTAGTGCTACACAGAATGCATGAAAGAACTTTGCTAAGTGATGAGAGCAGAGCATTTGGTTTCTGGCTATATGTAATTCTTGGATGGTAGTAGAGCAGACATGAATAAAAAAAATCATCAGGGCTCAAGTAGAAAGAAAATGTCTTGAGAATGAGGATGGCAGCGTATGTACAAATGTGTTTGACACAATGGATGGATGGATGCATTGTGATAAGAGCTGAAAGAACCCCCCAATAAAGTGATTTTTTTTAAAGTAGAAAAAACCCATCCTGAATGAGAATGATAGAATATCTGATGCTCTTAAATAATTTATACCCTT
>NW_022103906.1:36606846-36644733 GCF_000313985.2 Echinops telfairi
CCACCCCTGTAAAGGGTTCCAGTCCAGGAAACTCACAGAAGCAGTTCCGCCTTGTCCTATAAGGTCTTGGTGGACAACCATTAACTCGATTGGCAGTGAGTTTAGATTGTTGTCTGTTTGTTACTAAGGCCTCAGTCCTGACTGATGTCCAAGGTTCTGTTAAACTTTGCTTGGAACCATCAACAGGTCAGGAAATTCTGCTCTAACTGCCACTCAGCAGAGAAAAAAATGTTCTAGTGTAAGTTCCATCTCTTCCAATAGAATTCAAGCCATTATTTTGCTTGGATTGGGTTTGATTGATGCTGTCCTCCTAAGAAAGCTTTACGTCTCATTATAGCAAATGCTTTTCTCTGGGCGATTTCACAAAGTCTGGAGACATATTTGTTTGTTGCAACTGGAAGTGTGGGCACTAATGGCATCTAGTAGGTAAGGGCCAGGGATATTGAAAACTACCTTTCCATACACAAGAAAACCCCTACAAGAAGACTTTACCCATTCAAAAATATCAATAGTGTTGAGAAAGATTGCTTTAAGAAAATCTTCAGGTGCCCACGTCATGTACCATAGAACACTGGGACATTGAACCCTGGATCTTCAAGGTACACAGCATGCTCCAAAGGCCACACCAGAGGGATGCAATGTGGAAACCCCACTACTTGGAGTGTACTCTCCCACAAACCCACAGACATGCCTACAACCTGATGACTTAAGACTCAAACTACATGGTGTGTGAAGAAGCAGAAGACAGCTCTACCAAGAGTATTAAATTGTTGGTAGGTGAACTGACATTTATTTACTACTTCAATATCCTACTTACAGAATTAAGATATGTATTATTCTGGCAGATCTGTGTCTGTCTTTGTCAGTGAATATTATTTTAAATTTTGCCTGACCATCAACTCCCATTCTTTGTGAAAATAGTGTCTAATCACATAAGAATTTATTCCATACAAGTGATTAATTCAGGTATTGCGATATGTAGCCTACATTTGTTCAAGCTCCCTCTTGCATTATTGTTTTAAAATTGGTATCTAATCAATAGTCTAATCAATGACCCAGAAGATCCTTACGCTCCAGCGAGATGATTGATAAGATTCACTACCATAAATTAACAAGGATGTCTCTAAGGTGAACTAGAGGCAGATAAAAAACTAGATTCAGGAATGGATTTGGGTCTTGCACTTATTCCTAGCTCTGATCTAAGAACAATTAGTTCTTGCAATATGGTTGTTCTCAAAAACAGAATATATGGGTGTAATAGCAAAGTTTGGTGAAGATATTAGATGGTGCCCAGCTATCAGAAAGAATAGCATTTGGGGTCTTAAAGGCTTGCTTTCCAACATGTAGCCATCTAAGTAAGATGTAACTATGCTCACATGGAAGAAGCAAGTCAACATCTCTCATCCAAGGACCATAAATTATGCAATCTAAATCTGAAGGAGGAAGAGTGTCAAATTCCGCTGCTCAGAGGCTATAGATGACTGTGGAAGGCCAAAATACATTTGCAAGATCTGCACAGGGAATAAGCCTCTGGTGATTTGTCTCTAACCATAATTGAGGGGTGGGGATAACCTGGTTATCAGACAGAGGGTCTTGGAAAGACAAGTATAGTATATTAAAATGATCAATTTAAATCTGACTTGAACAGTTAAAACCTTGTCTTTTCATGATCTCCCTTCTGATACTCTTTGAGTTTGAGCTGGTTTTTAGTATGTTCTGTGGGTTGTTTTTTTTTTTTTTTTTCATATTATGGTGAACTCTGCTGTCTTTTGTCGTGGTTGCTATCCTTCTTGACTCGCTGTTACGTGCTTTTCTATGTTTTCCTGTCCTCTGCTGTTCCAGTTGCTCAGAGGTAGGTCAGGTGGATTCTGCTGTCAGATAAGATATTTTAGTGCTGAGTCAACTGTCATGTCTGCCATTTATTATCTTTGTGACTTTAGATGAGCTGTATAACTTCTGTATGGTGTAGGTTTGTCATCTGTAAAATTAGCACTATTATGACATTGAGTTACTGTGAAGAATCAGAAAAGGCAGACAAAATGCTTGGCACAGACACTAGTAAACATGAGCATATGTTAGCCACGATGATGGTTATTCTCAAGTGGTGATAGTTTTATCAACTCTCAGTTCAATAGAGCCAGATCACAAAGGCTTAAGTCTAGATGCACACCAGAGCCAGGTCCCTAAAGCAAAGAATGTCCATTAAGCATTTATTTCTTAGCCTGATACTATTGCCCTAAGATCTTTCTGCAAAACCAAAATAAAAAACAAACTCACTGCCATCACATTAATGCTAACTCATAGCAATTCACTGTGGGTTTCCAGGGCTGTAACTATTTTTGGGAGAAGAAACCCCAGTCTTTCTCCCTGAGCTGCTGGGGGCTTCAAGCTGGCGATCATGCAGATCACAGCCCAATGCAGAACCCCTACACTACCAGGGCTCAGCTTCAAAAGGGAAGTATAAGTAATAAGAGTGTGTCTTACCCAATACGACCCATCACTCATATTCATTTATTTATTCATCACACTGGTGTGGGCAGGGGGCAGAGGAAAAGCAGGGTTGATAGAATAGGGTATGAAGGTAAAACAAAAGCTAATTAAGACTTTTTTTTTTTTAAATCAAAGTTTCAGGGATGAAATGATGGAATTCAAACATGGACACAGAGAAACTTGATTTAAAGCAGGAAATGGGAAACTATAAAAGAGATGAAGTCAAAGTTCAGAGAGCTATAGTGTATCTCCCAGGAGGAAAGACTCCCTCTGGTAGGGAAAGCTTTGAGGAAGTCGTGACATTTAAGGTAGGTCAGAAAGGATAGGGATATGCGATACTCTGTACAGAGAGAGGGAATGGCTTGAACAATTAATTACACAGAGGCAGGACATTATGCAATGCATGTAGAGCATGGTTTACTTTAATTTAGAAAATAATTTAATTATGAGTGGTGAGATGAGCCTTTATATAAAGGTGATCACTAGATTGTCACACACTCAGTGTGTTTTTCAATACAAGGCTTCTCCATTCAACAGCCCTGCAAGGAGCTACATAGTGTGGTTGTGTTCCCACTCATTCTGCCCCTATGAAAGAAACACTGCCCATTCATAAGCCATTATCACAACTGTTCTTAAGTTTGAATCCACTGTTGTAGCCAATGTATCAACCCATCTTGTTGAGATCTTCCTATTTTTCACTGATCCTCTCCTTTACCAAAGATTGATCTCTCCTGTCAATTATGTAATATGGAGTCTCAGAGTCCTCATTTCCCAAAAGCAATCTGGTTATATATCTCCCACGATTAGTTCATTCTTCTGGGAAACCATAATCCCCAAATCAAGCCGACTACCAGCAAGGTGATCCCAACTCAGAGAGACCCTCTAGGGCAGTGGTTCTCAACCTGTGGGTCGCGATCCCTTTGGGGGTCGAACAACCCTTTCACAGGCATCACCTGATTCATAACAGTAGCAAAGTTACGGTATGAAGTAGCAACAAACATAATTTTATGGTTGGGGGTCACGACAACATGAGGAACTGTATGAAAGGGTCACAGCATGAAGAAGGTTGAGAATCACTGCTCTCAGCGGAGTAGAACTGCCCCTTTTGGTTTCCAAGGTTTTAAACCTTTACAGGATTAGACAGTCTCATCTTTCTCCCTTGGAGATAGTGGTGGATTTGAACAACTGATCTTCCAATTAGCAGTTCAATGCATAACCCAGGGCTGCTTCTAGGATACCATAATACTTTCAATATTTTTTGTGAACACTATAAATCAAATGCACCACATCTCTTTAGTCGTCCTTATTTATGGTTTAGCTGTGACATGCATATGAGGGGATTGAAAAGACCGTGCTTTGAATCAGGAGGGTCTTAGTCCTCAAGCTTCCTTTAGAGCACTTGTACGGTATATCTGCCCTACGCAATATGCTGTTACATTGCTTGATTGCTGCCTCTAAGAGTGTTATTGTGGATGCATGCAAAATGAAATCCATGATAACTTCAATCTTTTCTCCATTTATCATGATGTTGTCTTTTGATTCAGTTATGAAGATTTTTGAATTGTAATACATAATGAAGACTACAGCCATTGGTTTTTGTGAGCAAGTGGTCAAACTCTCTGCATAAGATATGAAAATAATAATAATTTATAATTTATCAAGGGTTCATGATGGTGGGAGGAAGGGAGGGGGGGAAAAGAGGAGATGATATCAAGTGCTCAAGTAGAAAGAAAATACTTTGAAAAGGATGGCAAAATAAATACAAATGTGCTTGATACAATGGATATATAGATTGTTATAAGAGCTGTAAGAGCTCACAATAAAATGATTTATTTTTTAAAAATTCAACAAACAAGATGTGTGTCATCTGCATATTACACCTTCCTAAAATCTTGAAGCTCTGTCCCTTTTCATATAGTCCATCATTCTTCAATATTGTATCTCAAGGCGTGGATAATGTATTCATTTCTTTCACCTTACTATATTGTGAGTGTGCTCTTTTGAACTTTCTAACTCCAAATTTTAATACATGTCATTATACTACTTTACTGTGTCTTCTGGAACTATCTTGGAAATTTTCTGTTCAATTATTTCACTTTATAATTCCTTCCATTTGCAGTCCCTGCTCTTCTTCAAGCAAATTTCATATCAGTTCTGATATCCACTTTGGGTCTTTCTTTTTTAATGATCATTTGCTTTCTTCATGTATGATGTTCTTGGGGTCATCCCACAACTTGTCAGGTTTTATTAACCTTCAATGAGTTAAGTATGTCTTTGAGATGTTCTCAAAATTCAGGTGGGATATATTCAAGGTCATCTTTTGGCTCTTGTGGACTTATAATTTTCTTTAACTTCAACTGGAATATACATAAGAGCAATTGATTATCTGTTCCACAAGCTGTTATGGCCTTGATTAACTACTGCTATTGAGTTTCTTTTTCATATCTTCCCATATATGCAGTCAATTTGATTCTTGTGTAGTCTATCTGCCAAGGTCCTATATGGTCATTGTATTTGTTGTAGAAATATGCTTTTGCAATGACTTCCTCATTGGTCTTGCAAAATTCTATCATGTGATATTCAATTTGCTTTAGGAACCAAAACATGTTTTTCAATAATTGTCAATTCAACTTTATTGCCTATTTGATCAATTTCAGCCTGGAAAAGTTGGTAGAATTTTTCAATTTCTTTATCACTAGCTTTGGTTATTTGTTCACAAATTTGAACAATAGTTGTAATCATTAGGTTTTCTTGTAGGTGTATAGATGGTATCCTATCACAGATAGCATTTAGGGTAGTAAGGATACTATTAACTAGCTAGTTCTGGCTAAGGGTGGAGTCAAATTTGTCAACCAAGTCTCAGCCTGATGATACCTCCTTGATGTTATAAGCCTTTTGTATAAGAGAAAGATGAACAGAGATGATCCCTCCCTCTGGCCCCTCACCTTCCTGATTATAGGGACTCTGCTGCCAACCCTGGGAGCTATCAGTGCCTAGCCATGTTTCTACTAACTTTGAATCCATGCGACTCTGTACCTACCAGCCTGTGATCTTCCTGCATTTCACACCACATTTTGACATCATTGCCTATAGTTTTGTTAGTCTCACAAGGGACTTAATGACTAGCATCAGAGTGACGGACTTAAGTTGGACTGGCCTGGGATGGTTTCTTAATATAGAAGTACTTCTTGATATAAAATTCTTTCTTATGCACAGATGCTTGTCACTGGATTTGTTTCTCTAGATAACCTAGTCTCACCTAGCATTGCATTTTGAGATAGATCTTGAAATATTCTTTGTGTTCATGTTCTGATGTCATTCCTTTTGAACTTTTCCTTTCAGGTATAGCAAAGCATAAGATTGTCTGATTTAGAATGACCAATATAAGTCCGTTTCAGTTCACTAATGCTTAGTATCCTCATCCCTGGACCAAAGGTAACATGATGATTAATGGAGAAAAGATAGAAGTTGTCAAGGATTTCACCTTGTTTGGATCCAGAATCAATTCTCATGAATTGTAACATGAAATCAATGGTCAAGAGATTAAATGACACATCACATTGGGATTATGTAAATCTGTTCCACAAGAAATCTTTAAAGTAATGGTTCTTGACCTGTGGATTGCGACCCCTTTGGGGGTTGAACAACCCTTTCACAGGGGTTGCCCGATTCATAAAAGTAGCAAAATGAGTTATGATGTAGTAACGAAGGTAATTTTATGGTTGCGGTGTTGCCATCACATGAGGAACTGTAGTTAAGGGTCGCGGTATTAGGAAGGTTGAAAACCACTGCTTTAAAGTGTTGAAAAGTAAGGACGCTGAAATGAAGGTATGCTTAACCCAAAGCTTGGTGTTTTCAATCACCTCATATACATGTGAAAGTTGGATATCGAATAAAGAAGAATCAATGAATTTGAACTATGATGTTGACGAAGAAAATTGACAGTATCATGTACTGCCAAAAGAACAAATAAATTATCTTGGAAACATAGCCAGAAGATTCCTTTGGACATGTGATCAGGTCTTACCAGTCTCTGGCAAAGGACATCGTGCTTCGTAAAGTATACCAAAAAACCAAACTCACTGCCATGGGGTCCATGCTGATTCATAGCAACCTTATAGAACAAGGTTGAATTGCTCCTGTGAGTGTCTGAGACTGTTAACTCTTCACAGGAATAGGAAGCTCTGTCTTTCTCCAAAGGAACACTGGTAGGTTTGAACTTCTCATGTAGTCAGCAGCCCAAGGTGTAACCAGTGCACCACCAGGGCTCCTTGCTAACGCACAGGGGCAGCCAAGAAAGAGGACCTTCAGCACCATGGACTGTCACAGTGGCTCCAACAGTAAGGTTAGACATAACAGCAGTGGGGAAGAGGACACAGGACTGAGCAATGTTTCATTCTGTTCCACAGGGGCGTGCTATGAGTTTGACCCACCCACCGTAACAGTAATGCTTAGTATATTGATTTATATACATTCCATTTCATTTTCAATAACTTTAATTTTTATATGCATACTTAATACATTACACATGCTGATTATTGATTGTTTGCAGTGGTTTCCTCTCATTTTGAGTTGTAGCCCATTGGCAAATGAAGGTCCTGAAAGCTTTATTTCACCCATGGCCTGAAGGTCTGCTCTACGTTGAGGAGGTAGCTCTTCCTCAGTCCTATTTTGAGTACCTTTCAACCAGAGGAGTTTCTCTCCTGAGACTATGTCTGTCAATGTGATGCTCATAATGTTCTCAGTGGCTAATCACTCAGAACTGGACAGTCTTTCTTCTTTCTAGACTGTTCTTAGTTTGAAAACTCAGCTGAAACCTATTTATCATGGATGTCCATGTTGGTATTTGAAATATCAGTGACATAGCTTCCAGCATTACAAAAACTTGGAAGTCTTTGCAGTACGGCTAATTGACAGATGAGTGGTAGCATAATTTTGGCTTAGTGGTCACCATAGGGGTAGGGATCACCTACTATGAGAATTGAGACAATGCTTCACCTAGTGGATCCAGGAAAAATTCACACTGGACGTGACCCTTCCATGGAAATTTGAAGGATGGCTTAGAGTTTTCCAAGAAGGAAAGTAATCACATTTGTGTGCTGGGAAATATCCTAAATAGATGAAAAAATTAAATTATAATGTGAGAAACAATGAGAGTTATTTGACATAGTCTGAGTGATGCAGCAGCAGATGGGATTAGAAGGACTGTTCTGACTAGGATTACAGAGGGTTCTGCATACCCCATTAGACCATTGGGACTATGTCTATGGAGTGACACACAGTCTCAGAGAAGATCTGGGAAGGGAAGCAGTAGGAGAAGAGTTTGCTTTCAACAGATCACTCTGGTAGCTCTAGGAAATGGGCTTGCAGAGGTGATCACTAGATGGAAAGAAGCCAATTTAGAAGATGTCAATTATTACAGCCACGCGGGAGGAGATGAGAAATGCAACAAAGCAGCATTTATGGGATGTACATGGGGAACTGAGCTGTGCAGGAAACAGAATTTATGTGACTTGATGACTGACAGATCCAAAAAAAGTTTGGAGAAGAAATAGGGGAGAGGGAAAATTGGGCATGATAAGCACACTGTGATAATTGTTAAAAACCGAGGTCCCTTGTATCAGAAGGTCTAGATTTGACTATTGACTACATTACTTGGCAGGTCAGGCAAGTTACATACATCTTTAAAAGTCTCAAATTAATCATATTTAAAGTGTAATAAAGCACTGCCAATGACTTGATTCAAACTCCTGGCAGCCTTACAGAGTATAACTGCCCTTTGGGTCTCTGGGGTTGTAAATCTTCATGGGAGGAGATAACCTCCTCGTTCTCTGATGGGACACTCATGAGTTCGAAGTACTAACATTGTGGTTAGCAGCTCAACTTGTCCTTGACACACGTTACAGACTCCACAAGAAGGGATGATTAGCATCCCATGCTCATCTTTCCCCTTCATCTTCATCCGCTACTTCCTCCCTTTTGCCCCTTCATGTTGTCCTTCTCCTTCCATTTTGAAATTACTTTGGTTGCTGTGAGTTGGAGTCGACTCAATGGCAGTGAGCCAGCCTTCCATTCAAAAATGACTTTGGTCCAAAGGGTAGGATTTTAAAGTTATTTTCTAAATGAACAAACACAGTAAAGACACAAGAGATCATCCTCATCCAAGGGAGCAGCAGGTATCCCCTAGATGGAGGGTTAACAGGATACAGTTGTTGATTTCATTTTGAGATGGGCTATGTAAATAAATCAAATATATTTCTTTTTAAAAATTCTTATACATTCCTTATCCTTCAAAACCAATAGTGTTCTAGGTGCCTTAAAAACAAAAGAGGCAAAGTAAAACAAACAAACAAAATCATCCCAGTTGACGATTTAAAACGGTGAGATAAACTTGACTATTTAGATTTTTCTTATCGCTAACCAGGTCAAGGCTGTAATGTAGACACTGCCTCTCTTCATACCTATATAGGTATGAATCAACAAGGTACATTCGACTTACATGATATAATATTGTAACTGTCATGAATCCAATTAAACCTATTTTTAGAAGGAGAGAGAAAGCCAAGAGAAAGAGGAAGTCAGGAAGAAGCATTTAAACTCTGGCGCTACAAGAATTTACTCAATAACTATTTGCTTTGGACTGAGGGCAATGTGTGTCTTGCTACACTAAGCAGGTCTAAATGTTGAGATGCATGCACTTCTAAGAAAACATATCCCAATAACGAGACACTCTGTGTTCAAATAAAGAGAGCTCTGTCTCATCCAATGCCTGTATATTGGACTTATCAATGTATTTAGTCATTGTTTTACAACCTGACGTTAGAAACTGACCCCTTTATAACATGTCATTCTAGTCTATCCTCATTCTTAGAAACATTTTCATGAATTAATGTTCCTTTTAAGTACTTTTCATAGAAAAAAATTACTGACTGCATAACGGTCACTTTGTCAAGAATTCCTGTGCATTTCATAGTTTCATTACAGGAATCATCTTTGCAGTAACGTGGTTGGGGGAAAACATGTTTCACGCTCAATGAGAGACTCCAACAATACTTCCTTAGCAAACAGAATTTGAGGGGTTTTTTTTGTTCTTTTTATTTAATGGAAATATTTTTGAATATGGGAGGCAATCTAGTGGTGCAGTGGGCTAAGCATTTGGCTGCTAATCACAAGGTCAGCAGCTCAAAACCACCAGATACATGGTAAGAGCAAGATGAGAGGTAAGCTCCCAAAGAGAATTATCATCTTGAGAATGCTGTGTAACAGTTTTGGGTTGCTATAGGTTGGAATTGACTTGTGAGCAGTGGATTTGGATTTCAGAAATGGCTTTGCATGAATGGCATCTTTGTCTAAATTGTATTTTGGAGGAAACTCAGATGAAAAAGAAAACTACCTAATATTGATTGTAAACAGCAACTTATATCTGTTTTAATGTCTATACTTTTCAGTAAAGAACTGTGGTGATCTTGCTGATCATTGTGCCCTAAACAGTTCTGTCAAATAAATAAATTTTGCTCTCAGCTCTCCTGCCGACACTCAGGGAAGTCTGGATTCTATTTGGGACCTTATTCTTGCCTACCTGTGGGTTCTCAAGGAGTTCTGACAACTCAAGATATTACGTGAGATAATGCATGAGAATAATTTTTGATGAATGGAAAGCTTCCAACAAGCATCAGCTATTGCTGAGGTGGAGCTTTTCGGTGTCCTTCGTCCCCGAGCGCACGCTTTAGAGCTTCAGTAGGAAGGAGTGCAAGGCAGTCTGTGAGAAAGCCAACATGTTCTGTTTGTTCTGATTATTGCTTGGCTTCATTTCATGTTAGAGAAATAAAGCTGCCCACAATGCATACCATTATTTCCTGAATAAACTCAATGCTAATCTCTTGGGTCACTTCTACCACCTCATGGTAAAGGAGAGAGTTTTCCATCACCTAGTTAATCGAGTGTGCCAGATGACTGAGCAGATCATTCAAGATGGAACACGCATTTGGGGGCTGGGAGGGTCCTGTTTGGTTATTTCCATTAATCAAATGTACTGCATAATTGCCAAACCGCGTCTTTTATTCTGTGCTCGGAAGCTGTGGCCTGCCTCCGTGGGACTTTGATTAGCATCAAGAGGAAGACCAGTGCAGGCACACTAAAATAAAAATGAAATACCTCTTCGTCAAGGCGCCTGGCATCCCCAGACTGCTTTGCGACTTATATTAACAATAAGAGAGGCATGGAGTCTATTTTGTTTACCTTTAACCAATAAAGTCAGATAAAACGGAAAGACTCAGATTTCTTTCGATTAAGATCTTGTGTCAGTTTCCTGAATAGCAAATACCATTTATTCCTTGTTGATCCTCTGTTAATATTTTTTCCCCCCTTAAACCAAGTGATTAATTAAACTGACTCCGGGAGTTCTTCTTTCTTCTCTTCAGCTCTGGTGGTAATTAATCTTGGTTATTCCTGGATTTTAATAGTATTTAAGTTATGCTTTCCTTTATTATTTGGGTTATCTCTCAGAAACTCAACTGTGTCAGAATACAGTGATGCAAAGAATGGGTTCAGAAATGTAAATTAACCTTGGTTCACCTCATCCCGGTCTTTCAGAATGCCTTCCATCATTCAGTGTGCGGTTAGCCATTAGTACCGGGTCTCTGCATGCAGCCTTTCAGAGTGTTTCCGATTATTTAGGCCAGGAGATGCATGTCCTTGAGTAAGAGTAGACATTTTCTCAATTTAAGTAGGATTTAAAGGCTTCAGACCAAGGGAAAAGAACATCAAATAGGGGATATCATAAGAGTCTTAAAGGCAGTAAAATAAATTATATAGAAAAATGCCACCCATTTTTAAGCGCTTAATTAAGAACTATTACGTTTCTGGGTCAAGATGGTAATTTGGTCATTTCTGCTTACACTTGAGGCTTAAGGAACCCTGTTGACACAGTGGGTTAAGCATCAGGCTGTAAGTGGGAGGTCAGCAATTCAACCCGCCAGGCCTTCCCCAGGAGAAACATAAGATAGTTTGCTTCTATAAAGGTTTACAGCCTTTAAAACCCTATGGAGTACTTTAACTTGGTTCTTTAGGGCTGGCATGAGTCAAAGTAGACTATATGGTAATGGGTCTTGGCTGTCTTATAATGGGCTAAGGGCTGAGTAATGGATTTGTTGAGATCTGATTTCAATAAGTAAACTGTGAGAGTGGACTGGAGACAGGAAGAGGCCTAGGGTAAGTTTGGGACTTTAGTGGTGTCTTGCATCTCTTCTGCAAGCGAGAAAACAGGAATACAGAAAGGAGAAGAGAACTCAAATCAATCCTTTCATGCCAATGAAGATGAATACCTTGGGATTACAAAAAATGACCAGTATCCAGGTACATGAATTTGTCCTACAGCTACACACCTGAAAAGGCGATCCACTCACATCAGAGAATATACTTGCTAGATGTTCAGTAATTGGTGGTCATTCAGAATTTGCAAGCTATGAATTGTATAAAATGTATTTATTCTTGCCTAAACTCTAGAGTGTGGAGTTCAGATAGTTGGATTAGTCAAGAACAGCTAACTCTCCTTTGGGGTGTATTTCTGAGACATAAAGGGCCTTTCAATGAATAAGTGCATTCCTCAAAGCTATGGAAATGGACAAACATATGACTTTCAGCAATAAAAATCAATTGCAGTGATGATTTAAAGCCACTTGAGTCTGTTTGGCAGTATACTTTATTAATGTTAGCATCCTTCAGCTCTTGTACATTTCCCCATCTCCTGTTTAGTGAGAAGAATAACAGCCCAAGAAAATGAAGACTAGCTTTTGGGTTTTTTTTACATCCCTTTCTAAGTCTTAGACCAGAGGCACTACAGGCTACATCACAGAGACCATGAGGCAGAGCAACGGGACCAGGCCAAGAACAGAGACTGAAGCAAGGACAGCGGCGTAGTGTGAAGACTATTGATTTGTGAGGCAGAATGGCAAGTGGACTTCCTGATCCTCAGAGGCAGAAACCAAGAGACCACGTAGCTGAGAGGCTGGGGACTGGAGAGAGATTTTGTTACTGGCTACAAAAATGTGTTATAGTAGACCAATGACCACATCTTTACTGTTTACTGATCCTGACTTAAAGTACCCTGTTAATTTCCCTGATAAAACAAACTACAAAACCCAATACCATTGAGTTGATGTTGACTTGTAGAGACCCTATAGGGCAGAGTAGAACTGACCCCGGAGTTCCTAAGATTGTAAAGCATCATCTTTTTCCAGCAGAATAGCTGGTGCTTTCGAACTGCTGACATTACAACCAGGGCTGAAGATTCTATGATAAGCCTCCTTAATTGTGAATATTGTTTCTACGTTCTGTGTGGCCAATGCAGTGAGTTCCTGTCCCCAGCACACAAGGAATTTTCCGTGGGTGGACTGGTTGGTATCAGAATAGAGTTAAATAAGATGCGGGGTGGAGGCATGACTGATCTCTGTCTCATGGCAATAGGGAAGTCAGAGGCGGTCAGAGATGGCCTCTCAGCCATTTATTCAATTCTTTTTGTTCAATGTTCTCAACTCCCCTTTCTCTCATTAAATTTTGTTGTGGTTGTTTCTCTTTGGGAACAAAAGTATAAACCGAGTTAATGGCACCTAACACCACATATTGTCCACAAAAACATTAATAACACCATGACTAGATGCTAGGAATCAATTCTCTAGAAAACTGTATAGGGGAGTCTGGTAGAGAAGATCTTTCATAGCTCTCACATGATCATTTACATGAAAGAACTTTCTTATCTATTACTGTGGCAAATTGCACCATTAGTATAAAAAGTATAATCTCTTACTGTCTTATTGTTGAAGTTATTTGCAACTTCCTAAATGATACTGAGGAAGGCTGGATCAGGGCAATAACCCTAACTACACTGACCTCCAGAGTTCAGGCTTATCTTATTGAAAATTTTTCCTCACTTGTATGAAGTCAAAACCGTGTGCCCTGGTTAGTAACAACTGTCTAAGCAGTGATTCCGAGAACCAGTCTCCTTCGGTCTTGTGCAAATATTTTCAAGATCAGCATGTCTCTATGGTGCCAGAGAAAATGGGGAGATTAGATGCTTATGATGGCCCAGTCAGTCGTTCACTACGTTATGATCACACCTAACTTCAAGGACGGCTACAGAATGCAGCCTAGGTACATGTCCATGAGAGAAAGGAAATCATTTTGATGGTCACTTTTAGGACCCAGAACAAGCCACTCTACTGTGTCTCTGGCAAAGACACAGTGTGGTTAGAGCCCCTTTGAACCTGAATGAATACCCAGCAAACACATAAACACTTCTAAAATGAGGCTTGCAAACAGTGCTCTGAATTCGGAAACTCCCTGACCAGAGTCTGACTTAAGATATTGTGTGGCACTGTACTTTTGAAAATGATTTAATGCAAGAAACTTTAAAAACATGATTTATATTGCTGTCTGAAGTAAGCTAGAAGGCCAAGCTCAGGGAAGGAATCCGGGAAGCCACAAGGAAAGAACAGACGGAGGCCAGGGTGTTGCAGAAAGAGTGGCTGCAAGAAGTCATGCCTGCTACACAAGGTTGTGTCCTGACTTTTTGCATAAATATGTATGCTAAACATTTCCCCAAGTTATTCAGTGTACTTTCACAGCATTTTGGGAGCTTCTATTCTGCATCCAAGTATTCATGATGAAGACTTCTTTGAGTTCTTCATTTTCTTCCTCTGCGTCCTTTTAGAGTTACACGTACTTATTTATTATTCTAAATAAACTTTAGATTTAACATTTACACATATATGGAAAACTTCTATCTTATGATATTAAATATTCCCATCTAGAGATGCAGTGCAGTCCTAAATTTATTCATGCATTCTTTTAGGTCACTTGTTCACGTTTCAAAGTTATTTCCATATTTCTGCTCACTTACTAGTCAATGAGAGTTAGACCAGTTAGTTAAAATTCCAAAGTCTGCACTTTTCTTCATAATGGGAATAATATTAGTAGCTAGATTACAAGATATTACTGAGTATTAGATAGAATGAGATATGAAAACACACTTCACACAGTGCCTGACACATTATAATGTCCAATAAATGAGGATAATTATATGATTATTCAATAATTGGTTAGAATAATTATTTATTTACATGATGAATCAGGTGCTTCCCCTAGATTTCCAAATTAGCTTTTGGTGAGAAATAGGGAAACACTTTCTATTGTTATATGACTACTAGATTTTGAATAGTATTAATGATTTTGTCGGATATCTTATATGTAGACATGTTATGTTTACATGTAGACATAAACTATTATTATCATAGTAAAAAATGAATTTATTTACAATATCTAAATTTTATGGCAGTTCATTATTACTATAACTCAACTTTAAGCTACATTATTTAGGGTAAACCTTTAAGAACAACCAAATTAGCAGTAGTGATGTTCAGATAATTCAACAACTGTTGCAGAGCTATATCCAGAGGTAGCTGCCAGAAATTCCGGCTAGATTCAGAAGAGGTGGTGGAACAGGGGGTAGCCTCGCTGTCAGCTATATCTTGGTTTGAGGCAGAGAATATCAGGAAGATGTCTAATTGTGTTTTGTTGACTATGTAAAGACAGGTTGCTGTGCGGGTAATAAACTATGAATAACATTAAGAAGAATGGAAATTCCGAGACATGTCATCGTGCTCCTGGGGAGGCTGCACTTGGAACAAGAGGCGGTCCTTTGAGCAGAAGAGCTTATAGTGTGCCAGCAGCTTGCTGAAGCATTCAAATGGGCATCCAGGTCACTTTTAGAGCTTGAATTTGTGCTAATGTCTTCTGTGCAGCATGGGCTGCTCTCAAAACCACCAGTTCTTGGTAATATGACAGTGAATGACATGTTTGGTATTGTTGAAAATAGGTGTTTGCAATAAAGTCACTGATCTTAGAAAATTCTGTTTTGTTTCCATTTCCATAGCCATATTCACCAAATAATGATTTTTCTTTGTTTCAAATGTTCCCATTCCAATCCCAATCACCAATAATTATCAATGCATCTTGATTGCATATTTGATTAGTCTCAAAGTGAAGAAGTTGGCAGAATGCTCCCATTTGTCTTCGCTAGATTTTGCAATTGCTGTAGACATTAGAGTAGCAGTTGAACTACTGTCTCTTTTGTGGGTATTTGGTTATTACTCTATCACATCAAGATAGATCTTGAAATGCTATTTTTGCAAATGAATCTGAAACAATTCTTCTTACATTTGTCTTTCCTGGCATAGTTAAGCATATGATTGTCCTCTTCAAAATGATCAATAGCAGTTTATTTAAGCTGACTAATGCCTAGGATATGGATCTTTATATTTCCCTTTTCATTTTTTTATGACTCCCAACTCTTCTAGATTCATAGTTTTTACACTCCTCATTCTAAGTATTTAAAAGATATTTGTGGCTGTTTCTTCTCATTTGGCGAGATGTAACATCACGGACATCCTAAGATGAAGAGCCTGAAAGCTATACTGGGTCCTTATCAGTGAAGACCCTTATCAGGATTTTCCTCGTCTTATTTTGAGGCCTTTCCAACCTGAAAGATTCACCTTCTGGCACAAGATCGGGCAGTGACCCTCTGCTATTTATATCGTTTTCAGGGACTCATTTTCCGAAGTAGAGCACCTCTCCCGAATCTGTTCTTAGTCTGAGACCCGTTCACCATGGGTACCTCTGCTGTTATTTGAAAGAACTGTGGCACAGCACTACACTAAGAAGCAAGTCACTACAGGATGAGTGGGTGATTTTATATGATCCCCATTCATCTGAGAGCTTGTCAGACTGCAGCAATATAAGTGTGTGTGTGTGTGTGCGTATGTGTGTCCCACTAAAACGTAAGCTCCGTGCGACCAGGCACTTTGCTCTCTTCGAGAGGTTGCTGTTGGTATGAGGTGTCATTGACGTCGTTCCGACTCATAATGATCCAATGGACAACGGAACAAAAGATTACCAGCTCCTGGACCATCTTCACAATTGTTATGTTTCAGCCCACTATTGGCTCCACTGTGTCAAAACATCTCATTGAAGGTCTTCCTCTTTTTCACTGCCCCTCCACTTAACCAAACATGATGTCCTTCTTCAGGGACTGGTGTCTTCGGATAACATATCCAAATTATGTGAGACTTAGTCTTGCCATCCTTACCTCTCAGGAGCACTTTGGCTCTACTTCTTCTAAAGCAGATTTGTTTTATTCTTTAGGGAGTCTGTGGTACTTTCTATATTCTTTGCTAGCACTATCATTCAAATGCATTGATTTTTCTTCAGTCTTCCTTGTTCAATGTCCAACTTTGAATGCATATGAGGCAATCAAAAATACCATGTTTTGGGTCAGGTGCACCTTAATCCTAAAAGTAACCTTTTCAACACTCTAAAAAGGTCTTATGCAACAAATTTACCCAATGCAATGCATCATTTCATCTTTTGACTACTGTTTTCACAAGAATTGATTGTGGATCTAAGTAAGATGGAATCCTTGACAAGGGATTAGTAGAATAATAATGTCTGTGGTATCTAATAAATATATGTACACACCAGTTACATTAAATTTCTAAAGTTGAGTTTCAATCAGCAAGCAACTTTATTCAAAGAGTGGGGTTGTTACCTATGATGCAGTCTTAACTTGGCTATTATTATATCTAATTTTACCCTACCTGACCTACTTATGCCAGCAGATTTTAATACGATGGCTAGATTGTATGTCTCCTCAACTCAAGGAGTGGGTGAAGGTAGTTGTGAAGTTCAACCTATCAGTCAGGCCCCAGCTTGATGACACCTCCTTGGGAGAGTGGCTTTCTGGGTAGACTGAGCAGAGCCACGGCCTCTCTTGCCTTCTGTTCTTCGGTCTCCTGATGGTCACCTGCTGATAGAGGAGCCATCTATCCACTGCTGACCTTGGAGTCATTTGGCTGTCCTCAGATTCTTTTAACTGTTTCCACCAGCCTGTGGCCCTCCTGCTCCATCTTATTGCTTCCTTTTGGTTACTTACTGGAGTACACTTGCCAAGAGGACCAGACCAGACTAGACTTATTCATTTCTACAACTATAAATTTCTTTCTATACACAGACAAGCATCACCGATTTTACTGCTCTAAAAAACTCAACATAGCACATTGAAGTTTACAGCATGCTCACTAAATGTGCTCTAAATCCTCATCCTTGAATTGTCAAGAATTTACCATTCTATTAATTTTATCTCAAACCATTCTTTCTTCAGGAAAAAATTCCCAATCCTTTCTGACTGAATGTGATTTTGCCCTACTCAGAAACCCTTAAGAACTTTGGTGGCACCTCTGCATTGGAGTGTACCTCGTCTTTTTTCTTCTACCTTTTGAGTTCTACAAACCCATGACCGTGTTTTATTCATTTCTACATATTGCCAGAGAATTGGGTGCCTAGTCCATAGATAAGATTTATTTACTGGGCACCTACTGACTATAATCAAATTGGGTAGAGTTCTAGATTACATATAAAGCAATGATCCGATGTAGAAACTATTGTTATTTTGTTATTGTTAGTGAGATTCAGTAATTCAGCCAAGGTAAAGGAGGTAGTTGGTTTTGAAATTGAGATTCCATTCCAAGACATATACTAGGCAAAAGACATCACATGAGCAGGACCCTAGATAATAAGTTAATGGGGAGGTTTACACATAAAAAAATTTGGGGGATTTAACATCTAGTTGTTTTTTGTGTGTATAAATTTTAGGATTTCTGTTACTCTTTTCTCCTAGCTGATAGCAAGGATTTATTTCTGAGCCTGACAGATTTCTGTGCTAATTCATCTCTTTGATAGAAATGCTATTCTGTCCAGATTTATAAGACCATTCTGAATACAAGCATTCTATATTGCTGCTCAATTAAGCCACCTGATACTTTAAGCCAGTCAACATCACTTGTTGAAGACAATCCAGAGACCAGCGAACAATTAGTCAGAAGGCCCTGACAGCCAGAAAGTAAATTAGATTTATGAGCATACACTGGAGCCATCACAAAGAGCTCTTTAATGAGAACATAGACTATTTGTTCTTGTCCATTAAACAATGTCTATATGAATGTTTGCTGGTTTGCATAACATTCTGATTTGTTTTTTACAGGTCAGAGCAGAGATTTCTCGTACAAATTGTTGTCTGCACCACTTGGGAGGGAAGATGAACTCTGTTGGTCTGAACATCAACATTCCATGGACTTGGAATCCACAAATCTTTCAAAGGAACAATTTTATGAGCTGTTTGGCTATGGGGTATAATGGAAAGGATAGTAAAGTTAAATTTACAAGTCTAAATCTTCCTCTCACTAACTTTGGGAAATCATTATGCTTCTCTAATATAAAATGTGAGAGGGATATTGCAAGATATCTTTCGTGCTAAAAATTCTGATATCATTGGCCATATAGAGATGCAGAGAAGTAAAAAATTACATTGTTTAAAGAAATCTAAGTATAATTGAAAGATAGTTTATTCTCAAAGATTTCTTGAGGTTCAGGAGGAGATGAATGTCCAAGAGTACAATTGTTGGTTCATACGTAGTTGTTGTTTTTTTTTTATTTTTAAGAAACTGCCAAACTTTCCTGGAGCAGCCTGGCTGTTTTACAGTCCTATCAGGAAGATGTGATTCAATTTCTCTGCATCCTTGCCTGCACTTACACTTGTCACACATTTGTTTTTAATCATTATGATAGGTAGAGCTATTTCATTTTGCTTTTATGTAAATTTAATTTACATTTATACTTAATTTACTTTGCATTTAATTTAAGATTAATTTTTAATTTCTTTTAAATTTCATGGTTTTAATATTGAACATCATCTAATCTTATTATGTATTTATTTGCCATCTGTCCATCATCTTTGGTGAAATGTTTCTTTATATTTACAGCCTATATCTTAGTTATAAAAGCTTTTTCTTTTTTTTAACTGTTATTTTTAGATTTTTTTTTGGATTGTATTCTAAACACTAGTTCTTTGTCAGACAAATGGTTTGCAAATATTTTCTCCTAGTCCTACATTAGATGTATAATCTAATAATCTTTGATTTTGTGAGCAAGATATTTTCTGTGGATTCAATTTATCAAATTTTCCATTGCTCATGATTTTACTGTCAGTTCTAAGAAGTTTTCACTTAGTCTTACATCCCAGGGATTTTACTAATTTTTTTCTTTTCATTTACATTTTGCATTTAAATGCATGGTCCATTTTGAATAAGATGTGAGATTTAGGCTGTTTGGTAATACAGCAGTTAAGTACTCATCTGTTTAGCAAAAAAGGTCAGTGGTTTGATCCTGTCAGCTGCTTCTTGGGAGAAAGATGTGGTAGCTTGCTTCCATAAGGATAACAGCTTTGAAAACCCGAGGAGCAGTTCTATTCAGTTCAATTGGGTCACTATGAGTCCATATAGACTCAATGGTAATAGGTGTAGTCAATAGATTTTTGAACATTCCTTTGTTCCAACAGAGCCCTGGTGGTGTAATGGTTACACAATGGGCTATAAACTACAAGGTCAGGAGTTTGAAACCAACAGCTGCTTTACAGGGGAAAGATTCTACTCCCATACAAAGTTATAATCCTGAGAAGAAAACAATGAGATCTGTGGTCCTGGGGGGATGTGGAAGCGGACAGTGTGGGAAGAGGGAGCAGGGAGCCAATAAACTCAAGGATGAGGGAACAACAAGAGATCTAAAAATGCTGTTGAAGAAGTCTGGTGGAGTTAGATCAAGTGCAATGTACCCAAGAGGAATTACTGAGAGCTGAGTGGAGGGTGAGTATAATAGTGGGACAGGAGGAAGGTGAAAGGAAATAGAGGAAAGAAGTATGAAGCAAAAGCTATTTATAGAGGTATAGCTATAGGAATGTGTATGTGCAAATATATTAATTATAATGAAATGCGTAGAGGTCAATGTACATATATTTATGTTAACTATGAAGATAGCAGACAGACTTTGGGCCTCTACTCAAGGTCTCCTTAAACACAAGAACACCTTGTTCTAATAACCTGTCACCTTTTGACAGGCACATTCTTGATGAGATCACTGAAGACAAAATGGGTGCATAAGTAAATGTGGTGAAGAAAGCGGATGGTGCCTGGCTATCAAAAGATATAGCTTCTGAGGACTTAAAGGCTTGAAGTTAAACAAGCAGCCATCTAACAGGGAAGCAACTAAGACCACATAGGAGAAGCATGCTAGCCTGTGTGATCATGAGGTCTCCGAGGGATCAGGTATCAGGTATCAAAGGACCCAAAATAAACGATTATATTGAAAGGAATGATGGGGTATGGCATGGAGACCCAAAGCCCATCTGTAGACAATTGGACATCCCCCACATAAAGTTTACAAGGGACTGACAATTCAACCAGGGTGCAGTACAACACTGACGAAACACACATCATTCCTCTAGTTCCTGAATGCTTCCTGCCTCCCCAACCCCCTACCACTACCATGACCCAGTTCTACCTTACAAATCCAGCTAGACTGGAGTACATACATTGTTACATATAAGAGCTCTTGACACACAGAATTGGGACAGATGAAATCCTCAGGAACAGCAGTGGGAGCAGCGATATCATGAGGGAAAGGGGATGGGTGGGAAGGGTGGTTGGAAGGGGGCAAAGGGTAAACCCATCACAAGGTTGGACATATAGTCCACCTTCCAGGGGGATGAATAACAGAAATGTGGGGAAGGGGAGACAACAGACAGTGTAAGACATGAAATAACAAAAATAATCTATAACTGATCAAGGATTCAGGAGAGTGGGAAGGTGGGGAAGGGAGGGGTGAAAAAGAGTAGCTGATATCAAAGACTCAAGTAGAGAGAAAATGTTTTGGAAATGTTGATGGCAACATATTTACAAGTATGCTTAATATAATTGGATGATAGATTGTCATAATATTTGTAAGAACCCCCCCCAATAAAATGATTTAAAAAAGAGTTACAGTCTCGGGAAAGTGACAGGAGCACGTCTTCTCTGTCCTGCAGGGTCACTATGAGTTAGCACTGGCACAGTGGGCGTGGCTGCTCCAAAAGCATTTGTTGAAAAATCTGACCTTCCTACATTGGGACACTTTTACCCTTTTGTCAAAAATAACCTAAATATGTTTGCATGATCCTAATATCTCTTTATTTGCATGGTTTCTAATATCACTTTTCTGTTCCATTGAATTATCCTTAAGTCAATACCATACAGTCATGATGATAATTGTTTTTTTGGGTAGAGTGATTATTCTTTCTACATTCCCCTTTGTCAATTGTTAAGCTTTTATCTACCTTTTATAGAAATTTCAGGATGAATGAACTCTACCTAAACAAACACACAAATAAAAACATTCTTGTTGAAATTTTAATACAATGTCTGTTTAACAAAATTATTTTGGGAGATTTTCTATGTTGAATCTTCCGATTTAAGTCCAATGTATGTCTCTTTGTTTATTAAGTTTTTGTTTCCTTTCACGGGCATTGTGCCATTCTCTGCATACATATTCTACACCTGTTTTGCTCGGTCTATATTTAAGATCATTCACTTTTTGGAGCAATTATAAATTATATTATATTTTTATTTTGGTTTCTACATGTTCATAGTTTGTCTATCTACACAATTAACTCATTTGCTTTCTTCTATATTGTAACCTACTGAAGTCAATTATTAGTCTATTAGTCCTAGGGGTAAATTCCTTAGTATTTCCCATATTAAAAATATTACATAATCTGCAAACAGGAATACTTTTATTCCTCTCCTTACTGTGTGCATGCTTTTTATGAAATGTTTCCTATCCAGCAGCTAACACAGTGTTATTTTGTGAAGTGTGGTGAGCATTGGGGAGAGAACTTTCAGTGTTTCACATAAAAATATTGCTATCTGCAGGTTTATTTGTGCACAATCTCTATCAAGCTGAGCTAGTCCCCTTGTACTCCTCAATTGCAGAGAGTTTTTATCATAATTGGGTGTTGTTACCTTTTCAAAATATTTTACTCCTGTGCCAATTGATGTGATATAATTTTCCTTTATTGGATTTCCTCTTTATTACATTATATTGCATGAATTTCTATTTGAGATATTATTTCACACCTGTGATAAATACTAGTCAGGCATTGTGTATAATTTTTTCTGTATATTATTGGATTTTATCTGATAATACTTTACTGAGGATTTTGCATTGTATTCATGAGAAACATTTTACTGAAGTTTTCTTTCTTTCTTATTTTTGTACTTTGTTTTTTTTGGCATTAGAATAATATTGGACTTATAAAATGAGTTGAGCCATATTCCCTTCTCTCCTATTTTCTGGAAGATTGCATAAAATATATTTTTGTATGTAAAATTTAATTTTTGGTTAGTTGTTACATTTTTAGGCATTTTGAATTTTCCCTTAGAGATTCTGGTTTGATACCAAGGTTAGTTCAGGGATAGTATGATTTCCACAGAGGTTTGGCAGCACAGTGGTTAAAGTGCTTGAGAGCTAATTGAAATGTCTGCAGTGTAAACTCATCAGGCATTACACTATGTGCTAGAATCAATTTGATGTCAGTGGATTAAAAAAATATATATATAATTTCCTGTTAGGAGGGTTGATTTTTGTGTTGATTTTGCTATTAAATTTTAGTTTTGCAATGTTGTTGAAAAATATTGTTTGTTCTATTTTCACATGGGAGAATTTGCTATCGTTTTCATTGAGGTCTAATACGTGAAAGGACTTCCAAAAGTAAGTAGAAAATGGCATTATCTTTCAATTCTATTTTTTCCATGAACTATTTGATGCCCCATATACCCATATAATTATATATATTTTCCAGTTTCAAAGTTTGATTAATTTCTATCTGATTTTAGATTTTCTTTCTTTATGTTATATGTTATATATCATGTAGTCAATAAACATAGAATTAAAACTAATAACAAGTAAAAATTGTTAAATACAAAAATAAATGAATAGAAACATAGTAGTATGAGATTTTAATTTAGATTTTGTTCAGCCCAGGACAGATGAAGTAGATAAACATAAATATTAATATGGAAAATCAAAATGACACAATGAATATATCTAATTGAAATTTATGATAATGTGAAGTTGAAAAACTAGAGATAATAATATGACTATATAAAGGACATCAATTATTCATGACCCACTTGTCCTTCTGTGGCGTCTTCCTTGTTGCTCTGATGCTACATGCTATGCCACCAGTATTTCAAATACTAAAAGGGTCCCCTTATGAATAGGTTTCACCAAAGATTCTAGACTAAGACTAGACCAGGATAAAGAAAAAGAGTCCTCTAAACACTTTCTAAATGGCAGTGGAATCGTATCCCTATGATGTGAGAACAGTGAGTCCTGCAGGTTAGAAGGCACTCAAATATCCATATCCCAAGTATTAGTGAGAGGAAGTGGACAATTATTGGCTATTTTGAATTAGAAAATCATATGGTTTCCTATGCCAGAAAAAATGAATGCAAGAGGAATGGCTTCACATTCATCATCGAAAGAATATTGCAGTCCTCTCTTGAAATACAACGCTGTCTTGTTAAGATATTATCTATACAGTGTCAGGAAAGGTCAAATAAACAACTATTATTCAAATTTACACACTATTCACTAAAGAGAATTATGAAAAAATATATGAAGAATTATAAAAGCTTCTTCAGTGTGAAAGTGATCAAGCATGCAATCGGGATGCTTTGATAATTACTGGTGATTGGAATGAGAAAGTTGTAAACACAGAGGATAGATCAGGAATGGGAAAATAAGACGTTGGTGATAGAAATGAAGCTGGAGATTTTGTGATATAATTTTGCAAGAACAAAATTTCTTTATGTTTTTCAAGAACATAAATGCTGGTTATACATGCGAACCTTGCTAAATGGAATACATAAGAATCAAATTGGCTGCATCTGCAGGTATACATTGGACTGCTAATCACAAGGTCCATGGTTCAAACCCATCAGCTCCTCCACTAGAGAAAGATTAGGCAGTCTGCTTCACTAATGATTTACAATTTCATAAACCCCATGTTAATAGCAGAGCTTTGGCTTGGGGTTGGTGGCAAAAAATGATGAGGGAGAAATTCAATATCACCAACCAAAACAAATCCAGGGACTGACTTTGACTCAGACCATCAACTGCTCATATGCAAGTTCAGGTTGAAGGTGAGTGAAATCAAAACACGTCCACAGGAATAAAACAAAAACAATAAAACCCTTAAGTTTATCCTGCATAAATTTAGAGACCTTCTTAAGCACAGATGTGAAGTCCTGAGCTGTAGTGACAGCAGATCAGATGAGCTGTGGGAAGACATCAGTGATACCATACATCAAAAGAGGAAAGGCCATTAAAATTGAATAAAAGACGCAAGTGGATGTCAGAAGATACTCTGAATCTTACTCTTAAATGAAAAAAAGCTAATGCTATGAGAGGAAATGCTTTGGTAAAAGAACTGAACAGCATATTTCAAAAGGCAGCAAGAGAAGATAAAGCAAAGCATTATAATGATAGGCGCAAAATTTAGAGTTAGAAAACCAAAAGGGAAGAAGATATTCAGTATATTAGTATATCTCAGGCTGAGAGAACTGAAGGGAAATGTGAAGCCTAACATTTCAATAGAAGGATTTAATGGCAAAATATTAAATGATGCATGAAACATCCAGAGAAAATGGCAGGAATATAAAGTCACTGTACAAAAAAATAATTGACCAACAGGCAAGCATTTTCAGCATTTCACAAGAACTGGTGGTAGTGAAGATAGAAGTCCCTAGGCGCCCTGAAGCCAGTGAAAATAAAGTTCCCACGAATTAATGGCATACCAGTTGAAATGCTTTAAATACTGATGCTCAGATGGACACTCAGTGCTCTATGCCAGGAAATTCTGAAGACAACTACCGGCGCAACCAACTGGGGAGATCTATATCTGTACCCATTTCAGAGAAAAGTGACCCAAGAAAATGCAGAAGTTATGGAACAAGGTTATTAACATCACACACAAGTGAAATTTTGCTGAAGATAATTTAAACAATGGCGGTAGCACGGCATTCCCATGGAGGTACCTGGCATTCATGCCAGAGTCCGAAGAGGGCGTGGAATTAGGGATACCATGCTGACTTTAGACGACTCTTGGCTGAAGCAGAGAATACCAGCCATATGCTTACTTGCATTTTATTGACTATGCAAAAAATATTAGGTTGTGTGGATCATAACAGAGTAACAAAAGATAACATTGGAGCAACGGTATTCCAGAACGTTTGTAGGAACAGAACCAGTTCGTGAACCAAGAGGCAATTGTTAAAACAGAACAAAGGGTTGCTCCGTGGGTTTAAATCAGGAAAGGTGTGTGTCAGGGTTCTGTGTTTTCACCATACTTATTCGATTTCTATGCTGAACAATAATAAAAGGTGGACTATGTGATGAATAATGCAGCATCAGGATTCGAGGAAATTTCATTAACAACCTGAATAATGCAGATGACACCACCTTGCCTGCTGAAAGCACTTGAAGCACTAACTGACCCTTAGAAGCTCTGGAGTCCAGAATGGACTGAAACTCAAGGTAAAGAAACAAAAATCCTCACAACTGGACCGATAGACAACACCATGATAAAGGAGGAAAAGGTCAAATGGTCAATGATTTCATTTTGCTTGGATCCGCAAGCGATGCTCATGGAAGCAGCAGTCAAGAAGTCCAATGACATGACATTGAACCAATCTGGTGCACCAGACCTCTAAAGCTTTCAAGGGCAAAGGCTGTTTTTTCTTTTCTTAGAAATCAAATGTGTCTGACCCCAGCCATGATATTTTCACTCACCTCCTATGCATGTGAAAGGTGGTCTCTGGCTGGCTCTGAGTCATAGCCAAACTATAGCCAACAGAATGCCACTCTCACAATGGCTATATTTGAGTCCTCTATTGCAGTCACTGTGTCAATCCATCTCTTGGCACGTCTTCCTCTTTTGTATGGAGCCTCTATTTTACACTGGACATCGAAGAAGGGAAGAGAACTGATGCATTTGAATCGTGGTGCTAGCAAAGAACATTGAAAGTCCCACGGCCTGCCCGAAAAACAAATCCGCCTTCGGGGGAGGACATCCAGGTTGATCCTTCACAGTGAAGACGGAGAGATTTAGAAATGTCATCAGTAGAGAACAGTCTCCAGAGAAGGACACCATTCTTGGTAAAGTGGAGGGTCAGTGAAAAGGAAGACCCTCCAAGGGCTAGATTAAGACTGTGCCTGCATCATTCAAATAACGCACCGTTCCAACATAACGACTGTGAGCATGGCACAGGACCAGGCCTGACTTCACTCTGCTCTACTTAGCCATCTGGCTAGACACCACCTAACAGCGCTTCCTCAGTGTCCTGGTTCCACTATGAATGGCTCCACTTACTATTATAAAGTACATTTCTTTGTTTCATTTAATGGTTTTATTCCTGAATTTAACATTTTGTATGAAAAATAACATAATATTAATTTTAATTTTACTGCATTCCTTAATATGCCTGGTTGGTCCATTAAATTTTTCATGTTGACTAGATCGATTTCTTTCAGATGTTTTGTACACCATAAATAGTAAGTTATTATAGATGTTTTTTATGATAAAATCTGAGTATTTTAAATTTTAATTAGGTGATCTTAGCTCATTTGTACATATTACTATAACACATGCTTAGAATATATGCTATCATATTTCATTTTATCTTTTGTGTTTAACTTTTTAATTTTTCTTAAGAAGGTTATGAAATACTGTCCTTTAATTCTTGCTTCCATTTTAAAATATGTTTTTTCCTGTCCTTGGTTGAGGATAAAATACTCTGGTCACATTTTCTTTGAGGAGATAACAGTCCTTTATTAATCTACATTTTTGTGATTAGGTCTGAATAATAGTTTCTCTTATAGTTAACTTAATTGTTTTGCCTGAATACTTGAAATATTCTCTATGTAGTTTTGAAATCAGGAACTTTGTTAGCATATGTCTCAATGATGATCACATTTTACCATTTTATTCCTTATAGTACAATATGCCTTCTCAGCATCTTTAGTCAAGTCTCTTTAAAATTTAAGTCAGTGGACGATGAAATTTCATCTGCTTTTTACAGTGCTGTGAATCCTTTTCTATCGCATGGACTGGCGTGTCTTAATTTTAATTGTCATCTAGTAAATTCTGACTCAGAGTCACAACATGTGTGCAGAGTAGAACTGTAGCCCATGGGTGTTTAAGATTGAAACTTTCAGAGGCAGTTTGCAAGGCCTGTCTTCAGAGATACCTTTGGGGAGGTTTGAACTGCCAATCTTTCAGCTTGCTGCTGAGAGTACTTCCCAAATGGGCTGTGCTTGACTGGAGGTCATGGCCAGTAGTTGTGCCACTCAGGGACCATTGCTGACATATAGGATATGCTCAATGACTATTTGTTGTTGCTGTTATATAGGAATAATTTTCTTAAATTACAACTTTGAGTCTTTGTTCTAATTTATTATACTTCATTTTTTGAGGGAGACTAATAATGCCTAAGTTGTCAAACCTTTGTTTCTCATATTTAGCTTTTTCTCTATTCTCATCAACTCCGTTCATTTCCATTTGCTCACAATGCTTCCACCATCTAGTTTGTTACATTTTCAGAAACATCTCTTGCCCAGGGACCTTCCAAAGGGACCTTCACTTCAAAGAGTTTTATGTTATCCTCTCACTTAGCTCTACAAGTTCACGTTTCTGCCCCTCAAGTTTCCATCAACAGTAGGTCTTTTCAAAAGTTTTCACAACTCTTTTTGATTTACAGATGGTTATTTGGTTGCGTGATTTTATGTATTTTATTAAAATGTTTTTGTAATTGAGCATTTGTTATTTGATATTTATTTTCCTGTTATTTTATGAGACAATTTCAGGATCTATTCTGGATTCATTTTCTTAATTGACTTATCTTGGAAGAAAAGGTATTCATTCTGGGTCAACTGTTTTGGGGGGTGTGTGTGGAGGAATGATCATTATTTGGAGACTATCTGTGATTTTTGTTGGGGCCCTTGATCAGAGGTCTTTTTCTGTGAGGCCCAACCCCATCTTGTCAGTGTTTATACTGGGAGTGGTGGTGGGGGGGGGAGTCACTGGGTGCTAGAAGCTTTGCTGCTGGTATTTCAAATATCATTGGAGTCACCTGTGGTGGCCACGTGTTTGTTACATCTTTAGCTAAGAATGATTAGGAAGAAAGTCATGGTGATCCAATTTAAAAACTAGCCAAAGCAAATATTTTGGATCAAAAGAGAGCATTCTCTGACTCACTTGTTCTGGACATGCTATCAGGATGTTTGGTGCTTACTGAAAATATCATGTTTGGTGAAGTAAACGACCAGCAAAGTGAGAGAAAATGTGGTGGGATGGATTGATTACCACAGTAGTTTCAAGGACGGACTCCAACATACTGGATATCCTGAGGATAAAATGGACAGGAATATTTAAACATAATGTCACCATGAATTGGATTATACTAGATGACCTCTCTCTCTCTATATATATATTTTTTTCTCTCTTGTATCTACCTATCTTCCTTTCTGTCTGTCCATCAACTCACCCACCTACCCAATCCAAGTCTATCTATAGTTACATGTAAAATACTGAATTTTGTTTCTTCCCAAGTTAAGTTGTACTACCACTACTTAGAATACCACCAATCTGTGTGGATAAATGGTGATTTTCTCACGCTTCAGAATGCTAAAGTACTAAACTCGAGCTTGGCTCCTGGGGGAGGGTCTGCTTTATTAGGAGCCTCGGACATTTGTCACCATTTCCTGTCACTCCTTAGAGTTGATTTTCCTCCTGTTTATCAAGGAGTCTATCCTGTTCATGTTGTAACTCAAACGTTATTTGGTTCAGGGCTACCCACCCTATTACAGCATGGCTTTATTAACATAGCAAAAGAGCACGCTATTTCCGAACAGTATCAGGGGACAGAAGATCAGGACTCGGTAACATTTTTCAAAGGAGTTCTGGTAGTGTAGTGGTTACGCATTGGGCTGTGATCAGCATGATCAGCAGTTTGAAACCACCAGCAGCTTTGAGGGAGAAAGCCTGGGTTTTCCACTCCCATAAAACAGTCTCAGCAACCCACAGGGGCCCCTGTGAGTCAGCCTTGACTCCATGGCAGTGAGTTTGGTGTTGGGTTTTTATTAGAATGGCAGAGGGCTGGATTTTGATCTTAGCCCAGTTCGTACCTCCACTTGACCAAGATCAGTGGCAACAGTGTTTCTCCAAGTTTATTTATTTTCCCCACTCTGGGTCACATGCAAACTGTTTGCTATAATTAGATTGTGTTTGTGTTTTTCTTCAGGAGCCTGCTTTCCCACATTATCTAGTGTCAAATCAAGGCAATTCAGTCTATTCCCTTAATCTGTGGCATCGCTCGTAGTTTGAAGCTTTTTTTTTTTTTTTCCAAAATGAGAATTGTGGCTTTGCTCCTTACTACATGCCACCTGTTTGGGGTACCGCGTTCTATCAACCTTCCCTTCATTCTGTAGCCACCCTTGTCTTGGTCTCTTCTCACACATCTGTGCAAACTTCCTTGCCTTTGGTGCCCTTTCATTATCTAGATGGAAATAAATTACTTTATAGCAGATATCAGTTTCTTTTCTCCATTCCCTTATTACTTGGGGACTATTTCTGAAAAGAGGAGGAGCAGAAGTTTGTCTGCTTTTTAAATTTTGCTACCTTTGAAACACAAACAAATTCATGCCACCTTCATGCCCTAAAAGTCATGCTGGTGCTACATGGTTTCACTGGTCAAAGGCATTGGAGGCAACGATATTTTAGACCCTTTTAGAGGGTCTATGGAGGCTACACATTGTGTTGTTAACCATAGGTTGGTGGTTCAAACCCACTAACTGCTTCCCAGGTAAAAGATGAGGCTTTCTGTTCCCATAACTTTTATAGCTTATGAATTCAAATAGTCTTGATGGCAATACGTTTTTTTTGGTCCTATAGTCTGATCAAGATACGGACTTAAATCCAGATATGTGTAAATGGCTAGTGCAATGATATGCTGCCCAAGCATTCTTGATGAGAACTGTTAGTGTCACATGAATGAAACGAAAGCTTATCAGCAGGACTTTGCCACCTTGACTTGGATGCAGTTAATCACCTGCTCTTAGCAGGTGATCTTATGGAAAATTAATATCCGAGGCCAAACTATGAAAGCCCCATTTTCAACACCTCACTCATGGGCACACGAACCACCTCACTTCACACACAACCCAGGCAGGCGGCCATTTGTACATGGACCTCACAAGGGCTTTCAAGTAGAGCATTGCTTGTCTTAATGGAGACATATAAAGGTGCGTGGGCTAAATGGAAATGGATCCTTTAGGAACAGCAAACAATAGCTTTCTTAGCACCTTTATTCATTATGATTTATCTTTTACATGAGCCATTCTAGAGGACAGTAGAAGGAAACACAAATGAGCTGATCCATCAAGAGCCCAAAAAGCCTATGTGGGAATCCTTGTTGGAAGTCACCTGGAGTCAATAGTCTGAGGTTAGGAGACAAACGTCTAAAACCAACAGAAGCAATTAGATAGCTGAAAGGGTTATTATTTACAATCAGACTGTTTGTATGCCTACTAAATGTTATCAAAATTAAAGTTATGAGCTGAAGAACATATAAAACGCAATACAACTAGCCTCATTATTGTACTGAGTGAAACTTAACGGTTTTTTTTAACATATAACTATATTGGGACTTAAAGTTGTGGGGCAGGAATGAATTAAATTTAAAAAATTAAAACTTTTTCAACAGAAGCTCCAAATTCAAGCTACTTTTGTAAGCTCTGATACCAATCACTGAGGGTCCTGAATATTTAACCCAGTTGGGTTCTCTCAAAGATCAAACTCATTGCCATTGAGTTGATTCCAACTCAACATGACTCTTTTGAAGAGCCCTCCGATGACTGAGCTAGGAAAATTAACACAGAGAACCTAATGCAAATTGTAAATGAAGAATGCTTTCTTCTCTGGGGAGCTGAGCAGGAGCATAGGAGTAGTGGTGGTTCAGTGGTAGAATTCTCATTCCTCAGGTGGGAGAGTCAAGTTCAATTCTCACTCCATGTCTCCCATTTGTAGCCACCATCTATCTATCTGTCAGTGGAAATGTGAGTATTTCTATGATACTGAACAGGTTTCAGAGGAGCTTGTAGACCAGAGGCTCTCAGCCTGTGGGTCACAACCCCTTTGGGGATGGAACGACCCTTTCACAGGGGTCACCTAATTCATAACAGTAGCAAATTTATAGTTGTAAAATAGCAATGAAAATAATTTTATGGTTAGGGTGGGTCACCAGAACATGAGGAACTGTATTAAAGGGTCACAGCATTAGGAAGGTTCAGAACCACTGTTCTAGACCAAGACTACTAGAAAGAATGGTGTGACTATCAACTTCTGAAAATCAACAAAGGAAAATCCTCAAAAAGACCAGGGGTTGTGCCAAAGGAGTGAGGAGCTAACCCGATGATAGCTAAAATCCAGTGTTTCGTTCTGTTGTTTATAGGTCATCATAGGTCAGGAATATAATGCGGAGAAAAAGGGGTTGAACCAAGGAAAGGGAAGAGGAATTCTTATTATCTAAAGAGCTCTGGTATGGCACTATTCCAAAACAGTGATGTGAATTTGAAAGGAGTATTAGCATACCAAGGAATCTAAACCATTGCTGCCAAGTTGTTTACGATTCATGGACACCCCAGGTTCCACAGAGTGGAACCAAGTTCCATACGGCTTTCGTAGCTCAGTTTTAACAGGAGTTTGCTAGCCTTTTCTTTTCTGGTATTGCTGTATGGGTTCAAACCAACGATCTCCAGTTACCCACGACCACTGCTGTTGAGTCCGTTCGCACTCTCTAGACAGAGTAGAACTCTGGTTTCTTGAGGCTGTGAATCTTTATGGAAGCAGACTGCCCATTCCACCAGTGCTCCTTTTCCAATTAGTAGGTGAATAATCCTTGAAGTTGCAATAGCTTCTAACACAGCCTGAAATTTTGTGTTTCATAAGGTACATATGAAGAGGATAATGCAATTGGGAACAACAAGTAGAATGACAATTAGATTAATTACAGCTTTTATTTTTTGCAGTTGGCCAATACTTAATGCTAATTGAGGTCAATGATGTGGGTTCAATTCCACCGAGGGCCAGATGACTTTGCTTAGTTTGGGGGCAATAGGTTGCTATAGTGGTCTTCTATCAGTAACCTCACAAATGTGTGTCATGGGTCTTAGGGGAGAAAAATAAATAAATCAGAATCTATGCCCTATTAACAAATTGGTCAGAATCATCACAGATGCAAGCATTAACAGATTATCAAGGCTACATGGAATAGTGTGACCTTCTCAAAGGAGAAATTGCTACCATTATTATTATGATATTTAAAAACCTATTACTTTAAAGACTAAGCCTTATGTTGCCTTTGTCCTTATTGGACATTTCTTAGGTTGGCATGATGTATTAAGGCTTAATTGGAAGAATCTTTCTCCCACGAAACCTCTGGGTGGACTCAAACTTTCAACCTAATTTTTTATTGTTATTTGCTAATCAAGGGAGTAGAGCTACATTGAGTGACATAGAATAGGGTACTAATTATGAATTTGACCTTATGTGAACATGGAGACTGGTTATACAATCCATTTTAAAGAAGGCAGAAACCAGGAGGAACAAGAACTCAGATGCACGAGTTAAACTGGAGCCTGTCTTCGTGCCTCATCACCTCTGTACTGATGGAAGAATGGTGCCACAGAAGAGACTAGTCTTCTTATCCAAAGAGCTGTTCCTGGATTCAGAGAAATGGAGGATAAGGCCCAGCAGGAGCTAGAGGAGTTGAAGTCTCAACTGCAGCCTCACACCAGCAAGGTGGACCAGCAGATCAGCCACATCCTGTGGGAACAGCAGCAGAACCTGGCCACCTGCACCAATGTAGAGTGCCAACTGGTTGATGCTTCAAGCCTGCCTCTTTCAGCTCATATAAAACGTCTCTCTGGTCCCATTCTTACCCAAACCCAGACTATTCCTTTGAAGCTAGACTTCATGGCAAAACTTTACTTCAAATGTATTTAGGATAGACCAGTCCATGGAGAAGAACAGCATGCTTGGTAAGGCAGAGTGGGCAACCTCCCGGAGATGGCTTATCACAGTGACAGGCAAGAATGGGCTTAACCCAAACAACGACTGTGAGAATGGGGAAGGACGGGGCCATCATTCTGTTGTCTGTGGATCACTATGAGGCAAAGACAACAGCAACATCGGACAACAGCCACAAGCCCAAACCAAACCAGAGCCACTGAAATCCAGTTGATTCTGACTCAGAGCTACCCTATGGAGTGTTGGCTACATTGTACATATTTACAGAAGCAAAGTCGATGGTCTCTCCTTCTTCCCACACCATGGCCAGAGGATTTGAACCACTGGCCTTGCAGTTAGCAGCCCAATACCTAACCCACAGAGCAACCAGAGCTCCTATATTACTAACCCAGTAATATATAAATAAATCTGGGAAATATACACAGACTTAGCTGAATTTATACAGCATAAGTCCACCATAGATGAAGAGACTGTAATTTAAGGCAAACATTAAATACAATTTTAACAATTCTAAATAATACATACGACATGACAATGTGTAATGGAACCTCTTTAAGGGTCTCTGGTGGTCCAACATTTGAGTGCTCAGCTTCTACATGGAAGTTCGGTGCTTCAAGTGTACCCGGTGGTTCTGGAGGAACAAGGCCTGAAGATGTGTTCTAATAAAGATTAAAGCCTAGAACACCCTGGGGGGGGGGGGGCAATTATGTGCTGTCACATAGGATTTCTATGTGTAAAAATGGACTCAACGGCACTGAACAAAAGTAAAGAGTTTCCTATTTCAAAGGTGATTTTACTATTTTTCTGTCAAGATCCTGGACATTGAATTTTTTTTATACCTGGAGCAGGTGGGTTATTCTAGAGCCACTAGAACAGAGACGCTACAGGGAGGCGAGGAACAAAAAGATATTTGTACTCACACAGTTTAGGCAGCTACACTTCGGAATTCAGAGTTCTCTTCCTAGAAAGTCTTTTTCCGTGGACTCCAGAGTAAGTACTTGTTTCGTTGCCATATTGGTGGGCCCAGCATTCCTTGGCGATCCACACGTGGCTTGGCATTAACCTTTCCCCGGGCATCAGAGGTTCTTGGTACAGGGTTTCTGTTGCTTCTTTCTTAATGCAGCCAGGTCAGCTTGTTTAATCATCTCTTTTACATCTCACAAGTCATTGACTCAGGATACTACTAGTACTATAGATTATATCCTGCCTCATTAACATAACCACTTCCAATCCCTCCTCATTAACATTGCAGCGGTCAGAATTTACAACATATGGGATCACAAGATGGAAGATAAATTTAAAATGCTGAGAATCATGTTCTAGTTAGATTGACACATATATTTGGGAAACACAAGCTAATCCACAAGTGCCTTACTTTGATTCTTATAAAACTATAATCTGCTAGCCAAGTCTGGCCACTAACAGTTTTGCAAAATAAGTGTTACCAAAACCCAGTCGCTACCTTCCATTATGAATTGTCCATGGTTGCTTCTGCACTGCAATGGCATGAACAGTTGCAAAAGAGATGCCGTGATCAACAAAATTAGACCTGGCCCAGTTAGAGACTTAGATGACCTCAGGTATAAAGCTCTACACTAGGCTGTTCTGATTAGCGCAGTTTGAACCTTCCTGAAGCAGCTCTCTACTTCCCACCCTGGCGACCAGAGGCAGGAAGGAAAATAAAGCCCTCTTACTCCAAACTATCTTCCACATTAAATGGATTATTTTATCGTAATTATGAAAACTCCAGGCTAAGATCAAGGTAAATTTCCAGAAAGCTTCTACCAAAACTGTTGACTTGACATTGACAACTACATATTCACATCCCATTGACCCAATTATTTAAACTCATCCATTGAAGACAGGCCTGGAGAAGCTCAATTCAGAAGAGGAAGCTGGAGTTAGAAGCTGAGGGTTGTGAGCTGGTCACTTCAAAATCCCGAGCTCTATCTGGGCTGATGAGACGTAAGTGGGTTCTTTCAAGGAGGACTATGCATACCTGTGCCTGGGGCAATCTTACTAAAGGAGAGACAATGGAATGCAAACTCAATTTCCCCAGCTCATAATTTTGCTAAGGACTGGCCTTGTCAGTGAAGGAAATGACTTTCTCTACCAGAGTGTTCAGCTACAAAAATGAGACCAGGGAGAAGTAGAAACGTAACAGAGCACCTTTCAGCTGAAATCAGAGCAATCAAGTCAGGACATTATAAACTCGTGCCCATGGATATGGCATTTGCACCGAAGTAGCTGCGGTACCCATACCCTAAACCCTCCACGGGTCAGTCAGCATCAAGTAGCCCCAATTCTGTCTCCAGTCAAGATGATTTCAGAAATGCCACGCTCTAATTGAGGCTCCAAATCTTTAGTAGTTGTGGCTAGTTTAGCCAGGAAGTCAGTGGCCACTCCTTTATTTATTTTATTTCTGAATGAATCTTCACCACTGGCATCTCTCTGACTCAATCTCCCATCATCTCTGATTGTGTATGCAGCAAGGCTCTTTATTTAGATGCCTGAGTTTCTTTCTGTAAATGGAAAAACTTATTAATAAGACACAGGTGAAGCTCAGGAGCGTTTCCTCCTGAGAGGTGACTTTCAACTCAGCCGGAAGCCAACAACAAGGCAAATAAAGGTTACTTCTCAAGGTCTCTTGGGCTGGCAAGCAGGCAATAATGAGACCATAAGACAAATCTTGAATTAACTATTGGAGGTGCTGTGTGGTGTGGATGTACACATGATTAAATAGTCAAATTCACACGATAGGCAAGAACGACTGGCCCACACTATTGTTCCATGGGACCCTGTGCGCATGGTGAGGTGTCAGCAATGCTGCTCCTTGTCCAGGTTTTCCACATCAACCCCTGCTCTTTAATCCTAATCCTCATTTTCCTCGCTTTCCTCACCACGTCTATTTTTGACTTCTAGGGTTCCTCGTCACAGAAACAAAAGCACAGTAGAAAAAATGACCAATGTCTTTTGGAGGGAATCTGCTTAACTAATCACAGTGGCGACTGGTGGTTTCCAAGGAAAGTAAACGCCAGAAAGTCACTAAACTTTCCAGAATGGAACACAGTTCAAATCACCCAAACGCAATCTAGCCTCCAACCTAATTATATTTCCTTCGGAAGAAACTGCAAGAGTGTTTGCTTGCATTTAACTGCCTCTATTTAATATGTTTGTGTTGTACTCTATTTCTGACTCTATTGCCAGTCTAAAAGTCCCTTCTAATATTTGGTTTAGCTTCCAGACTAGGCTAGAGGCTTACACTTGGACCCATATGTAATAGCACACTTAAATTCGTGTTGTGTGTCTGTCAGCGCTGCTGTCAGTTGCCAGAAGTAATCGCAATTTGTGGATAGTATAAAGGAAAAATATAAATGCTCTCAACTATTTTGCTCTTCTTAAATACTGACACCTTGGCAGCTAAGGGTGAGAAAATCCCAACAGGTGTTTGTCGATAAGGGTTGAAGAAAACACTAAGAAAAGGCTTTATTTTTGGCCACACGTAACTGAGAAATACTTATTTAGTAGTTAGATTCTGATGTAATATCCATCCCTTGATATCACAGATCAGCTATATGTACGGATTGACAATGCCACATTTGTATATTTTTTCTGAGCTTTACAATCTTAGATGAGCTTTGTACACTGTGAACTCTCCCTGAGCAGGGCCACCTGGAGAATTTGTATCACCACTTTCTAACTGCAATGTTTGACGTGATGCCAAAGCTCAGAAAGAGTTGTTGAAACAATGTTAACATTCATTAACATTGAAGAATGGAGAACACTGAATGATTTTTATTTCATTTTTAGTTACTAAAGTCCCGGGGGAAAATCATGCCTCCCCAAACCTGCTAAATATGTGTGTTAATTATAACTGGAACTCTTGATAACAATAAGGGTGCCTTGAGTCAGAATGCGGGATGTGTAATGGATTTGGGGGAGCTAGGTATGCCAGGGAAAACTAATAATATATGTGAGAAAATGCATATGACTTGAGATTATCTATGTTTTAGCTTTTATATTTTGCCTCTGAATGAGCCTTCTTTGACGCAAGTAAAAAATAATAAATAAATTAGAATAACTAAAATATACTAATCTAAATTGCAATGGGTGAAGAGTGTCAGATAGTAATAAGACATGCCAGTCTCTGTAAGAGCAATTTATCTTGGCTTGGCACTGTGCCAAATGGGTCAGTTGCATGGGTATTATCCGACAGGAATACTATTAATTCCAGGAAAAATAGGATTCTACTTTCTCTCTTTTAGCCATTTCTTTGGAAATAATATGGAATAATAAATTCTGAATGAACTATTTGATCAGTTATGAAAAAAATC
>NW_022103906.1:36645382-36648449 GCF_000313985.2 Echinops telfairi
GAGAGTTTGATGTCTTCAGCCTGAACCACTGGTTTTCCCCAAGTAGATCTTACTCATTGAACATGATCACATAATTCCCAGGTGATCATTTTCTGTGTTAAATAACCGCATTCATTCTGTGCTCTGTGCTTACCCATCTTACACATTTTCCCTGAATCTACATGCAGGGATGCTTTAGTCATAAAGTGACCTCCATATTTGAAGAGGTATCAAGATATCAAGCTGTTGGAGTCATGGGACATTCCAGAAGGCTGATCGAGAGTCATTTGCTGGAGGTAGTTGTAGGAGAATTACAGGAGGGCAGGGGCACTAAGAAATTGCTCACCCCTCTGGCATTATCTTCAAGCCTTTCCAAGAAGCTGGTGAACTCACCTAGCATTTGTTCAGCCAATCTGTGCTGTCCAGAAATCACCATCTTCTTCACTTAGAGACAAAAGACGTCTCCTTTTATAGCTTTTTCTGACAATTTCCTGTCAGACATTTGCAAAGCTAGTCAGACAAGCAGACAGGAGCCTTTGACAGAACAAGGGTGACATTTCAAAGAAGGAACAACGATAGGATGCCTAACAGCACACTCCAGAAATAAGCACCTTTGAAAGGTACAGAGGAAATCTCAGAGAATCAGTCTGGTATTTCACCATGTAGTGCTAGACACCAGGTCCTTTCATGTAGCTCAACATGAGTTAAATTATGTAGAAGCTGCAGATGCCAAATCACAGAGTGTGAATTTAAAATTCTTATTTTATGGCTCTGAGTTAGTGTGGACACTTCCCATCAAGAAGGACATTTGTTTCACTTGAGCTCTTGGCACAAATATTGCTCTTTTATGAACAAATTGCCGCTGGAAAAAATGATGTTCCCCACAGATAGAGGAAAGGTATTGCTTTTACATTCTCAATAACTAAATGAATATGTATTTTTGATAACCGCTTTAGAAATGCCTTCCTGGCAGGGTGTTAGAAACTATGGTTACCACTATTTGAAATACCAAGACTTAAGTATTGAGAAATAGCTTGCCCTTTGCATAATACCAAATTGAGTAGGGAAGTTAAGATTCTGTTCTTGGCTAGATTGCTAGTTTGGGAGGCATGAAGTAGTGAGGATAGATTTGATGAGGGTAGAGCCAACCTCTGTTTTCTTCACGTGTCATTCTGATAGATGCTCACTTGATGCTCTCATTCCCATTTTGCAGAGTGCTGGCTGAAGAGATATTGTCTTAAGTACTTCCCACCTGGATTGGAACCATGAACACGGTTAACTGATTTTACCTTATATTTCCCCACTGCTCTTTATATGGAAGTTTTAGGATCAACATATACTATTTGAAACAGTCTCTATTTTCTGGAGACTCAGTTATTTAACCAATAAAATGGGGAGGGGAGATAAATTAACATATCTGATCCTGTAAGTCCTCTTTCTAGTGGCTGCTAGCATTAGATCTTAAAGTCTTAAAATTGCCCCATAACACACTGCAACATCAGGCCCCTTTTTGGTCTCCAGTTATGCATCTGTCACTTCCTCTACTTCAACCAAGTGCGTGGATCTTCTTGCTGCGTCTCAAATATTTCTGGCCCATCCTCCCCACAGGGCTTTTTGCTCCAGTTCTCCGCTTTGCATGGGTCTATCTTCCAACAATTGCAAGGATGGTGCAGGATCATGCAGTGCTTCACTCTGCTGTGCACAGGGTCGCTCTCGGGCAGAACCGGTTCGCTGGCATCCAACAGGACAGCATCTTTTACAGGACTTTTCAATCTATTGAAGCAATTTCCCATGCCAGCAATTTCCCTCGGCAACTCTGCTTTAATTTTCTCACTGTTTGAGAGACTATGTTGTGTACATTTTGTTTGTTTATAGACACATATGAACACATTAAACTATGAGCTCCATGAGTGTATCTCTTTATTATTATTATTATCATCTGTTACTGTTTTTCTCGGGGTCAAGTATAGAATTTGCCAAAAAATAAATAATTAACAAGTTTTTCATAAAGATTATTTTAATCCCCCCCATCTGCCCACCCATCCACACACACATTATAGATAGAGAAAATGAAGTTTGAATATGTTCAGATGTTTGCCCAAGGACTTAAAACTGGCATGTGGTCAGCTAGGACATATACTTTGTCTCTTCTGAATCCAAATCTATTTATTTTCATTACACTGTTCTGCTTCTTTCTCCCTGAGGAAGCTGTTGTGAGAATTCAATTGAAAAGTATTTGAAAACTGTAATGTCCCATCCTGGTAAAAGGCATTCTTTTCGTTATTGATGTCTGTCTCAGATATGATGCAGAAATATTCAACAATCATTTAAGTGTTCTGTCTGTGAGTATGAATTAATTATCATGGGGATGAAAGTGAGGGCCAGCCACTATCATAGACACCTGGATTTCCAAATAACATAGCACACTTTACCATTAATGTACACACTAGTCATATGTTCTACCATGAGAAGTGGTTTTATGCAGGGTGACCAAAGAGTAAACCATCCTGATTCCCCAACTTCTACGAATGCACATAATACCTCTGTTTCTACTTAATGCCAAGTTTGGATGGAAAACTTGAGACCAATTTTACTTTCCCCAAGTGAAATTTACTCAAACATCTAAGTAAGAAATGCTAATTTCTTTGGGAATTTATAGGCGAAGTGGATAAAGCAAAGATGTTTGTCTTACATTGCCTTCAATAAATAATGTGAAGACCCACGGTATTGAATATTATTGACCAGAATCTCTCTCTAACCCCTCTACTGTTGTTAAGAGAAAGGCTCTCTCTACTGTAAACCTAACTCCCATGTCTGACTGATCCTACATCTAGCATGTATGTTCGATAATATATACTAAATGGAAAAATGCTTGAATATGTTATTGAAAATAAAACTCATGGTTTGCCATTGACTTTTCCAAATTCCTTAAACTTTGTCACCCATTGAAAATATTTTTATATGCAAAATCTGAGTTCTTAAAAAATTATAATAAAAGCATTTATATTTGGAATGGCTAGAGGAATCTTATACTAAATTATCTTGATAAAATAAATAATACCTTTTAAAAAAGTCAACACAGTGGAGA
>NW_022103906.1:36653520-36654478 GCF_000313985.2 Echinops telfairi
CTGCCAATACCTAACTGAAATATGCAGAAGGGACAAACAGCCTAGGTGTCATGTGAGTGAGGAATAGCTTTCAGTGTCCTATCAAAGGGTTGTTCAAGTTACGTATTGATCCCAGCACAAGGAAAATATGCCGAGAAATTTAATTTGATGTTTACGATCAATGGCATTCAGATGCCAACAGTGCAGAGGGTGGAAAAAAAGATGACTTTAAAATTACAGTCACGAATTTATAATTGCATTAATGAATTCAAGTAATTTGTTGAATTAATGTTTCTAGAGTCTAAAGAAAATCAGCCTGCCACAGCACATTGCTGAAAGAATGCACTGGCAGCATCATTGCTTACTATGCCAGTTTTCATTAACTCATTGATGCCTTGCTCCTTATTCTACTCATTGAGTCTTTGGGCCCCTTGCCTCGCCTTCTGAGGTTTGGCCGATGTTTACTGATGACCTAATAATTGCACACTAAGCTAAGGACAAGGACTGAGCCTTTAAGGGATTTGCCTATGATAAAAGTAAGGTTTTTCGTACATTCCTTATCTCATCTTTGTCAGAAAGTCTTAAAGAAAATAAGTGTACTTTGTGATACATGCAGAATACTTAGTATAAAATGCCCCCTATTGAGTGTGTCAGATACATGTTTAGTTAATAGATTTAATAGGTGCCATTAGCCAATTAGGAACACAATCACAGTCATAGGACACACAAACTGAAAATAGTAAATATGTTTATAAAATTGAAAACAAAACTGTGATTGCACACACTCTGATAATATTTACTTGCAGCTTCTTCCTCATCTTGACAGGTTCTTCTCCTCCTTGGTACACTTCTGTTCCATTTAGAATGCCATCCCATGGATGGCTCATCTGATCAAGAGCTTTAAGAAGTATCTCCTGGCTTACAGTCAAAGTTATGTCACTTACCCTGAACTCGTTCTTTGAGTTTAAACAGCGCGTTG
>NW_022103906.1:36655327-36656778 GCF_000313985.2 Echinops telfairi
TTATACTGTGGTAGCTTGTGTGTTGCTGTGATACTGACTGTTACATCACTGGTATTCACAAACTAGTAGGGTGACCAAAAGTGAACACATTTCAGTGGAGTTTCCAGACTAAGAACAGACTGAAGGAAGAATAGGCTGCCCACTTCAGAGGAATTGACCACTGAAAACCTTATGGAGAGCATTGAACTTCACAGGTGACAAAACCCTAACGTCTAGAAGCAGAATATTGTCAGGGATAGTGCCAGAAGATGAGACCCTCGGTCACTCAGTCATATGACGAGACACATCATATGACTGAGGAAAAGCTGACTTCTCAGAGTAGAATCTACCACAGCGACGTGGATGGAGTAAAGTAGAATCAACCCCAATGACGTGGATGGAGTAAAGTAGAGTCAACCCCAACGACGTGGATGGAGTAAAGTAGAATCAACCCCAATGACATGGGTGGAGTAAAGTAGAATCAACCCCAGCGACGTGGATGGAGTAAAGTAGAATCAACCCCAGCGATGTGGATGGAGTAAAGTAGAATCAACCACAGCGACGTGGATGGAGTAAAGTAGAATCAACCCCAACGACGTGGATGGAGTAAAGTAGAATCTACCCCAGCGACGTGGATGGAGTAAAGTAGAATCTGCCCCAGCGACGTTGATGGAGTAAAGTAGAATCAACCCCAACGACGTGGATGGAGTAAAGTAGAATCTACCACAGCGACGTGGATGGAGTAAAGTAGAATCAGCCACAGCGACGTGGATGGAGTAAAGTAGAATCAACCCCAGCGACGTGGATGGAGTAAAGTAGAATCAACCACAGTGACGTGGGTGGAGTAAAGTAGAATCAACCACAGCGACGTGGATGGAGTAAAGTAGAATCAACCACAGCGACGTGGGTGGAGGAGTGCCTCAGGACTGCCACTTGCTGATGGAGCACGACTCAGATGAGAAGAATCAGCTGCAAGCATCAATTAATACATGGCACTTTGAATTTATAAAGTACGAATCAATGAAAATTGGAAGTCATTAAAAACAAAACAGAAAGCATAATGATCAATATTTGAGGCATTAGTAAGTTGAAAGGGACTGATATTGGCCATTGTGTATCAGAAAATCCTAAGGTTTATTCTGCTTGGAATAACAAAATCTAGAGGGTTAGCCTTTGCTTATATTCATCATAAAAAAAGACATTTCAAGCTCTATCATGAAGTACAATGTGACAGACAATGACCATCTACATACAAAAAAATCCCTTTCATAAAATCATTACTCTAACTTATGTACCAACCACAAAAGCTCGTAATAAAGAAATCTACCCAAATCTTCAGTCTGAAATTCATCAAATGTGCAACAAGATGCAATGATAACTATTGGTGATTAGAATGCAAAAGTTGGAAACAGAGGAAGTAACAGTAGTTGGAAAATATGGACTTGGTGATAGAAAAGACCTGGAGATGAATA
>NW_022103906.1:36658248-36660068 GCF_000313985.2 Echinops telfairi
GGGAGGGTCGGGGAGGGGGGGCGATGAGAAGCCCGATATCAAGGGCTCCAGTAGAAAGAAAACGTCTTGAAAATGATGATGGCAACCAATGTACAAATGTGCTTGACACAATGGATGGTTTGTGGTAAGAGTTGTATGAGCCCCCAATAAAATGATTTTTAAAAAAGAAAAATCCTTTGCTATTTAGAAGGCAAGTCAGCATATGTTGAAATCGCTTTTCAAGCACAAGGGAGTAATAAACAGGACATTTGGCATGTTACCGCCTCTCATACAGAAGACAAAATCCCTGGGTGGCACAAATGTTTAATGTTCCCCTACGAACTAAAAGTTTGGCAATTCAAATCCACCCAACAAAGTTCCAGAAGTACATCCTGCTGATGTACTTTGGTAAGATGAGCCACTTAAACCCCCTTGAGTGAGGTTCTACTCTGGAACTTGTGAGGTCACCATTGATGAGAGTTGACCCCATGGGAAAGGTTTGATTTTTGTTTTCAGAAAAGGCAAGAGGCTGAAATAGGAAGAGAATGAATCTGTTAACCATAGAGTTAACAAGAATCAGCTAGGCTTGCAATGTATATATTTTAGTTCTTAATTTCTTTAGTGTGTTTTGATTGATGTGTTCACATTTGTAAAGATAATAAGAAAATAAAATGAGAAAAGGGAGAATAGAGGCATTTTATATGCATTTAAGGGGTATGTATATTTGAAACCAACTTGGAAGGCAATTTGTCTATAACCTTCAAATTTTAATGTGCACATATTTTTTTAATGAAGAAATCACATGTATAAATTTAAAAAATATTCCTTTGAATATGCACATATTCATATGTGGATACAAAGATGGGACACAACAGCATTTACTGTAGCATTATTTGTAGCAGCAAATAATAAAAAGTAACTTAATAAAAGGTAACAAAGTATAATACATACTTATTATAGGGGTTTTGCAACTACTAGAAAGATATTTCATGTGTGGCCATATATGTAAAAGAAAGAAACTGGATTAGTAATAAGTAAAAACTAATGAATCCTGGTTACTTTTGTGGTTAGAAGTGAGAGGGGAGAAAATGAAAAATGTTGAATGCATACTTCTTGGTATACTTTTTCCAAAAAAAAAAAGTATTCTTATTTTAATTGGGTAATTTTTAAAGCATTAGTTCCCCTGCCAAGAATCCATCCAGTAGTATATAAATTATGGTTGTAAAACTATTGCTTACTACTCAAAATGATTTATATTCACATTCCCTTATTTTACTCTCATTCTCAAAGCCATAATCATCAAGTTGAGGAAGGCATTAACATTGCACATGGCTTGACAAGGCCTGTGATTCCTATAGAATTTTCAAGTTACTTGTGTATTCTGTCCAGTTTCCTCTGGAGAAGAAGATTTTGAGGGAGACCTACAAAACAGAGACAAAGGACTCATCTTATTGTCAGATCAGGTTTTCACATAGGCCTCCACAGCCTCGGTTCTCTTGGCATGCTGATATGTTTTTATTTTAATTTTTGTGGAAGGAGATATCACTTTCTCTGCTGGTGCTTAAGAATCCTTTTTGTGACTGGTAGGTGATGGGACTGTGGCTCTAACCATTTTGAAAAAACGTCTCCATTTGTACTGCCTGCGTTATCAGGATCTCTTGGCTCCAGGCATCTACCTTGTAGACAAATCACACACCTAAAGAATAATTCCAAGAGCACCCTTTCCCCACTGAAAACCCAGCCATCTACAAGCTCTCAGGACAGGGCTTGATATCTTCACCAGTCAAAATATCCACTCCTGTCTTCTCCCACTTCTCTTTGCTCTGACAAATGTGTTTCTT
>NW_022103906.1:36661135-36662809 GCF_000313985.2 Echinops telfairi
GATACTGGGGATCATGCATTTGGTACATTTTTAAAAGAGCACACTAACACCCAAAGTACCAGCTACACTGATTCATACTTCTAATATTCACCGCCATTTATCCATTGTGCACATAATTGCAGGTCCTGGGAATGGAGTGATTGACAAGACAGCCTAACTACTGATCTCTCTATGTCCACAGTCTGGCACTGAAGAAGCACACTGAACAAGTAATTTACAAAAAATAATGACAGAAGTTAGGGGAAATGATATCCCAGGCCAATTGGAATATAGCTTGGGGATCCATCTAAAATATTACTTTTGAAATTAAATCCCGATAGCCAACTCAAGAAAATTCCTCCAGGAAAACAGTGAATTGTAGTGAAGCTATTTCCAATCTTGAAAATGAACAGATGATATTTTCAAATGCCTTTATCACTTGAAACACTAGCTCTACCATTTAATTCTTCCCTGGCACTCCTGGTAGTTATGTGCATTTTCTCCATCAATTATCAAAGAAAAGTTTCTTTTCTGAGCCATCATTGTCCTATTGTTAGAGCAGGATATTTTAAAAAACAACAGCAAATTAACCAAAACAAAAGCTGTGCTACATACAGCCTGATACTGGAGAGGGAACATTCCACTTATTCCAAACAGTCATCAGTGAAGTGCCAAATCTACACCAAAAGAACAGATTGCCCTGGGAGGTGGTGAAAGCAACTGTGATAAGAACCATTGAGGCAGAGAGTGTATGGTCAAAGTTGAGGGACACCAGAGAATGGATATATCCACAGAGCAAGAAGTTGGAAAAAATGAATTGTCCTGTACAGCCAGGACCTTGCAAATTCAGAAAGGATATAATATATGCATCTGTGTAGCTACATATCTAGATATGTATTTATACACGCACACACGAATCATCTGAGCAACCAGAGACTAAAGTATTCTCTTCATTTTCATGTTATGAGTAATAGGGACATTCTTATAGAAATAGAAGTCTTTGTCTGAGCTACACTTAAAATTATGAAGTATTTTCATCCTTCAGAGCTTCAGAAATAAGACACCGGAGGTGAGAAGAGCAGAGCCCATCGGTGAAGTCATCGGGAGGAATGAAGCCTGTTCACGTCTCCCTGGTCAATGTCAGCTGGGACAGAGAATGAAGTAGACATGAGAGTGGTCGATGGAATTGCAAGACCACCCAGATAATAGGCACAATTGCGGTTCTAATGCAATTTTCCCTCAAAAGAACTCATCCAACCGCAATTGTGATCCTTTCTAGGAAACACAGCTTTGGCTTGAAACTAACAACAACAACAAATTTTTCTCTTCTAGAATGACGTCTCTTGTTTGTTTTTTGTTTTTTTTCTTTTTTAAAAATCATTTTATTGGGGGCTCATACAACTCTTATCACCATCCATACATACATCCATTTTGTCAAGCGTGTTTGTACATTTGTTGCTATTATCACTCTCAAAACATTTGCTTTCTTCTTGAGCCCTTGGTATCAGCTCCCCATTTCCCCCTCCTTCCCCACTCCCCCTTCCTCATGAACCCTTGAGAATTTATAAATTATTATCATTTTGTTATGTATTATACTGTCCAACATCTCCCTTCACCCACTTTTCTGTTGTCCACTCCCCAGGGAGGGGGTTATATGTAGACCCTTGTTACTGGTTCCCCTTTCTATCCCCCCCC
>NW_022103906.1:36664050-36666804 GCF_000313985.2 Echinops telfairi
ATCTTAGTCTATTGGTTAGTAAAATAAACCAATCAAAACCATTCCTATCAAATCACTCTGACTCATGGGGGACTCTATACACAGCTTTAGAGACTCGATCAAGAATAGATTACAGACTTTTGACCATATGATTATCCAATTTTAAGTGTTCAATACCAGCCTACTTCACCAATGCCCAGGATGTTAATCTTTAAGCATTCCATTTCATTTTTGATGACTTTCAACTTTCTTGGTTTATATTTCATACATAAAATATTTCTGATTAATGGGAATTTGAGCTTTTTTCAGACTCATTTTGAATTATGAAGCATCAGCAAGTAAAGTCCTCAAACTTTTTACTTCATTCATATCTTTAAGGTCACACTTCTTCAAGAAGATCCTCATCCCCCAGTTGTATCTGACTGTCTGAAGAGCTCCTCTTCCAGGACTGTATCTAACACTGCTCTGCTGCTGTCTGTAATGCTATTGCGGGAGGTGCAGGGTGGGGATGGGGTGTGCTCAATGGGTGTAAATTCCAGGTACTTCTTCCTAGTCTGTCTTAGTATGAAAACTCAAAGGGAGAATCCATAGGATAATTGTTATGAAGTCTTAGAAGGATTTCAGTTTAGAGATTTAAACTATGTCTAAAAAAATTTGAATACAGTTTTGCTTCAGAATGCTTTGTGATAGATGAAAATTCCGATTCATTTATTCATCTGGAAAATATTTATTAAAGTGTTGTTTTATGGCTGGGATGTCTTGTGCAGCAGATTAATCTAATAGACCGCATCATTTGGTCTCTTGACTGTTGCCTCGGTGAGCTCTGACGCACAAACTCAGAAGCGCACAGGGGCGGCTCTACCTCGTTCTACAGGGTGGCTGTGAGTGGGAGCCAATGGCAGTGAACATGTTCTTGCTAGTTATCATCAAGTTGATTCCACAGCATCATGACTCGGTGGACAGCAAGACAAACCATGCTCTGGCCCTGCATTGTCTTCATGATTTTGTGATGTTGGAGCCCATTGTTGCAGCCACTTTGCTCATCCATCTTGCCCCTCCACTTTGCAAGCACGGTGTCCTTCTCCAGGCTCTCCTGAGAATAGCCCTGGTGCTATAGTGGTTGCATGGTAAGCTTCTAAGTGCAAGTCAACAGTTGAAACCACCAGCCACTCCACAGGAGAGAGGCTTTAGACTCCTGTAAGGAGTTACCATCTCAGAAACTCACAGGGACGGATCCACCCTGGCCTGTAGGGTTACTTACTGTGAGTCAGCATCTGTCCAGTTGGCTGAGTTTGGTCTTTCCTGAGAACATGCCCAAAGCATGTGAGGTGAAGCCTTCAGTCCTCCCTTTTAAGGGTCACTTCTAGCTCTACTTCTCTCTAGATGGATTTGATCACATTTCATGGTACTTTTAATATTCTTTGCCAATATCATAATTCAATTGAATTAATTATTCTCTTATCTTCATTCTCTGTCTTTCTTATTCATAGTCTAGCTTTTATAGGCATATGAGACAACTGAAAATATTCTTGCTCGGGTTTAGCTCATCTTAATCCTCAAAGTAGCCTCTGTATTCTTCAATACAAGTGTTGTGCAGCAGATTTGTCCTGCAATACATCATTTGATTTCTTTTTTTAAATTTGATTTCTTGAATGTTGCTTCCATGTATAGACTATGAAGTCAAGGAAAATGAAATCCTTGGCAATTTCAATCCTTTTGTTATTTACCATGATGTTGTATATTGGCCCACTTTTGAAGATTTAGATTTTATTTACATTGATTTGATATCCATACTAAAGGTACAGTATTTGATTTCATCAGCAAATGCTACAAATCCTTCCTGCTGTCAGCAAATAAGGTTGTGTAAGCTGCATGTGATGATCTTTAATAAATTTCTCCCCATCCTGATATAATCTATCTTCTTAAATTATTTGCACAGCATAAACATTGAATATGTATGGTAGACACACTTATTTCCCAATTTTAAACCATGTCATACTGTATTCACTTGGTCTATTTGAATGACCACCTCTTGGTCTATGTACAGGTTCTGCATAAGCATAATGAAATGTCCTAGAATTCCCTTCTTCTCAAGGCTATCTGTAGTTTGTTTTGATTCGCATAGTAGAATGCCTTTGTATTGTCAATAAAACACAAATAAGCATCTTTCTCACCCTCTCAGGTGTCATTCAAGATCCATCTATGTTAGGTTGGGTTGTCTAAAACAACAAATCCAGTGGCACTCATCTATGTATAACAAATAACTTTATATTTAAAAATATTATATAGCAAGAAAAAATGCCAGCCCAATCTAATTCAAGTCTTTAAATCCAATACTAGTCCATAAGTCCCTTTCAGACTGATGTAGCCACATGCAATGATGCAGAAGGCAGGGAGATCACAGTCCAGTAGTGCAGAGTTGTATGGGTCCAAGGTCAGTGGAAACATGGTAGGTCCCCGGCAACTCTCAGGGTCAATGGCAGATTCCAAGCAAGCAGAAAGACAGAGGCAGAGAGAAAGGGTGTTTCCCAGTTTCTCCTGTTTATTAGAGGACCATACTCCCAAGGAGGCATCATCAGACTGTGATCTGATGGCCAGGTTGGATGCCACCCTTTCACTTTTATACATCTTAAAGTTGACATAAAATCATCTAACAGCAGAATTCAGCAATTGTATCCTTTGTCCTACTTTCTCTTCTGAGTTCAGCTTGAATTTCTCACAACTTCTAGTTGATGTACTATTGTAGCCGTTTTAAAGTACCTCTAGCAAAATTTT
>NW_022103906.1:36669753-36671058 GCF_000313985.2 Echinops telfairi
AAGTGGCCTTGATGAAAGGAAAGCATCCAAGCATTTTTTTTCTTTACTTTTCATGAGCAACTTTCATTTCGGTATAAGCAAAGTAAGCTTTGCCTTTTTGCCTTTTCATGCACTGAATCCTAAAGTCAATTTCTGGAATATTAAAGAAATAAAATAAAATTAGTCAGAGCAAGATGTCTTTTGGGTAACATTGAAAAACTAGAGCACAATCTGAAAAAAATGCAGAAGGGGAGATAAGGTTATTTAATTTTATTTTTATTTTTGCATTGCTGAATGACAATTGGCTTCATATGTGCAAGTGAGCTTGGGGAGAAAAGAGAAAATAAAAAGACTGTGTTTTGGCAGCATCTTCAGGAAATTGGTTAATAGTTTTAATATAATAAATTCTAGGTTAAATTAAGAGGAAATCAGAGTATTGGCGCAGTAATGGTGTTAATCAGGGCATTCTCAATGGGCATCATTTCAAGGAGTTTAACTCCAATTGGAAAGCTTGACATACCCACTAGGCATGGGTCCCTGTGTCTGTGCCCATGCCTGTGGTGCACGGCTGGCCAGGATCACGGAGAAGCTTCAGGCCCACCACTGAGCATGATTTTTGAAAGGCAAATGTAAATCTGCTTTTCCCAGGTGTTTGGGATTTGCGGACGTTTCTTTGGCTTGTAATTTAGCTATACAACCTGCTACCCACAAGGTTAGAGGGTCAAATGGCACCAGCCATTCCGCAGGAGAAAGATGTAGCTTTCTGCTCTGCAAATTTACAGTCTAGACAGCCATATATCTGATTTTATGAGTCAAAATTCTCTTTATGATAGTGTTTTGTTTTGTTTTAATCATTTTGTTAGGGGATCATACAACTCATCACAATCTATACATACATCAATTGTGTAAAGCACATTTGTACATTCATTGCCCTCATCATTCTCAAAACATTTGCTCTCCACTTAAGCATCAGGTCCTCATTATTCCCTCTCCCTCTCTGCTCCCCCCTCCTTCATGAACCCTTGATAATTTATAAATTATTATTTTGACATATCTTGCCCTGTCGGACGTCTCCCTTCACTCACTTTTCTGTTGTCTGTCCCCCTTGGAGGAGGTCACATGTAGATCCTTGTAACTGGTTCCCCCTTTCCAACCCAACCTCCCTCTATGCTACCAGTATCGCCACTCACACCACTGGTCCTGAAGGGATCATCAGCCCTGTTTCCAGTTCCTATCTGTACCAGTGTACATCCTCTGGTCTAGCCAGACTTGCAAGGTAGAATTCGGATCATGATATCGGGAGGGCGGGGTGGTGGGAGAAAGCAT
>NW_022103906.1:36671800-36672816 GCF_000313985.2 Echinops telfairi
CCCAATGTCCTTCTGCTACCTTTGTTTTTAATAGTGAACCAAAACCCAAAGTCAATGTCATCCGGGGATTCTGACTTACAGCAATTTTATAGGACAGGATGCAACAGGGTTAGAAAACTTCTTTATCTTTCCCTAGAAAACTTGCTGGTGGTTTCAAACTACTGACCTTGGCTTAGTAGCCAAATGTGGAACCAATGCACCAGCAAGGCTTTTTCAGTGTGAGACCTCCAGTGGCCTGGGGTTGGGCAGACTGTTGGCTAAGCTACTTTGTGGCTAACCCTGTCATGAGAGCTTTCACTTTGTTCTTTCCTAGATCAAAATGCTTTTCAGATATTCTCAATTTTTCAGCTCCTCAGTAGTTTTGGCTTTCCTTCTTATCTCCTTAAAATGTTCCTCTTGCCCCAAACTTTGCTCCAGATTTATGGTGCCAATTCCTCCCCACCTCCCACCTTATGTTTATCAATTGAGAGAAAAGATGTGTGTGATTAAAGGTATAGGTTAGAAAGGTGCCTAAAATATCAGGGTGCCCTGGTGGTACAGGAGGCCAAGTGTTGGGCTGCTAATTGAAAGGTCAATGGTTCAAACCCATTCTGCTATAGAAAAATGAGGCTATCTGAAATCCTATGGAGCAATTTAAGTTTATTTTATGTTATTTATTTTTTCTGTTAAGCCCTCCATTTTTTGTCCCCACTCCCCACTCACTCCCATCTGTCCCCTCTCACTTTTCCCACCCCAGTTCCTGGTCTTCCTCCAAGCCTGATGCCACATTCTTCATAGGATCCAGGTTCTCTGATTATATGCTCAGTATACAGATATAATAAGTAAAATGAAAGGATACAACCTTGACATAAACCTTTGTTAGGTATTTAAACCATGAAATATTCCCTTTTATTTTGGCACGGCAGTCTCTCGATTTATGTAGAGGTTCCACATGAACTAATGAAGTTTTAGGAATTTCCATTCTTCTCAACGCTTTCCACAGTCTGTTAAGATCCACTGTAAACTGTGTTGGTGTA
>NW_022103906.1:36674038-36676619 GCF_000313985.2 Echinops telfairi
TTTTTTTCAGACATCTACTTTGAGGTTTTCTTTCTCTCCTGTCTTTTTAGTGACCTTTTGCTTTCTTCATGTCTGATATTCTTGATGTCATCCCATAAGTCATCCTGTCTCTGTCATTAGTATTCAATAAGCCAAATAACTTTTTGAGATGTTCTCAAGCTTCAAGTGGAATATACTCAAGGTCATATATTAGCTCTCCTAGACTTGTTTTAATTTTCTTCAGCTTCAACCAGAATTTACATATGAGCAATATGCTGGTTCCATGGGTGGCCCCTGGCATGGTTATAGTTGCTGATATGAAGCTTCTCTATAACCTCTTCCCACAGGTATAGTCATTTTGATTTATGTGTATTTCAACTGAAAATGTCACCATGGATAGTTGCCTTTTGTGTTGTTGAAGAAAGGTATTTGTGGCAAAAAGGTCATTATTCTTACAAACTCTATCATGTGACCTCTGTCTTCATGTCTACCACCAAGGCCATATTTCCCAATACTGTTCTTTTCTTTTGCTTCCAACTTTTGCTTTCCAATTGCCAGTAACTCTCACTGCATCTTGATTTCATGCTTGATCAATTGCAGACAGAAGTCATTGGTAAAATTTTTACATTTCTGCACCAACTTTAGTGGTTGGTGTACAAATTTGAATAATAGCTATATTAACTGGATTTCCTTGTATGCAGACAGATATTATCTCATCACAGACAGTATCACAGACAGATCTTTTTTATATATAAATAAATCATTTTATTGGGGAGTCTTACACTTCTTATAAAAATCTATACATCAATTGCATCAAGCACCTTTGTACATATGTTGCCGTCATCTTTTCCAAAATATTTTCATTCTGTTTGAACCCTTGGTATCAGCTCCTCTTTTTTTCCCTCCCTCCCCTAACCCTCCTGGATCCGTGATAAATTATCAATTATTGTTATTTTCATATCTTACACCACCTGCTGTCTCCCTTTGTCCACCTCATTGTTGTTCATCCCCCTACGCAGGGAGGGATTATGCATCATTGTAACCAGTTCCTCCTTTCTCTCCCTTCTTCTCTCACCTTCCCCTTCTCTCATGGTTTTGCTATTCCCATTGCAGTTCCTAAGGGATTTGTCTGTCCTCAATGCTATGTGTCAAGAGTCCTTATCTATACCAGTGTACATGTTCCAGTCTAGTTGGATTTGTAAGTTGTAACTGGGGTCATGATAGTGGGGAGGAGGAAGCATTAAAGAATTAGAGGAATGTTGTGTGTTCCATCGGTTCTGTGCTGCACACTGTCTATCTCATTCTTTCCGTGTGACCTTTCTCTGAGGGAATGTCCAATTATCCACAGGTGGGCTTTGGATCTCCACTCCAACCCCCATCATTTGCATCCATATATTTGTTTGTTGGAGTCTTCTAATGCCTGCTACCTTATCCCATTGACACCTCGTGATCACATGGGCTGGTGAGCTTCTTTCATGTGGGCTTTTTTTGCTTCCCTACTAGATGACCACTTGTTTAACTTCAAGCCTTTAAAGCTAGATGCTATATATTTAATAGCCGGGAACCATCAGCTTTCTTCACTACATTTGCTTATGAACCCATTTTGACTTCAGCAATCATGTTGGGAACGTGAGCATCACAGAATGCCAGCTATTAGAACAAAGTGTTCTTGCATTGAGGGAGTAGAGATCCAATGCCCACAGAGACAGATCTTGAAATGTCTTTTTTGATGATGAATATGACACCATTCCTCTTCAGTTTGTTGTTCCCAACATAGTAAATTGTAATGTTTATCTGATGCAAAATGGCCAATATTATCCCATTTCAGCTTATTAATACCTAAGATATCCATTTTATGGGTTCCATTTCATATTTTACTATTTCCAATTATCTTAGATTTAATTTTCATGCATTCCAAGCTCCAATTATTAATAGATGTGTGCAGCTGTTTCATTTCAACTTGTGTTCCATCCACAAATGAAGGCCCTGAAGACTTGACTGTATCAACAGCATATGGTTGACTCTACTTTTAGAAGACAGCTCTTCTTCAGTCATATTTTTAGTGCCTTATGACCTGAGAATCTCATCTTCTGGCACTATATCAGACAATGTTCTTATATGATTCATGATGTTTTCAGTGTCTGACAATTTTCTGCCTCTATTAATATGGTTTTCATTGGCTAATTCTTCAGAAGTGGACAGCCTGTTCCTCCTTTGTAGTGTGTTCTTAGTTCAGATGGCATGCTGAAAGCTGGTCAATTGGGGTGACCCTGCTGGTGCTTGAAATGCCAGTGACATAGTTTTCAACATCAGTGTAACACACAAGCCACCACAGTACAACAAACTGACAAATGGTGAATTAATGATCCTTCCACAAGTTCACCTGAAGAAATCTTGTTAGGACTTTTACTTCCTCCAGGGTGGTTCATCAGAAAACTAGGAATCATGTCCCTGGGACACTGCAAAGCTGCATTTTAACTTGGTAGTACCTGTCTCTGTTTTATGTAAAAGAAAAGTCATCTTCCATTTTTCCATATACCACTGAGTTAGTTCATTGTGCCAGCCTGGCCAATAATCACATGTGGGGCTAATTGAAAGGTGG
>NW_022103906.1:36676986-36690368 GCF_000313985.2 Echinops telfairi
AGGACTTTGTGGACTGGTGTTGGGTTAATGGGTTAATGTTGGACTTGTAGGCTTGGGCAGCAGCCTTATTAAAAGCCTTACTACTTTAAAACTTTAAAAATAATATTTCTACAAACAGCCAATGGTACGCTATGTTAAGTGATTCAATGAAAGCCTAATTTGAGTAGGTTGATAAAGAAGAGAGAGTTGGTAAACTTATGTACAGATAAGTCTGTTGAAGAAATCTCCTCTTGAGGGGCAGAGTAATTGGTCAATGTTTGGTGGAGGGCAAGGGTCAAGGAAAATCTTTTCTTTAAAGTGGGACATATTAAGCTATGCTTAAATATTTGAGGGAATAATCCAATAAGTAGGGGAAATGGATGAGTAGAAAAAAAGTGATGAAAGAAATGAAATCCTTGGTAAGGCTCAATAGGTATAAAACCAGGATCCACCTGAGCCCAGTTGTCTAAAATAGTAAGTAGTGCACTTGTTTCACAGAGAAAGACAGGAAAGAAGAACATTGGCAGCTAGGGCATTTATGGTTGGAAATTATTAAAAGTGAGACAAAATATTATATATTTCAAGCTAATTTTCTATGAATAAAAATGATGAGATTATTAGTTGAGACTATGGAATGTAGAGGATGAGGGTGGAAGACTGGGGGAGACAAAGAATGAAATTATCATCTGTGGGTGTGTAAACATAAATTTAACCAGGGAAGTGAGCCAGTGTCTGGGAACACTGAATGCTTGCATTGGATCTGTAGGAAGAAATTTGAAGTGAGTCCAGCAACCATCATACTGTATTTTTCTTTACCATAAACATGAATATATATGCCAATGTCCTTGTTTAAATGAGAGTGAAAGTCCAATTAGTTAGTAGAATGAAAGAAACTGAATGACGCGAGAATTAGGGAAATAGCGTATTTATGAAAAATTCCACTCTGAGTAAATTAAAGAAAATAATGAAAAGGATACATGTCAATCGACAGTTCTCACTGCTGTTGTTGTTAGGTGCTGTTGAGTTGATTTCAAATAATAGCGACCGTATTTATAACAAAATGAAACGGCCCAATTTCCTACCATCCCTATTATATTTGACCTTATTGTTGCATCCACTGTGGTAAGCCTTCTTCTCTCTCTCTCTCTTTCTGTCATAAGATTTTTCTCTCTCTCTCGTCCTTCTCTACTAAGTATGATGTTCTTGTTCTGGCAACATGTCCAAAGTACATAAGATCAGGAGTTGCTTCCAAGTTACTCTCTGGCTGCAGTTTAGCCAAGACAGACTCTGGTGATGCAATACGTAAGCACTCCACTGCTAACTGAGAGGTTGGCCATTAGATTCCAGCCAGGCGTTCCATGGGAGAACCTGGATACCTTCATTCATAAAGATAACAAAATCTTGCAGACCCATGAGGCAGTTCTACTCTGTTATCACAGATGAGTTTGCTATGAGTCAACAGACATTATAACATCTTACAACAATCATCATTGATCATTATTGTGGGAGAAGATATTGTAGGTACAACCCCACTGCCATTAAGTTGATTCTATTTATGACAGCCCACACAGCGTTTCTAACAGGACTATAAAGCTGTGCCGGGGAGACTGTCCACTCTTCCTCTACAGAGTGACTGTTGAGTTTTAACTGCTGACTGTGGCGAGCGATCCCACACGTAGCTGACAGTGCCAGCATGCATGATAAAATGTGATGCTAGTGACTCTAGGCACTAAGAGTATTGCTTCATAACTTCTAAAATTTTTGAAAATCATTACTGGAAATGTGCTGTTCTTAAAGATATTAAGGAAGTAGCTGGCTGGTGGTTCAGAACTGCTGACCTGTGGTTAGCTGCCCAAAACCTAACCAGGATGCCACCAGGGTTCCCTCAAAAATCAGAATGAAGTCCCCAATATTAATATTGCCTGATATTTATTGAAGAGTTTTTATGGGCCTGCCTGTAATTTTGTTGGGTTAACTCATTTACTCATACAAAGCTGAAGATACTATTCTTAGTTCCATTTTATAGCTTTAAAAACTGAGATACAAAAAGAAAGAACAAAAACTAAACCAGTGCCATCAAGTGGATTATAATTCAGAGCAACCCCTTCTCTGTCAGATTGCTTGTTACTGGATGTGAAAGCTGCTCTGGTGGTTGGAGGGCTGGCAGGGGTCTCATAGCTGACTTCCTCTGGCTACAAGGAGAATCCAACTTCTCAACAGCCCAATGTCTATTGCCATGAGGCAAGGCAGAGATCAGACATTCAGACATGCCTCTACCCCCTAAACTTCTTTACCCTATTTTGACACCAATCATTCCTCCTCTGGCACCCTACTTCTCTGCTGGTTCAACAATTCCTTGCCATACCCACACAACTCACAGACAAAACTCACAATTATGGGGGGTTATCAGAGAAGTTAGCAGGTTTCCAAATGCCTGGATCAGAGCCCATTATGGATATCATCCTCAGGCAGTAGCCAAGTCTATCTCTAGTCCGCAGCCCCTCAGTCATGTGCTCCTTTGACCTTTGTCTCCTGGGCCAGGAAGCCAGCTCACTTCTCTGCCTCACAGCCTCATAGTCTTGACTCTGTCTTATGCTCTCTGTGATGTAGCCTCTGGTCTCTTTGGTTTTTGCCTTTGCCCCTTCAGACAGAGATCTCAAACACCTTCCACCAGTGGCTCTTCCTCCTTGATGGTCCTGGGATGCCTCTCTCTCTCTCTCTCTGTGCTTCTGAGATGGCTCTTATACAGAGGAATGGCTTTAATGGATGTGTGGTTTCTGTCTTCCAGCTGCCATGTCCCCAAGATAACAGAGGGTGGTAACTTTTTTTGCAACTGTTTGCAAGTTGAAGACTCAGAATAGATTCCCCCTTAACCCAGTTCATTGGTATATCATAGAACTGCCTTCAAAGTGGGATTATAATCACAGATATAAAAGATAAATTTATAATATACCACTTACGGGATTATGGCTAGAGGTCTTATTAAATAATTAACTATGTGTCAGTGAGCTCAAACTACAGATTGTGCTGCTAGCAGTTCAACTCCTATCCCACTACACCACCAAAGACAAATCCAAAATCACAAACTCAATGCCATCCAGTCCTCTCTGACTTTTAGCAACCCTACAGGACAGGGGCGTGGAGAATAACTCTTCCCTAAGGAAACGCCTCCTGTTTCTCCAGAGGAGCTCTCAGGTCACTAACAGAACAGGTTAAGTCCAGTTTGGTTTATGTTCATATGTCTGATATCAAGCTGGACGTTTTTTCCGGAATCACACATCGGCAGGGGCCGAGGAACCAGGTAGGAGGAAGAGGAAGCAGGAAGACCATGGTTGGTGAATGCAGAGGCCCAACTGCAGATCTGAGGTTATGGTAGGACCCTAATAGAAACCATAAAATCTAAACTCACTGCCATCGAGTTCAATGCTAACTCATAGTGACCCCCTGTAGTTTTCCAAGACGTATTGTTTACTGGAGTAGATAGCCCAGTCTTCCTCCTGTGGGGCTGCTGGTGAGTTTGAACTGCTGACCATTCATATCACAGCCAAAGGAGTAATCACTACACTACCAGGGCTCGCTGGATCAGCAGGCAATGTGGAGGGCATTTGGTTCAAATCCAAAGAACTGGAGGTCGATGGGAGAGATGCAGGACCTACACCAGCACAGAGAGGGAGCAAATGGCCTAAAAACTCTATGTATCGACATAAAACAGTTCACACTTCCAAGGAGAGATCATCAGGCTGGGACCTGCAGCTTATGGGGAAGGCTTTGCTGCCAAAGTTACTGAGGATCCTAGCCCAGCCAAGTTGCCCCAAATCCTTAACCATCACAAGACCAAGGCCCCTTTCCCAGGATGACATAAATTGCTTCCTAAAGGGTCTCCCTGTGGCTTGCCTTGACCCCTTCATGATGAGCTCCTTTGTGGAACTAGAGAAGTGTTTCAAAAACCCAAATCTTATTTTATCACTTTACCACTTAAAACCTTGCGATTGCTTCCCATTGGCCTTAGGATAAAGTCAAGTCCATTATAAAATGAAAAAGACACCTGGGCTCTCAGTCCTGTGTCCTTCTACAGCTGTATTTCGTGTCAGTCTGGTACCCACCCTGAACATGCTTAAATTTTCAAAAGATACGTGCTCTCACACACCGTTGTTTTTTAAGAACATATCCCCTTGCCTACAACATATTACCTATCCTTTCACCCCTCTCTGTCTTAGTTTCCTGCTGTCGCTCTAAAAACAAACAACACAAAACCACCAGTAGGTGCTTAAAGAATAGAAGTGTGTGGTCTCAGAGTTTGCGAGACAACGAGTCTGAATTCAGGAAATTGGTGCCTATCGTGTGTCTGCTCCAGAACAGGCTTCCTTGTTTCTTGTAGCTTCTGAGGGCCTGGGAGTTTCTCAGCATCCTAGTTTTGGCGAGGCTGCTGCTATTGCCACATGGTGTTTCCGCCCCGTGTGACTGTTTTCATGTCTGTTTTCTCCTTTTGATAAGACTCCATTCAAAACAGAGTCAGTTTAAGACTCACTTTACTCAAGTCTGATTGAATTAATATAACAAGAAGATCCACCACCCCCCAATAGGGTCAGAGTTCAAGGGATTAGGATTTAACCATTTGGCGGGGAACGCAGTTCAATCCATGACACTCGCCCATCAGTTGAATAGTTTTAGCTGCAATTATCTAGACACACAGTTAGCATTGCATGAACAAACCAATCTTTTCGCATAAAACAACAAATATTTTGAATAAAGATTTCTAAAAGGGGTGTTTTTAGAATTGAAAGGTGCAGGCACTTTCATCTTTCCATCACCTTGAGATATAGATGGCAATGACCTCTGTGATACACCACATACATCTCCTTCAGTGAAAAGACATCGCTTTAGTTGCTGGGAATATTAGTAGACAGCTTATAGCGATCAATGAATTTAGGAATCACATGTGCTGCTGAGCCCTACCTTGACCAGGGTCAAGACTCTTATTGGAGTGGCCTAGATTCAGTGATTCTTTGATAAGAGTGCATAAAAGTCCTGGCTAAGTTGCACCAGGTCAGGACAACTCCGAAGAGCAAGTCTAACTCGAATTTTTGGTAGCTGACGGAGGCATGTATTTCCGCAGTTAACTTCTGTTCCCTTTCCCTTCCTTTAGTAGGTGTTGGTCCCAAGCACATCACAGACAAGCACACTTTTCAGGCACACAAATCTTCGTCGAAGACTCTGTCTCTACCAGATAACAGTGGATTTCTAGGTGGTCAAGGGCGATAGAAAAGAAGGTGGAATTTTTTAGCTGGATCACTTGCTGCTAAACTATCCAGAGGAAGCGCATCAAGATGGAGTGAGTCATACACTGATGGTAGGTAGATTATTGACGAACAAACCACCACCACCACCACCACAACAAAACACACGCAAAAAAGGTGCTCCTTGAGTGGATTCTGACTCTCCATGATCCTATGAGACAGGGTAGAATTGCCTCATAAGGTTTCAAACTGCAAACCATTATGGAAGCTGCCTACCACATCTTTATTGCCGACCTTAGATCTATCTAGCTACCAAATGATTAACCACTTTGCCACCAGCAATTTGTGAACCATCAGTAACCTCTGGCTACAGCAAACAATAGCTGAGATGTTACCACTTTCACCAGCGATGAATTTGATTGGTATATTAATAGGGAAATGGTGCCTTAGCTATGATAATCTATTAAACATTTGAGAAACATTACATGGTAACCACAAGAACACTAGAACTGGGTGGTTTCATTGAGCTCTGGAACAAGGTAATGAAAAACTGAAACTGATCAATAGCCGAATGTAAGCTAAGGATGAGAGCAAAAAGGCCCCAATGGTAGCATAGAAATGTATCTTATTTCTACCAGTGCATGGCAGAGAAGGCTAAGCTTCAGGGTCAAGGCTCTCTCTGCAGAATAATTAACTCACACATTGCTGTTAAGTCAACTCTGATTTGTAGCAACCCTCTCCAGGGCTTTTGAGACCGTACGTTTTTACTGGAGCGGACAGCAGTGCAGCACTTACCAGACCATGTCATTAGAGCGCCTCTACATGGTAATAGGGCTTTGTGGGGTTTTTTTTAATTACACTTGCAACTGAAGAATATCTCATGTCAAAGTTAGAGCTTGAGATTGCGGGGGCCGGGGCGAGCAAAATGGGGTATTTAGAAAAGCAAAGAATGACCTGTGTTGTTATCCCCCCATAGCATGTATTCTAGTTGTGCTGAACCTGTAGTTTATATGTTTGTGAAGATGAGCTCAAACATCAGAATGAGTCTCAGAGTGGTGCAGGACTGGGTAGTGTTTGTTTTGTTGTCCACAGAGTCAATCTGAATGGAAACACGCATAATCACAAAGACGGTATGTGTGACCTATCTCGCTTCATTACAAGATACCTACCTTTTTCAGGCAGATGACTCCGGGCTCTTCTCCCTAAAACAACATATGTTCTCTAGAATCTACTCCTGTTTTCCTCCTGACCACTAAATCTATGGCTAGGGTTCAGTCCCAATATTCCTGGCTAGGCACTGATTTGGTCTCCTAAGATGGTAATAAACTATCTCTTAATGGATCTGCAAGACATGGTCACATGGACCAGCGGGATCTGGAAAGATGTCCCTAAAATTAGATTTCTAAAATGTGATCAAGGAAGCCATAATACAAGATGGAATAAAGAAGAGTTTCTCATCTTGTGAGAACTTTCCCAGGATAAAGAAATTGTTAAAAAAGCTTGATTGGCATATCATTCACATATCATACAACCCAATCATTCAATCATATCAAAAAGAATTGTACAATCATAACCATGACCAGTTTTAGAAGACTTTATTTTTTTTGGTATTATTGTTATTAACTCCCCATTTCGCCTCAACTTCTCCTGCCATTCCCCCAAGAACCATTAATCCAGTTCCTATCTCTATAGATTTACCTATCCTGGATTTCCTATCCAGAAAAACATTTTTAAAATGAACTCACTACAATAACAAAGTAAAACTGACAAAAACATCAGTAGAAAAGAAAGAAAAAATAAAAATTAGAACAAATTTTAAATGGATCAAAAGGGAAATCAAGTGAAAAGGGGTTATATCTTAACCTAATGCATCTGCAATAATCCACTTGCCAATGCATTCTGCATGATAGCAAGGCTGTTCGCCTCTCTGGTCCGCGTTCAGAGGGCGTTAATCCATGTGTGTTTTCCTTTCACTTTTTTTTTAACTGAAACAACTTGAAAATGAGTCAAAGGGGAGGTCAATATTAAAATATTTTATCTTATCATAATTATATCTTTCACAACGTTCTATATCTAATAACAAGAATATTTACATTCCTCAGCTATGATCAGAGGGGATTCTCCACAGTCTTAATCCACATGTGGAGTCGGCAAATGGATTTTTGTTTCCACTATTATCCATAGCCTTCTGCAAATCAGGTGTTTACTATTTAAGCTCTGATACAATTCCCTCCTTTGGATATGAATTTTATTATTCACAATCCTTGGCTCACAGTCTGATATGCTTTTCATGTGGACTTAGTTGAACACATAGGTGGTACTTGTTTGAAAATAAGCCTTTAAGAACCCATTTCTGATATCCTGGTACCATCAGCACTCATATCTTTAGTGATATCTTCATGAGGGCACATATCAAGTAGGGCCATGTCACAGGACTACTTGTTCTTAGATTGGGGCTAGAATTAAGTGCAAGCCCCAAAGTCATGCATCTATCTATGGTTTATATATGTCTCTGACTCACCTTAGAGATATCACTGTCATTTTATATTAGAGAACATTATCAATCTTCCCCATAGGGCCTCAATTGCAGAATTTAAGCTAGGAATTATATGAATTTCTTTTTCTCCTAAGATAACTCCTGGGAGCATAGGGGAAAAAATGACAGCACTTAATCAATGAAGGTGCAATTCCAGAATATAAATTTCAAAAGAGACAATGGAGAAATAAGTTAAACGTCTCAGAGAAGTGAATATGTTGGAGTGATTGTACTGTGCCAACCTAGAAAACTCATTAGAAAAATGTTTCATGAGAAGTGACATGAGAATATGCAAATTACCAGAACCATGAGGAGGAGGCTAGTGAGAGAGCTATCATGAAATTCAATATGGGCACCCAGTAGTCAGAATAGCACCGGCAGTGACAGATCTAAGCTCATAGACCGGGACCCTGAAATACTGAAGGTCCTATGGTTACGGTGGAGCTTGCCATCAGAGGTTTGGAATCGACTGTTGGCTCAGTGGTTATGCGTCGGTCAGCAGTCAGCAGCTTGAGACTTCCAGGTGCTCTGGGGGAGAAAGACTGGGCGTCTCCCTCCCACGCAGAGAAACAGTCTAGACACTCACAGCAGCAGGTCTCCCCTGCGCTGCAGCGTCACGATGAGCTGACATTGACTCGATGACAGAGGGTTTTAGAATTATTACTCCGTTTATATTTAATGTAATTATCAATATTGTTGGATTTATTTTACTATTTTCACTTTTTATATCTCTTTACCACTTCTGTTCCTTCTCATTGTTTTCTTTTTTACCTTATTTTATAATAAAATAGTTCGTAACAGTCTATTTTCCTTCCTCTATTGGTTGTTGTGGATATTATGCATGTAACCTTAATTATTACAGCCTTATTAATGTGAACATCGCATGGCCTCTTCAAAAATATAAGAAACTAGAAGTGGAATTATTTATTTTCCTGTCTGCCACCCTTCTTTCAGAGATTGTTTGTTATTTTTAATGTACATAAATTTGCTTATATCTGCTTTAAACTAGTTGTGGGCAAACATTTTTGAGTTACGGGCTAGGTACTGGTTTGGGTTCTATGCAACATTGATGCAGTATTAAATTCTGACATTGCAGTAAACAAGCAGCATATACACTATGAAAATGAATGCGTTTGGCTGTGTTCCAATTAAACTTTATTTACAAAGACAGATGGAAGGTTGTAGGTGGCCTGCAGCTGTATTTTGATGACACCTGTATAAGCAGTTGGTTATATTATGGAAATTGCAAAAAGGAGGGAAATTTTTTCCTACTCACCACACTTATTTACCACTCCTGGTGCTCTTTATTTCTTCCTGCGGATCTGCTTTCTTCTGATTTCTCTTCAGTATAAAGAATTTCATTTAGGTTTGTATCAATCCAATCTCTAACAACTTTAATTTTCTTAAAAATATCTGAATGTCACCTTTGCTTATGAAGCATATATCTACTGTATATAGAAAAAAATTCTACATATTAACATATCTAGAACATTGCTATGAGTCAGAATTCAGTTTCTGTGGTACAGTCTTCTTTGTATCTATCATAGATCATTGAGTGTAGAATCTTTTATCATTATTCATTCAAATACCTTTTTATCCCAAACCACTTTGTTAGGAGCTAATCCGGACATCGTATCATTTCATAATTTCATATCACCTCAAGTCGTATTGTACTATTGCTATTGCACCCAGTTTCAAAACATTGTCTTCCTTCTTGAACTCCTTGATATCAGCTCCCCTTTACCCTCCCTCTTTCCCCCCATGGCCCCACTAGAACCCTTATTTAATTGTTATCTCTATAGGCTCATCTCTCCTGGGTTTCATTTTCCAAAATCACATAACAAAGATTCACGCAGGCTACCCCAAATGACAAAGCACATCAGAGATAAACCCTCATATGAAAAAAACCACAGCAGATATTAAAAACCAGACATTTGAGCTCGCATTTCATCCCAGTTCCAATATAAGAACAACTAATTCTGATGGCATGGCATAGATACTCACTCGCATGAAGGAAACACAGAAGATACCGGTGCCATAGCAAAGGGTGGTGAAGAAATTAGATAGTGCCTGGCTATCATGTAAAATAGCATCTGGGGTCTCAATGGATTACTTCCAAAGAAGCAGCCATCTAAGTGAGATGTCAACTAAGTCCACATGGAAGAAGCACACCAACATCTGTGACCCACAGATTATAAATTATATAATCTAAAACCAAGGGAGAGAAGAGTTTAAATTGTGAGATTCTGGTTTGCAGAAGGTTCTGGATGACAGCGGAAACCCAAAATACATTTGTGAGACCTACTCAGGAAATCAGCCCAGGTGATTTCCCTCCAACCAGAGGGATGGGAATAAACTGTTACCAAACAGAGTATTAGACACATGGCTATAGTAGATCAAAATGATAAATCTGACTCGAACAGTTAAAACATTATCACTTGATCTTCCCTCTGATACACTGTGGGCTTGATCTTGTATTCAAATATTTTTGTGTGTGGTTGTTCTAGCCGCTTTTATCTTTCTGGGACTCCAACTACATTTGTATTATGTCTTTTTTTTCTAATATACTTCATGCTCCTCTTTAAAAAAAAAAGTTTTATTAGGGGATCATACAACTCTTATCACAATCCATACATCCATCAATTGTGTGAAGCACATTTGTTCATGAGGGAGGGGGGAGCGGGGAGGGAGGGGAAAAATTGAGGAGCTGATGCCTGAGAATTAGGTGGAGAGCAAATGTTTTGAGAATGATGAGGGCAATGAATGAATGTATTATGTCTTTTGATATAGACCCACAAGGTACAAAATCTTTAATCATTTTTCTCCATGTTTTGATTTTAGATTATTTCAGTTGATCTTTCTTCAAGGAAGCTTTTGCACTATCCCATCACTGTTATTAAAACTATGCAATGAATTTTACGCTTCACGTTTAAATTTGTTTATTTCACTTAGTTAACTTACTTTGAACATGTAAAAGGAACTCACGTTTATAACTTCTAAAATAAAACAGTCGTTTTGGTTTGTCTAAGTCATAGGATAAGTCACTTAGTCTGGATCCTACTTCTAAACTACTTCCATTTAGAATGGCAAATGGTAAACTTAAATTGTTTTTAAATTTTTCTTCACCTGACAGGATTCAGTGCCCTATAAATGGTTTTTGGTTTGTTTTGTTTTTGTCTTGGACAGTAGTTGAAGTCTACTGCTTCCATTCTACATCTGAAAAGCTTCTGACAGTTTCTGGCATCTTGTAATCTTCTGAGAACATGTGTGGTCCAGGGAGCAGTTTAGCTTCTGAGGGGCTATTGTGAGCGTAGTTCGATGACTCCCCTTCTAACTACATTTCGTGTGTGTGTGTGTGTGTGTGTGTGTGTGTGTGTGTGTGAATATTTTCCATCCTTAATCTCCATCCATCTCTCTCCAAGAAGATGGACCTTATGTGCTGCATCTCCAACAGTCCAGGACTGTGTGCTTTTAGGGGAAATGCTGCGAAAATCACAAATTTCACCCAGTGGGATTTTTTTTCTTTCAAGGGTGAATCATGTCACTATGTTCCTGTCTGTGGCCTCTTTTTAGTGCCCTCAAATAGCTGCTTTTTATTTCTGTTTGCTTTATTGTTTGTTTTCCCTAGCCCTTATGACTAGGCGCTGTGAATGAATTGGTTTGATACAAACTCGGTATGACTAATGTGTGAGTGTTTAGAATAAGAAGAGAGTGGAAAACAATTGCCACATTACCCCAAACAACCCCAGAATGTACTGCCATAGAGTTGATTTCAACTCATAGGCACGCTGCTGGGTTCCAAGCCTATAGTCAGTCTCGATGGGAACAGAATCGCCTCGAAGTTCTCCGGCTCAGTAGCTGATGAGTTAGAGCTGTTGAACTTGCAGTTAGCAGTTCAGTGCTCACCCACCAGTGCCACCAGTGCCACACCCTCCACCCACCACCAATTCACCACCACTCTGGCTGTGCGTCGTAGGCTTTAGACTTTAGGTGCACATTATCTATCTTCCTTAAACTTTTAGAGGAGATTAGACCTATCCCAGGCATATATCTGTTCCTATAATGCTCTCTTTTCTCACTATCATCATCATTTATGGATTACACGTGTGTAAATCTGTCTTTATAAATAGAATGTAAATTCTCTGAGGGAAAAAAGAACCATCCTTTGTCTTCTGTCAATGCATTCCGTGGCCACACACCAGGTAGAACATGATAAATATAAATGAATAGGAGGAAGAATAAATCTAGATCTGAAAAAATGCACCGTTTAGAATTAGAATATAAATAGGAGGGTCTTAAAGCCTCAAACTCTGATTGATGTTGCTTTCACGAACTGAATCCAGCTACGGACTCAATTCTTGAGTCTCTGTCTCATCTTCTTGCCCCTGTTATCCTCATAGGATCCCATCCCGATGGCCACCTGCATCGGGAGCAGAGTTCAGGAACAAGGTCCATTATGAATGTTTGCTTAGTTTTTGTTTTGTTTTATCTGAACCACATGGACATTCTACATTCCAAGTGAGAAGTAAGACAGACCTTGAATAAAAAAAGTCCCGAAGTCTTAAAGCCAAGTTGTTATGGTTAGTTATCCTTTCTCTAGTTAGCTAGCCTACTGGCAAGTCTACCCACAAAGTCTGCTTTAACTCAAAGACTCTAAAGAGATAGACTTTTCACGCTTTGAAAACTTCTGACACATGCATTTTGTATTATCGCTTTTATTCATAGAATTGAGTTTTTGGTTAATATATATATATTTGCATTACATCTTAAAATGTTGAAAAATGTGTATTGGAAAATTTTTTTTTTTAAAAACTCTTTAGTCAGCACCTATAATCTATTAAGGTAATTAATCAACCACATACTTTGTCAACCTCCTCTTGTTCTGTTATGCTTTATGACTTTCTAGTTATTTCATTAAGACAATAAAAGGAATTAATCTTCATTGCATGTGAAATGTTTGGGAGATAGACAAAAGGGACTTAGCTACCCATCTTTATCTTATGCTTCAAATCAATCATTGGGACAGATTGAATTATTTTTAACTGTGATGCATTCATTAAGCCATATTGGAAACATTTTAAGGCATTATAGAATTTTCTCCACAATCAGAATACAGATTTGTCACTTGGAATGAACTTGTTTTTCAACTCAGTTGCCCTTGCATTAGCTCCTTCTCTAATAGGATATGAAAATTCTCCTTCTCAGAAATCAATAGCAGAATAACAGTTATGTCTTTACACACAAGCTCGGAAGAGCCTTGAGATTGAATGGCACACATATAAACTCAGAAGCGGCTTTAAAATAAGGAAATAATTCATGACACCAGAAGGGATGCAAGATTTCTCAGGAGGAAAGTTACCACTCAGGAGGATGTCATTTGTTTCTGTATGTGACGGCTCCTCAGGAAGTGGATTACCTTTTTTTTTTTTTAACATTTTGTGCAGTTGCAGAATAGAGGCAGTGAGGACCCAGTTATTTATGAAAACAACCGCTACTCAGTGAGTTAGCATGTACTAACTGGGCATTTCTTATGGACGAACAATAAGTTATACATAATGAGGTGATACAAAATCACAGCATACTATAATCTAATTGGGAATGTATTTATAGGAATAAAATGGGACCAGGGA
>NW_022103906.1:36691694-36702515 GCF_000313985.2 Echinops telfairi
ATAGTTTAATGAAGTGTTTCTTTTTCTTTAGGAAGAAAACAAGAATAAAAAAACAGCTTCATTTCTGTGAGTTTCCTTCCATCTCTCTTTCCAGTGGGTGCCCTTCTCCACCTTTGCTTGGCACTGTCAAGTTCCCGTGTTGCCAAGAGAGGGTAAGGAGCTAACGGGAAATGACCTGGTTTCCTTTAGTTAGCTATCCAATTTTAAATGATTAACACCATTCCTGTTCTTTTATCACCTTGAAGTTTGTGGATGCCTAGGGGTATTAATAAAGGATAAGTTTCATTAGGTCAAATATAGGCAAGACTCCAAAATTGTTTTCTATGGTCAGCCAAACAGAAGGCTGGTTGTCAGAAACAAGGTTAAGAGAAAGAAGGGAGAAAAGGGACATACATGTTTAATCTAACTCCTGGATTCTGCAGTGTGCAAAGAAGAAATATTGCAATTGGGGATTCTCCACACAGAATTAAGCCTGTGATAAATTCATATAGTTGAGGAACAATCAATAACAGCAATGTTTATATTGAGCTGAAAAGCTCATTATAAAACAGAAACATTTGGGTTTATTTGTCTTATTTCTCTTAAAGTTAACTCTCTGTGGAAAGGGGCAATTTGACAATGGCAGAGAGCGCAAGTTGTCATAAATGAACTGTTTCTTGTGTAAGCCATTTCTGGAACTATCTGAGACCTGGCTCTGGGTTGCAAAGTCTGAAAAATAGTATAGTCACTCTACATAGATTTTCAGAATTAAAAACCTAGAGCTTCTTGCTCAAGAATACAGTTTGAGAAGACTCAGTATGCCACACTTGGACCTGATTATTTGATATATGCCTTAGGCACTGAGCGGAGGCCACAAGAGAATGCCACAGAACACATGTGGTTGAGGATCCAGAGGCTGACACTATAGCTACAGGGTGCCAAACTCACACAAACATATTTAAAGGTCTTCTTTATAAAACAAATTGGACATATATGAAATTGACTACCAAATATGCTGAATTCACTGAAGTGAATACTTCTTTGAAAGTGATGTTGACACAATAGTTTCTGAGAATGGATTTAAAACTCAGGAAATGGAATAATCTCTCACTCCACATATCATGAATGGTAGCCATAAATCCATAAAGGTGAAAATATAACATTTATCAAATACTGTGTAAGACAGTGAATTAATGTTTTTGTATACATCAGTACAATACAGACCAGAGCATGTACCTGGGTACAGATATGAGCTATCAATGCACAGAATCCAAGACAAATAAGCCTGTCAGGACCAAATTGAGAGTAGCAATACCAGGAGGGTAAAGTTAAGGTAGGGGATAAAGGGGGAACCGATCACAATGATCTACATAAAACTGCTTCCCAGGGGGACAGACAACAGAAAAGTGAGTGAAGGGAGACATTGATCAGTATAAGACATGAAAAAAATAATAATTTATAAATTATCAAGATTTCATGAAGGAGGAAGGGGAAAAAATTAGGTGCTGATACCAAGGGCTCAAGTAGAAAGAAAATGTTTAGTAAATGATGACAGCAACAAATGTACAATTGTGTTTGACACAATGGATGTATGAATGGATTGTGATAAGAGCTGTATGAGCCCCCAATAAAATGATTAAAAGAAAAAAAGACACGTGTACTTCTGGCAGTACATGGTGCTTTCAACATTCTTCTCTGATACTGTAATTCAAAATATATCAATTCTTCCCTGGTTTTCCTTATTCATTGTCTATTTTTAATGTGCATGTGACATGATTGAAAATACTATGGCTTGGACAGGCACATCTTAGTTCTCATAGTGACATCTTTGCTGTGTCCCCTTTGAAGAGGACTTATGCAGAATTTATTGGGATCCAAATACAATACAATCCTTGACCACTTCAAGCTTTTCTTTGCTTATCATGATATTTTCTTGAATATGACCAAGCTGCTTCCCAGTAGGCATTGTACACATTTGCATTTTCAGTACCACTGTAATGTATAAGAATACCTCTTCCTTAAAACCTTCTCAACAAATATGTTGTCAGATTTTAAAAATATTTGTCTTATAGGTGAGAAATCATATTTTAGTATAGTTTTATTTTCATTTCTATAATTATGAGAGAGGCTGAATATATTTTTGTATTTGTAACAGATTGATACCATTCCCAAGGTGAATGGGGTGGGGAGGGAGCATGGAGTGGAGACACAATGCTCATGTGTAGACAATTGGACATCCCCTCACAGAGGGGTTACAGGGGAGAGATGAGCCAGTCAGGGTGCAGTATAGCACCAATGAAACATACAATTTTTCTCTAGTTCTTTAATGCCTCCTCACCCCCACTATCATGACCTCAATTCTACCTTACAAATCAGATTAGACCAGAGCATGCACACTGCTACAGATAAGAGCCCCAAACACAGGGAATCCAGGATAGATAGCCCCCTCAGGGCCAACAAGGAGAGTAGAGATACCAGGAGGATTAGGGGAGGCTTGGGGGAGAACGGGGGAATGGATCACTATGATCAATCTATACCCCCCTCCCACGGGGGCAAACTACAGAAAAGTGGGTGAGGGGTGATTGAGATAGTTTATTGTGCCAACTTGGCCGATAAACACAAGTGGGATTAACTGCAGGGCGGAGAGATAAATGGCTCAGTGAGCCTCGCCTTTCTTGTCTCTTGTTCTTTGATCATCGGACCAGTGTGCAGCTGCCTTGCTTGTTCTATGCCTCAATTTATAGGCTACACTACCTGTGGGATGCCTAGCCTGTGGACTGTGTCGCTGTAAGTTGAGGTCCCTTTAATACATCTCTGGAGCTGGGGACTGGCAGTTGGGACTGGTGGTTGGTTGACAGTTGGTGATCTGCCTTGTGGTTGGCTGCTGTGCTGCCATAGCCTAGCTCTCTCTATAAATAGAGGAAGATCTGGCAGCAGATTAGATGCGAAGGACTGCTAGTCTCTCACAACTCTCTCTCTCAAGGGAGTGAGTTGCACTGAGCCATTTGTACTGCTTTATAACTTAACTGTTCATTTCTTGTATTGTATATCTATCTATCTGCATATAATTTAACAGTTCATTTCTTGTGTTATATATCTAATTATCTTTATAAATAAATACATAAAATTATCAGCAATATGGTTTTATCTCTCTAGAGAACCCTGTCTAACACATTTTGGTACCAGGAGTGGGGTGGAAGTTTTCAAATCCGTTAGTCTGCATCTGAGGCGCGCTTATGAGGCTCTGAGACCATCCCTCTCCTCAATCACATTTTCCATTGTAAGAAGGACCAGCCAACCAGCTTCCCTATACTTGTCATCCTAACAAAACTCCTGGAAAATATCAAACATATGATCATTCAGAGCCTCTCCTTTAACCAGCACCTCATCTATCAGTGGTGCCACTTTACGTATTATCTTTTCTACTTCACACCATAGATTAGTAGGAGTAGTAGACTCATCCATGCTTTGGGGTGTTGAAGTAGCATTACTATTGTTAAGACTAATCAGGCTGGAGAGCCAATTTAAGAAGCCCATATTTATGATTTTTTCTCTAGAAGCACTCCTGGTACCAATCTAAGATATAAATAATAATTATAACTTATCAAGGGTTCCTGAGGGCGGGCGGGGGAAGGAGGGGAAAGAAATGGGGAGCTGATATCCCGGGCTCAAGTGGGAAGAGAATACTTTGAAAATGATGATGGCAGCATATGTGCAAATGTGCTTGACACACTGGATGAATATATAGATTATGATAAGAGATATAAGAGGCCCCACTAAAAGTATTAAAAAAAAAGAATGAGAGTGGTGTGAGTCAAAGACTACTGGAGAAGAGAGACTGCAGCCTCTACCCATGTGAAATGTCCTTTAAGATGTAAATACTGACACAATGTATGTATGTATGTATGTATATATGTATTGTGTTTAGAGCTATATGAGCCCCAATAAAATGATTTTTTTTAAAAGAAAATGAGTGGGAATTGGGTGGAAAAGATACAAAATATAAACAAAATAGTGAGTGTTGAGGAAGAAGGACACTCCACGCGTGTATTTTTTCATATAGTTCAGACAATTAGGACCATATTAATATTTCACATAAATAAACTAAAAATGAACAAAAGTGCGAGTTGACTTCAGAATAAACTAAAAACAGAACAAATGCTCTTTTGAGAAACTGTTTTGATTATCCACTGTAAGGATGATGAAAATGAGTTCCAACTCAGCGAGCCTGTTAGACAGAGTCCAACTGCCCCTGTGGCTTTCTGAGGCTGTTGGTCTCTACAGGGGTAGAAAGCCTCATCGTTCTCCTCTGATCAGCTGATTGGTTCAATCTACTAACCTTGTAGTAGAAGCCCTTCTCTCAACCCACTGCACCACCAGTCTTTTATACACAAATAGCATACTAAAGTTAATAGAACTGTTTTTATAGTTTTATTGGTTCCTAGGATCCTTGATGGGACTATCATCAGTAGTTCAAAACCTACCAGCTGCTCCACTGCGGAGAGATGTGGTGTTCTGCTCTGTGGAGATCCACAGCCTTGGAACCCACAGAAGCAGTCCTACCCCATCCTATAGGGTTTCTATGAGTCAGAATCAAACCAATGGCAAAGAATTTGGTTTTGAATTTTGCTGATATGATGGGCTAGGATGGACACAATTGCATATCTATCTCAGAGGCATAACTTGGATTTGTTCTTAAGGAAATATTTCAAACAAACCCAAATATAGAGATATTCTATAAATAATCAGGTGCTTCTTTGCTAAAGCATCAGGATATTAAAGACAAAGAATAATCACAGAATTGTTTTAAGTTAAAGTAAACTAATTATAAGAGCAAGGAGTCCTGGTGGTATAGTAGTTATGAGTTGGGCTGCGATCCTCATGATTGGCAGTTCGAAACAACCAGCTGCTCCTGGAGAGAAAGATGAACTTTCTACTTCTGTGAAAAAAAAGTTACAGTCTTGGAAAGCCACAGAGGGTTAACTATGAGTCATCAAAAATTTGTAAGCAATGACTTTGGCTTACGTTATAAGGACAGCTAGATTGTGAGGAGATGGTTCAACACATTGACTACAATTATGTTCAGACACAACAATGCTTTGAAGATGGTGTAAAACGGAGCAGGATTCTCTTCTGTTGTCACGAGGGCAGCTCTGAGTTGGAGCTGACTTGAAAATTCCCAGTAACAACAACTTGGGCAGGTTCTCTATTCCAGCCTGGGCCTGGGAAAGTCACACTAATGGAGCAACTGGTACAATTTGAAGAGGGTCTATTGATTAGATACTATTATTGCTTCAATATTAATTTTTCTAATTTTGATCATGGTACTTTGATCGTCTCAAATGTGAACCTTTGGGGAATTGGAGTAATAGTTATATAAAGAAAACCAAACAAATCCCCAAAAACCCAAAACAAGAAACATCACTGTCATCAAGCAATTTCTGACCCTTGGCAACCCTATCAGACAGAGTAAATTTGTCCCACAGGGTTTCCAAAGCTGTGAATATTTGCAGACCAACCCCAAACAGCCCACTGCCGCTGAACAGAATAGAACTGCTCTTGTGGGTCTCACAAACATTGAATCTTTAGAAGACAGAAAGTCTCATCTTTCTCCTGAGGACTAGCTGGTGGGTATGATTGGTTGGCCATTAGGTTAGCTGCCCAATTTGTAACCCATTACCCAACTAGGGTTCCCTTATAGAAGAGATTGACAAATCTTATTCCTATAGAGCAGCTTGTGGAGTCAAAGCTGGTCCCCTTTCCTTGAACAGCCTGGAGTTTTCAGGGTGAAGGTGAGATCATAACTAAAGTCAGAACCAGTTGTTATTGCGTCCGTTTGGATTTCTGATGACCTCCTCAGTGTCAGTGTCAAACAATAGTATTCCATGGGGTTTTCAATGGCTGAGTTTTCACAAGTAGATTGTTAGGTGTTTCTTCCAATGCCCCTTAGAGTGGAGTCAACCACCAACCTTCTGGTTAGCATTAACTATATATATACATCACTGAGAGACCCCAAAAGCTATCCAGGTATTCCTTATACATTTTTTCTAAAGTCTGAAGCTATTCCAAAATGAAAGTTAATGTGTTTTAATGTGTAGATTGTAAGTTGATCAGTAGGTGGGATGTGAAAGGACTGGTGTTGCAGTTATTACTGCATAACATCTCATGTCTAAAATCGTCTACAGCCTGGTAGCACATATCCCTCATGAGCACAGGACAGGCGAGTCACCACGGAGTGTCAAGTTGGTGAACAAAATAGGGATGGCAGGTATATGTCCTCCCTTTGCTATGACAAAGATTCATATGTATGGGAGGACTGAGTTATGCAAGCTCAGAGAATACATTGTTAAGGCTGAGAATGTTTCTAATTTGTATCCTTTTGAGCCTATTTCAGTTCTTTTCTTCCAAAGGAAAACTTGCAGCGATGAGTGGGTTGCTGTTGTGATGTAAGCAGACTGGCTGTTTAATTCATCTTGGTCTGACAGTGGGAGAACCAGATCCCCTCAACCTGTCATCTCCACACTTGCGTTTCATTTATTTTCCCACTCTGCTTCTCTGTTCTAAGGTAGCAGGAACAAAGGCAATGCAGTTTCTAGCAGCAGTCAGAGTGGCATAAATATTAGTGATAATTGTACGGTACAGTAATTGCAAATAGCGGTGATTAATTCTTACAATAATAGCTGTCCTAAGAACAATTGATTTCCCTTCTAGTCAGGCCCCAGTTTCCCAGGAGAAAGCTTTAAAATGGTTATTATTATTAGTTTAAGCTTTAGGGAGAGAAAGGAAGATGAAAAGAATACTTTGAATTTGTCAGCACTGATCCTTCATTAGCATGCAAAGTGAGGGCAGCCATGGCGCTGCAGGGACAAGCAATGCCCCCCGCTCAGAAAAGTCAACCGGACCCTCAAAGTGAGGCGATCAGGGCTCCCTGGAGGTCAATCTCACAGGTACACCCAAGGATCTCCAGAAAGTATGATTAGACAGCACAGTAAAGAAAAAGACAATTCTTACTCAGGTAATGATTTTCTCATGCCTAAAACCTAGGCAACAATGTGAATTATTTTTGAAGCTTTCCTAATACAGCCATTTAAGTATTCTTGTCTCCATCTAATGTTTGTTAATAGAAATATTCAGCCATCAGTGGTCTCTTTCAGAGCATTGATGAAGTCCGTGTGGGATGTGGGGTTTAAGATGAGAGCGCCATGGGTCCTGTTTTCATGATCAAATTAAGCAACTCGACCAACAGTTTCAGGCTGTTTCTCTCTCTCTCTCTTTCTCTCTCTGACAACCTTAAACTGCTCTTCCTTTTGGTGAAGCTCACATATGAGTTAAAATGAAACATAATTTAACACCTTGTGCATAGTATTTAGCTAAAACTTACCATTCCAGTGTATTAACATACAAACTTTTAACAGTGATTAAGATCATATTTTAAATTTGGTCATGAAGCACAATTCTTACATTTACTAACTACTGCCTAATTTTTCTATCCATTATTCATGTGAATTATTTGATTTTGAATGACATATAGAGAAATTGAGTAGTAGGATTAAGAGATTTAAATATTCACGATAGATTTGACTTTTAATGGTCTTACATTCACTTTTGAATAGTCACATATACAGAAACTCAGAAATGATTTTCAAAGCTTCCCCCACACAGATTTTCCTAGACTCTGAACTCCATAAAAGAAGCACTGGGGGCATAGTGGATTACAGGATGGGCTGCTAACTGCAAGGCCAGGAATTCGACTCTGCTAGTTGCTCCTTTGGAGAGAGATGAGTCTTTCTGGTTCCATAAAGATTTACAGACTTGGGAACCAAAATAAGCAATTCTATTCTGCTCTATAATGTTGCTATGAGTTGGAATTAACTTGGTGTGAATGAGTTTTATTTGGACTTTCATAGTTAAAATACATAAAGGCATGTGCATATTATAATCATAATGTTGGCACCAGTACAGTGCCAAGTACAATTCCTGGCATAATAAATAGCAATTTAATAAACAGATGGATGTATTCTACGGATATCGTCTCCAATTACTTCTTGCTATTGATACTACCTTTTGCAGGTATCATAGCTATTGATATGTCTACATTCATTCTCGAGGCAGGGGTCTGAGCTGTATCACCTCACTGTTGCTGCATATCAATTTACTCCCCAAACTTAAAACAACATTTGCACTTTCACAGTCTCTAAAAGTTGGAAAACTGGGTAATTATGGGTTAGGGCATTCCTAAACGTTTTAGGAATGTTGTTAGACAAAACTAAACTCATCTCAAGGCTCAATTTGGGCAGGCAAATCCACCTCTAAACTAACTCATCTGAGGTTGCCATTCCTCATTCACTGATGTATGGAGACTTCAGCTCCTTGCCATGTGAGCCTCTTCATACCATAGCTCACAGTAGTTCTTCCCCCAGACCAAGGAGTCTGAAGTTGTAGGTGAAATGAGGCAAGCCATGGACAAAATAAAAATAGTGATCTTTCCTTACCTTACCATGGAATGATAAACCACTGGTCCCACATACTAACCCGGCAATTATGTTCTCAATGAGAAAATTTTATAGAATTATTAAATTTGATTAGGATTCATTCTAATAGATTTGATAACACTGTAGTTTATTTTTCCTCCCTCTAAAATCATAATTTTTTCCTTCCTCTAAAATCATTTGACTTATGGTGTTGATGAGTGATATTGAAGTTACTGTGGCCTGCCAGTGAGCAAACAAATCTGTCTTAGAAGCACAGTGAAAATGCTCCTGAGAAGCAAGAATGGCAAGACTTCCTCTCCCATCCTTTGGGCACATCATTAGGAGAGACCGATTCTTGGAAAAGGACATCACTATTGGCAAAGTAAGGGGTCAAGAAAAATTAGGAAAACTGTCCAAAAGATGAATTAACACAGTAGCTTCAATGATGTGCTTAACTATAACCATAATTGTGAGGATGATGCATGACTGATCAGTGCTTTGTTCTGTCATGCGTGAATTTCTATGAGTTGGAACTGATCTAATGATTCTTAACAAATCTTGGAACACTGGAGGGAAAATCACATGAGATGGAGAGATCATTGAATATTATATTGGGGAAAAAAGAATACTATATTGGAATTTGGCTACTTGGAATATAGTGACTATGTAACATTATGTATAGAGCCCTACATTTCCGCACATGTAGTAAATTATTTTAGATGAGGACGACAGCTTTTTAAGTTAATCAGGCCAAGATGATCACAGAGTTGAGCATCTCATGAAGCATATTGACCTACCTTCATCTTAATCCTAAATGTAAAATAATTGCGATTTAAGTGAGCAGGGGACAGTTGGGTAGAAAAAGGAAGAGAACTGAATGAGGAAGAGGACACATTTCTTTTATCTTCCTTTGTCACAGACCATAATGAGTACTCATCAATTTCCAAACTTTAATATCTTCCTATGAATGATAAAATCCAGTATGTTCACCAAAAGTTGAAAGGGTTAGCTTAGTGGTGTGATACAGGTAGTGAGAATGGTTGATAAATTATTAGGATGACTGTATATTTTATTATCCAACCCGGGACCCTATTAAGAGCAAAAAATAAGTGTTATTAATAACTATTCTAAGGGAACAGACATAAATTGAGACTGTCTACAAAGTCTTGGACCCATCCTCACCTAGTAAATCAGAGCCATTGATTTTGGTCAGTGTTTACAGTGAGAAACCTGTGAGGAGTGAGTCTGTCAACAGTCCCTTGAAGTGTGGCTTTTGTGCATTCCACTGAATATCTCTCCCAGAAAAGAACTGAGAAAGAAGCGGCAGAACAATGTACTGTTCCTTCACAAAGGATGGCCTCCTGGGGTAGGACTGATTTGTAAGGATGTTGTCTAAGGATTCATGTCCCTCTCCAGGAAATTACCAGCCATTAGGGATTTGAACGAAATCTTTTACTGCAGTTTTCCTCATATCAGTTGCAGATAGTGGGTCTGTTTAATTTTGCAAAATTTCTTTTCATATGCATCTAATTAAAGCATCTGTGGAATCCATCATGTGTGTTCAAGTTAATTGAATAGGAAAAATGTAATGGCCCTCGATTAGATTTTCCTGGTTAATGTCACAGGCATCTATTGATTTTCTTTTTAATTAGAGATTTGTGTTAATGAATTTGCACAAATTAAATGCTGTTGAGTAACTCCTGCCCCTCTGGCAGCACTCAGGACACTTGCTGGGAGTTTTGGCAAGTCCTTCGGATGGAATTCTGGGAAGTTTGCCTTTTCAATAACAGGCCCCATAGAATGATAAAATGGCATCAGGATTCCTATTGATATATTTTGGTACTCCTTGGATATTTTTCCCCACCTTTTAAAAAAACTAAAGAGACACCTTAGAAAACCTAAAGAGACACTTGTAGATATTTGTGCACTTTCACCCAAACAGAAAAATGAACCTGATGCACTAGAGCCTGGTGGAATGGCTGGGACTCGCATAGGGAGCTGGCTCTTGATTTTCTTTAAATCTGTGGTGATGACAGGAAGAATCACTGAAGCAACAATTAAGATTCTTTGCATGAGTATAATAAAAAGATTTAAATGTGTCTAAGAAAATCAAATTAAAAGCCATTCCATAATTTCCTTTCCCTTTTCACCCCCAAAATGCAAACTTAAAAGATGCTGCCACAATTGTCTAGAGGCTTTGGCTAATCTTAGGGAAGACTCCTATATTTCTTTCACAGTCTTGTTTAGTCTGAGACTAATGGTGAACTGGTGAAGTATGGCTCTTGGTGATTTAAGAGCATTTAAAGAGAAAGATGAGGCTTTCAACTCCTGTACAGAGTCACAGTTTTGGGAACGCACAGGTGCAGTTCTA
>NW_022103906.1:36703920-36705120 GCF_000313985.2 Echinops telfairi
GAGACCAATAATCTTATTCTTGTTGAAACTCAGCCCATACCCAGGGAAATTTTCCTTAAGCAGTATCTATAAAGTATGAGGAAACCAAGGTGAAGTGTTCATTTCACTGGCATACCTTGGGGTCTTTGTGGACTAAGTAAAGGCAGAGTCCCTGGTTGGTGAAAATGTTAACCATGCTTTTGAGAACCAAAAGATTGGAGGTTCGAGTCTACGCCCAAATGACTTGAAAGATAGGACAGGCAATCTACTCCTTCCAAACAACCATTGAATGCCACAGAGAGCACACTTCTACTTTGACACGCATGAAATAAACATAACCTTTATTTCAGAGTTATTTCCCATATATCCTACTATTAGCTTTGGGTTTGTCATACTGTGATGGCTTATGTGTTTCTGTGATACTGAAGCTATGTTAGTAGTATTTAAAATACCATAAGGATCATCGAAAATGAGCATGTTTCAGCAGAACTTTCAGACTAAGTACAAACTACACAGAAGAAATAGGCTGTCCACTTCAGAGGAATTGACCACTGAAAACCTCATAGATAGCATCGAAACACAGTGAGATACTGAACATCTCCTACATAGAAGCAGAACTTAGTGAGAGAGGCAATGCCCTTTAGGTCAGAGGGCACTCAAAATATGAGTGAAGAAGAACTGACTTCTCAAAACAGGGTCAACCATAATGATGGGAGTGAGGAAAGCCCGCAGGGGGAAGGGCCTCGGGACTTTCATTTATGATGGGACCCATCTCAAGAAACAGCTGTAAATATCAATGAATCAGAGGAACTTGGAAAATACTGGGAATCAAGTAAAATTGAAAATTGTCAAAAATAAAATGGAATACATAAAGATCGAAATTCCATGCTTTAGTGAGCTGAAAAGCACAGGTGTTAGACATTTAAAATCAGAAAACCATAGGTTTTATTATGTCAGGATTAATAGATTCAAGAAGAGCAGCTTCATATTTGTGGTCAAAAAGGACATTTCAAAGTTTATCTTGAACCACAATGCTGTCTGTGAGAGGGTAATATATATCAGTATACAACGAAACCCAATCAATACAACTATTATTTAATTTTATGCACCAACAACTAAAGCTAGTGATAAAGAAATAGAAGTATTCTATCAACATCTACAAGTTCTACCAATTGATGGGTTTAAATTGTGGTGCTCGAGAAGAATATTCAAAATACCATG
>NW_022103906.1:36705220-36707073 GCF_000313985.2 Echinops telfairi
TGAGGCTTATTTCTCTATATCTAAATATAAGGATCTGATTTAGACAAAGTGAGATTTCTGAGATCTTCCCTTTCAACAAGTTGAATGATGGGGAGGAGCTTTAGGAAGAGAAAGGTAGTCAGAGACCAATAATCTTATTCTTGTTGAAACTCAGCCCATACCCAGGGAAATTTTCCTTAAGCAGTATCTATAAAGTATGAGGAAACCAAGGTGAAGTGTTCATTTCACTGGCATACCTTGGGGTCTTTGTGGACTAAGTAAAGGCAGAGTCCCTGGTTGGTGAAAATGTTTAACATGCTTTTGAGAACCAAAAGATTGGAGGTTCGAGTGTACGCCCAAATGACTTGAAAGATAGGACAGGCAATCTACTCCTTCCAAACAACCATTGAATGCCACATAGAGCACAATTCTACTTTGACACACATGAAATAAACATAACCTCTATTTCAGAGTTATATCCCATATATCCTACTATTAGCTTTGGGTTTGTCATACTGTGATGGCTTATGTGTTTCTGTGATACTGAAGCTATGTTAGCAGTATCTAAAATACCATCAGGATCATCAAAAATGAGCATGTTTCAGCAGAACTTCCAGACTAAGTACAAACTACAAAGAAGAAATAGGCTGTCCACTTCCGAGGAATTGGCCACTGAAAACCTCATAGATAGCATTGAAACACAGTGAGATACTGAACATCTCCTACATAGAAGCAGAACCTAGTGAGAGAGGCAGTGCCCTTTAGGTCAGAGGGCACTCAAAATATGAGCGAAGAAGAACTGACTTCTCAACACAGGGTCAGCCATAATGATGGGAGTGAGGAAAGCCCGCAGGGGGAAGGGCCTCGGGACTTTCATTTATGATGGGACCCATCTCAAGAAACAGCTGTAAATCTCAATGAATGAGAGGAACTTGGAAGATACTGGGAATCGAGTAAAATTGGAAATTGTCAAAAATAAAACGGAATGCATAAAGATCGAAATTCCATGCTTTAGTGAGCTGAAAAGGACAGGTGTTAGACATTTAAAATCAGAAAACCATAGGTTTTATTATGTCAGGAATGATAGATTCAAGAAGAGCAGCTTCATATTTGTGGTCAAAAAGGACATTTCAAGGTTTATCTTGAACCACAATGCTGTCTGTGAGAGGGTAATATATATCAGTATACAAGGAAACCCAATCAATACAACTATTATTTAATTTTATGCACCAACCAATAAAGCTAGTGATGAAGAAATAGAAGTATTCTACCAACATCTACAAGTTCTACCAATTGATGGGTTTAAATTGTGGTGCTTGAGAAGAATATTCAAACTACCATGAACTTTCAAAAGGACAAAGAAATCTGTCTTGGAAGAAGAATGGCCAGTGCCCCTTAGAGGCAAGGATGGTGAGAGTGCTTTTATATATACTTTGGAAATGTTGTGTGATGGGGTAGAGATTACACACTTGGGTAGGTACAGGGGTGGTGGTCAACCTATCAATTGTTTGGGAGCTTGATGATACCTCTTTGGTGTCATAAACCTTTTTGTATAAGAAATACAGATCTTAGAAAGTATAATTATTTTTGGCCCTCAACTTCTGCCAGAGCTGGGTCTTGCATCTGATTTATCAATCTCCTGTTGCATCCCTGACTGGTCCCCAGAGCCTTCAGCAGACTATCTACTGTAGATTCATTTGGCTGACTTGGGACCTCTGTATCCTGTGTGCCCTGATGTCGCTGCTTCATCATCATGATCTGGTTCATCAATCTCCTGTTGCAGCTCCTACCTACATCACGAACCCTTAGTGGATCACCTTGACTTGAACCAGGATGGACTTACCTATTTCTACAACTTTATGCCATTTCGTAAA
>NW_022103906.1:36707645-36709395 GCF_000313985.2 Echinops telfairi
TGGACTTGTATAAATGGAATGCCCATGAATAAAATTTACTACATCTGTGGGAAGAGACAATGGAGAAACCCAATATCAGCATCTGAAACCAGGCCAGCAGCAAACTGAGGAACAGACTAATTGGTCATATGTAAATTAAGATGGAAGCTAAAGAAAATGAAAGCAAGTGCATGAGAGCCAAAACAACCTTCAGGATGAACCACCTAAATTTTAAGAACATCTCAAGAATAGATTTAACACATTACCCACTAAAGACAGAAGACCTGATGAGATGTAGAATAACATCACGGACATGTGCATGAAGAAAGCAAAGAGTCACTAAAAAGACAAGAGAGAAGGAAAAGATCAATGTGGATGTCAGAAAAGACTCTGATACTTGCTCTTAATTGTAGAGTACCAACAGCAAATGGAAGAAATGATGAAGTGAATGGGACAAACAGAAAATTTCCAAGGCAAAGCAAAATATGATAATGAAATGTGTAAAGACCCAGAGTTGGAAAACAAAAACAGAAGAACAAGCTCAGGATATCTTAAATTGAAGGAACTCAAGAAAAAAAATAAAGCTTGACATTCCAAGCAATATTGAAGGATTTTGTGGACAACATATTAAATGATGCAGGAAAGATCAAAAGAAGATGGAAAGAAGCCCCGGAGTCACTGTACCAAAAAGTATTCAACATTACAACATTTCAAGATATCACATATGAAAAAGAACCAATGACAACGAAGGAAGAATTTTAAGCTGCACTGAAAGTATTGGCCAAAATCAAAGCTCTCAGAATTGACGCAATACCAATTGAAATATTAAAACAAGCTGATGAAACACTAAAGTCACTCACCCATCTATGCCAGGAAATTTGGAAGATAACTACTTGGTCATCTGATTGGAAGAATCCACATTTGTAACCATCCCCAAAAGATGACCTAACAGAATTCTCAAATTATACAACAACTACATTAATATCACTTGCAAGTAACATTTTGCTGAAGATCATCCAATAACAGTTGCAGCACTCCAATGACAGGAAGCTGCCAGGGATTCTGGTTGAATTCAGAAGAGGATGTAGAACAAAGATCATTGTTGCTGATGTCAAATGGATTTTGACGGAAAAGAGAGTCACAGAAAAATGTTGACTTGTGTTTCGTTGACTGTGCAAAGGCATTCAACTGTGTGTATCATAAAATATGGATAGCTTTGAGAGTGGGAATTCCTGAGCACTTCTTTGTGCTCATGTGGAAACTGTACATGGATCAAAGGGCAGTTGTGGGAATGGAACAAGAAAAGGCTGCATGATTTAAAATCAAGAAATACATATCTCAAGGATGTATCATCTCACAATATTATTCAATCTGTACACTGAGCATAAAATCAGAGAAGCTGGATTACATGATGAAAAATGTGGCATCAGGATTGGAAGACTTATTGACAACCTATGCTATGCCGATAACACAAATTTGTAACCTGAACGTGAGGAGGACTTGAAGCATTTGTTGATGACAATAAGCCTTCACTATAAGTTACAGTTGTATGAGCCCCTAATAAAATGATTAAAACAAAGAAGAAGAAAAAAGTTGAAATTCTCACAATTGGACGTAGCATCATAAATGTAGAAAAGATTGAAGCTGTGAAGGATTTTAGCTTGCTTAGATCCACAATCAATGCTCATAAAAGGAGTAGTCATGGGATCAAATAATTCATTGCAATGGGATTGGATGAATCTGGTGTACAAGACCTTTTTTTTTCAAAGCT
>NW_022103906.1:36709897-36711587 GCF_000313985.2 Echinops telfairi
TCACCACTGGTCCTAAAGGGATCATCCACACTGGATTCCCTGTGTTTCCAGTTCCTATCTGTACCAGTGTACAACCTCTGGTCTAGCCAGATTTGTAAGGTAGAATTGGCATCATAATAGTGGGGCAGGGGAAGTAGCATTTAGGAACAAGAGGAAAGTTGTGTGTTTTTCATCATTGCTACACTGCACTCTGACTGGCTCATCTCCTCTCCATGGCAAGACCTTTATAAAGTGATGAAAAGCAAGGATATTACTTTGAGGACTAAGGTGTATCTGATGCAAACCATTGTGTTTTAACCACCTCTTATGCATGTGAGAGTTCAACATTGAATAAGGACGACCAGAGAAGACTGGATGCCTTTGAATTATGGTGTTGGTGAAGACTACTGAAAGTACCATGGACTGCCAACAGAACAAACAAATCTGTCTTAAAGGAAATATAGTCAAATGCTCCTTAGAGGCAAGAATGTGGAGTCTTCGTCTCACATACTTTGGGTGTTATCAGGAGACACTAGTCTCCGGAGAGGACATCATGCTTTGTAAAGAAGAAGGGCAGTGAAAAAGTAGATTCTCAACCGGATGGATTGCCACAGTGGCCGCAACAATGGGTATAAACAGACGAATGATTGTGGGGATGGCATGAAAACAGCACTCTTGTTCTGCTGAAGGTAGTGTTACTTCTATGAACCGGAACTGATTTGACAGCAACTTACAGCGATAACATCGCATATAAAGGGTGAATGATGGTCTGTCTATCGTGGCATTTCAGGCATTTGATGGGATTGAAATGAGATTCTCGGCTTCCTATAGACTGGGCTTGACAAGCAAGTGACTTACAAAGTCCTGTGTTTTCTGAGAAAAAAGAAATGTTGGAGGTATTGAGAGCACAGACTGAAAGAAGTCTGTAGCAGAAAACACTGCTGTGGTCAACATTTCTTGATGGGCCATTGTTGATGTCAGCAGCTTCTTCCAAAGGCCAGAGAGAATCATTCACCTCTCATTGGGGCTAAACCCAAAAACAGAATGGCCTACCTACTGCACATTGTGTTCCGGAAATGATCTAGAGGGAGCCACTTATACCGAAACACTTCTCTTGTCTTCAATGTCTAGAGGAACTCATAATGCCTCCCTCTCACATCCTGGGGAAATGGAGATGGAAGTGGGAGTAAAATGTAAAAGACTATACAATTACCTGGAAATTGAGCCATCCAAAAACTCTACTAAGCCAACAAGTTTGGGAGAAGAACTTTGTATAGGGGGGAAATGTGTACGTTAAAGAGAGAATGTTTATATCAGAACACATTGCAACATTATGATAAATTGCCTCTACTACAAACTGAGGTGATATTTATCACCAAACTTGGTTGAAGTATCAAGAAAACATCAGGTCTATTTTCTTTGTGCATTTAGCATATTCATTCAGCAACTTTGAAGCACACATTCCACACTTTGTTGATATTGAGTTATTAATTGCTGTTGAGAAGGCTCTGATCCATGATGACTTACTATGTAAGTCAGTTTTGAGCCAACTTCATGATCTTTTGTAAGTTCACATCCACTGTTTTGGCTATTGTGTGCATTTATATGATTTTTGGCTATTGTGTTAATTTATATGATTGATAATGTTCCTCAATTTCACTGCCCCGCGATGTGAGCCAGGAGCCATGGTAGTGTAAAGGGACAGCTCTAC
>NW_022103906.1:36712681-36714945 GCF_000313985.2 Echinops telfairi
TGCATGGTGAAGATGTTTAGTGAATCACTACTAATTAAGAGTTTGGAGGTTCAAAGTCACCCAGAGGAGTCACAGAAGAAAGGCCTAGGGAGATTCTTCCCAAAATCACCCATTGAAACCCCTTTGGAGCGCAGTTCAACTCCATGGCAATTGGTTTTCTTTAACGAGCATCTTCTTCAAGATTTACAACAGGTGAGGGCTGATAGGATTTTGCTATGATAAATAAAATGCATGTAAAATGCAATTAGTGACAAACACAAAGGTTGGTACGGCTATTTTTAATTTTCAAAGTAGCATCTAATGAATTTGTTTTACAAATCCATGGCTTCTTAAATTAGCTTTTTCTTTTGTTCCCTTGTCTCCCCTTTTTCTTACTTGTTTAACAGAGCCAGCTAAGTCACACAATCTCCCGCCAGCAAGTCTAGTGGGAACTTCACCCATTTCAGCCCAGATCATTGCAGGAAACAGCCTCTGCTAGACCAGTCCATGAGAAGGATATGCAGCAAGCCTTCACTACTTGTGCCAGTAACAGGAATCAGTCTGGGTTAGAGTTTGGACGAACCACAGTGCCTGTGAACATAATCTGAATTTTTGGGTTCTATTGCTTCAACAAAAGTGAGACTGGTTAGAAACTCATTTTACCTTAAGAGAATTTGGTAGAAAGCACCACTTATTTAGTGGATTGATGAAGTAAAATGTCCATCTATGTGGTAATAATGGTCCCTACAGTGTGTTAGAGTTCTTATTGCCCCTGTCAGATCTCCTCTCTAGAACGCAAACTTATTGCCACTTACATAGGCCAGGTCAATGAGGCCCAGGAGTTAATCAATATGTCTCTGGCAGTGAGCCAGTGACTAACTAGAATCCTTGTACAAGTAAGAAAGGCAAGATGCCTGGGAGCATACGCACATCTCTACCCACCTAGAGTCATGCAGGGGTGAGAGAAGCAGAGGCCTCTCAGAGTTTCTTTCCAGCACACTTATCAGCAGGCCATTGGAAAGGGACCATGCTTCTCCAATGTGAATGTGCACACAACGTTCCTGCGGATCAGGTTAAAATGCAGAATCTGATGAAGGTTGGGGTCAAGATGATCTATTTCTAACAAACCTCAAGGAAATACTCATGCTACTTCTATGGATCACATTTTGAAAGGCAAGGCACTAGATAGCATGATGACACTGGGAGGATTCTTCCCTCTCATTCGACAGTACTGGTTGTTCAATTCCTGGTCAGCACAGCCACCATGGGTCTGCAGTGCAGGCTTGTGTGTTTCTTTGATACTGAACAGATTTCCATAAGACTTCCAAATTAAGGCATGCTAGCAAAATAGGCCTAGTTAGCCATTGCAAAACACATTGCCTGGAAACCCAGTGGATCATAGTGGTCCATCCTGTAACTGAGGACACAGGAAGAACCAGCATTTTGTTCCCTGGAGATCACCAAGGGGCGGGGTCAATTGGGCAAGTATGAGTAACAGGAGGGACCCCTTGGATGGGACAGCTGGGTAAAGCTGTTAGCTGCTAACGGAAAGGCAGGAGATTCAAGGCCACTCAGAGGAGCCTCAGAAGAAAAGTTTGCCAATCCACTTCTGAAAAATCAAGCCTGGGCAAGAGTCTGGAGCACATTTCTGCTCTGATACACACAGAGTCCTGCAGAGTCAGAATCCAATCAATAGTCACTGGCATTTTTAGGTAACACCATACTTACTCAGAATCCCAAACACAAGAAATCGTGTTCAGTCTCTTTGCTTTCTAGATTTTAATTGTTATCTATATGTGCAGTATAAATAACCACTAAAGAGTAGGCAAGTGGCAAACAGTTATAGTTATTGGGCCTGGGAATAAAAAATGGGACTTTCCCCCCCTTTTTTTGAAAATCCATTTATCATTATTTTCCGCATGGGACCAATGGTGCAAAATTCTGCAGTCCCACTTTTGGACTACATTGAATAAAGGTTTAATGTTCAGGGAAGAGACTTAACCTTTACAAAGCCACTGGGAAAATACTGCTGAGAGGGGCATTAATCAGACGCCTGCAGGAGAGCCATTTTAGATGAGCTCCCTTTAAAAACAATCATAAAAAAATCAGCTAATTTTATTTGGATTCAATTTCCAAGTAAGGAACCTGGTGGCTTTGGATTGGTCACTAGGCTGCCAACCACAAGCTAGGCAGTTCAAACCCACCAGTTGCTCCTTGGAAGGAGGATGAGGTTGTCTGTTCCCTTAAAAATTTAAAGTCTTATGAATTCATTCTATAGAGGGTCA
>NW_022103906.1:36715222-36717263 GCF_000313985.2 Echinops telfairi
GAATGACATATGTCTGAATTTCAAGGGGCAGCCTTGGAGACCCTGTTCGAAGACTCATGGTTCCTCTCAGAATTCATAGTACGTTTCATTCCACAGCACTCCTTACCAGCACGTTGTATTAGGGAGTAGATTTAAAGTGGTCTTTCACTTAGGGGATTGGCATTCTAAAGGACAGAACCAGGAAAAGCCACATCAAGTTATGTGCTATGAATAAACAAATAAATAAATAGCATTTATTTAAATTAAATTCAATTAAAAAAAACTAAAACAATCAATTTGAAGAAATGCGGATTGAGCTGAACAAATCAAAAAGCATATTATATTTGGCAAGTCTTCTGCAAAAGACCTCCTTAAAGTATAAAAGAGCTAAGATGTAATGATGAGAACCATGTGCCTATTCCTCAGTCACTTCATATGTAAAAGTTACACAATGAATAAGGAAGACAACACACTTCACATGCATTTGAATTATGGTGCTAGTGAAAAATATTTAATACACCATGGGCTGCCAAAGAACAAGCCAACGGTATTGGTAGAAATAAAGCCACAGTGGTCCCCAGAAGTGAGGGGTAGTGACTGCCCCTGTGAGTTTCTGAGACTGCTAACAGATGTAGAAAGCTATGTCTTTCTTCCTCCTCCGTGTCCCCCAAACACACAAAAATAAAAACAACAAGAAAATACCTGTAGCAGGGAGCCAGGCAAAGGAATAATTGTAAGGATGGCTGAGTTAGTTAGTTTATTGTGCCAACCTGGCTGATAAACACATGTGGGATTAATTGAAGGGTGGAGACATAAATGGCTTGGTGAGCCTTGCCTTTCTAGTTCTCTGGTCTCTTGCTTTCTGATGGTCAGACCGGGGGTGCAGCTGCCTTAGCCAGTTCCGTTTCAGCTAGCAAGGCTCACTTTCTGTGAGACATCTCCGAGGAGAAGCCGCATGGACCTACCCCGATGCAGTCCTGGGTGCTTGAGCAGCCGTATGGAGACCCCTGCCAGTGCTGAGATGCTTACACATTCACTGACTCGGTTTTCCTCCTTAGTCAGCATCATAGTGTGTGTTTTGTGAGATGGAGGAGGACTTTGTGCACTGGTGTTGGACATATGGATTAATGTTGGGCTTGTGTGCTTGGGCAGGACTGGGGGGTGGGGGAGATGTTTTCTTGATGTTCATTTAACCTTTATGTAAAACTCTCTCTTATACATGAGTTTCTGTGGATTTGTTTCTCTAAAGTACCCAGACTAACACAATGACGCAGGGCTGTGCAGCATTTCATCCTGCTGTGCATAAGGTCAGTATGAGTAAAATGGAATCAATGGCACCTAACAGAAACAACGTGTGTGCTAAAAGTTACAAAATACAACAAATACATTTAAGTACATATTTACTTTATACTTTCAAAAAGTCAAAGTTCGTTGAAATATTGGATTCTACAAATAATATCATAGAGATGATATAGCCAAACAAAATATAAATACTTGATATGAAAAGAAGGATTTCTGAGAAGCACATGCTTTTTAATAAAGCAAAAACAAAGACCTCAAAATAATCCCTAAAATCATAATCACATATTTAAAGTCACCATTAAAATTTTAAATAGCATACCTGAATCTACCAATAATTAAATCATTGTTATGAACAGTGAAGTTGGACATATTTCAAAATGTATTGTAAAAGAAAAGAGATAAAAACAAAATCCTGATGATATTTTTGGAAGAGAAAGATCAATGATCTAACATTTTGATAATTGGTGTTTCTGAGGAAGAGAATAAATAAAACAAGCAACAGTTTAAAACTATTCCTACACTGAATAAAGTTGTAAGTCTGAAGATTAAAAATCCATAGGACACGTTGGAATATAAATAGAAAGCTAACTTTCATATTTAATCTGATAAAATTTTCAACTTTTAAAGATAAAGAAAGATACATACATCAATTGTGTAAAGCGGGGTTGGGGGGGAAAAAATGAGGACCTGATGCCGGGGGCTTAAGTGGAGAGAAAATGTTTTGAGAATGATGAGGGCAATGAATGTACAAATGGGCTTT
>NW_022103906.1:36718069-36744072 GCF_000313985.2 Echinops telfairi
GTGACCTGCCTTGCTGTTTGCTGTCTGTGCCTGGATAGCCTAAATTGCTCTACAGAGGTCTACACGGTGGCCCTTAAGACTTGAAGGATGGCCAGTGTCTCACAACTGTCTCACGGGAGTGAGTTGCACTGAGCCATTTGTACTGCTTTATAATTTAATTAACTATTTATTTCTTATGTTTCTATCTATCTATCTGTATAAATATACATGTAATTATTAACATTCTGGTTTCATTTCTCTAGAGAACCGTGTCTAACACACTAAAGAAATAATTAAATGAGAAAGTCACCCCAAAGTGTATGGAAGTTATCAAGACAGATGGAGGGGTGTTATTTCAGCATATGTCAGGACAGGGCAGCTATTTGCAATTAGCTATTTCCTGGGGCTCCAAAAATGGTAAGTTTGCTAACTCACTGCTGCTTTCAGAAATACAGGGAATATATTTTAGATAATGTTCATCATTGTTAATGGCTTGTTTCTGCTCTAAAGTATTTGAGATATTACCTAGGGGTATGTGATGGCACTGGAGAGGGCTTTGTGTTTGGACGCTGAGTCCACTAAAGCAGTGGTTCTCAACCTTCCTAATGCCACAGCCATTTCATATGGTTCTGTATGTTATGGTGACCTCCAACCATAAAATTATTTTTGTTGCTACTTCATCACTGCAATTTTGCTACTGATATGAATCATAATGTAAATATCTGATATGCAGGATGCATTTTTCATTGTTACAGATTGAACATAGATAAAGCATAGTGATTAATCACAAAGCAATAAGTAAGTTTATATTGTGAAATATTTTTTTCTAATGACAAATAAATGAAATTTTGTCTTGAAGCATGGTGTAGCATGGGTAACAATCTTCGTGCCAGTCTACTCGTATGTGAGCGGATCTGCGTGTGGGGGGACCTGCCTGGGGACAGATAGAGGAGCGGTGTCTCAGTTCCTAAGGCCATCGGAAAGACGTGTTTTCCAATGGTCTTAGGCGACCCCTGTGAGAGGGACGTTTGACCCCACAGGGGTCACAACCCACAGGTTAGAACTGCTGCTCTAACGATTTCTTTATTCACATTCCCGGTGCCTTGGCTGGAGTACCTTAAGAATATGTTTGCGAACTAGAATATGATCTTTCCACAAAGCTTAGCTTTCTTACCACATGGCAGCTAAAGATGGTCAAATTTATTAGCATATCACAAATGAATCAAGACTCCAAGTGTGAGTTTTCTAACACCTATACAGAAATTACATCTCATTTTATCACACAGTCTTGGTGGTCATTGTTTAATGGAATAAAGAGACCCCAGATTCAAAGACAATTTATAAAGGCCCTTTTATTAAGACTTCAGCAGGACAAAGACACATTAGGAACTGGTCATCCAGATGAGAGATCACCATGGTGTCCAAAAGGGGATTCACAGTGGTTAAATTATAAAGCACATATAGTTGTAAATCATATAAAACAAAGGGAATTAAGTGAAAAATCATCATTGCTGGCAACTCAATCCTTTGCAATTGCAACCAGGGTTAAAGAGCAGGACAGGAACCATAGTAGGGACCACTGCTGCCCATTCCAAAAGCCAAACTCACTGCCATGGAGTAGACTCTCCGTAGAATGATGCGGGACCACGGGAACTTAATATCCCAATTTTCATCAAGGGTATGTACACACAAATTCCTGAGAGGTCAACTGCCTCTCTCTAGTCTGGGCAGGGCAATACAGCAAACACAATCTGCCTGAAGGCAACACATTTTACATTATCTGTCAATGGTCCGAAAGCCGAACCTTATGTTAGTGGTCAGGGGCTGAATCTGTATTGAAACTCAATCAAAATGAATGTAGGGGCCCACAGAAAACTTAGGCTTCTGCAAAACTATTGCTCAGAATTTAAGCTGTAATGCACTTATACAGCATTGCTCCCGCCATGCTCTACTGGTCTGTATAGTAAAAAAACAGAAAAGAGTCCAGATGAGGGTAAACATACACATGGTTTCAATTTTTAAAGTGTCCAATATTTACAACTTAAAAAGAATTATAATCAATGTGGTCGCTAAATAATATGGCAACGTTATTTACCTCCTGTCACATGCAAACTATATGGACTCTGTCTCCCAATATTCCCAGAGTCCATAGTTGCTTCATCTCAGTCAGGTGCAAGTGCGAAAGAAGATCCTCCAGTTCAGGTATCACTCTTCTCTTTTGGAAGTCCTGGGAACTAAAGAGCTACTCCACAGAAACCCAACAAGAAAACAGTCAGACGGGTGTATGATAACCATCTTTATTCCTATGCAAACAGGCCATGGAAGACAGTAACTCTCTCAGAGCAATCTGAACCCCAGCTGTGCATGCGTTACTGGTTTCTTGACTAAGGATCAAACATATTCCCTGGGAGTTTGTCTGCTGCTTTTTTGTCTCCACCCTATGAGCCATCCCCTACTTTTATGGAAAATTCCATTTGCAACTGATAATTTCTCAGCATGCATCCTATCCTTAAAAATTGAGGGATTAGTGGCTTTAAAAAAAAAAAACAGGTTTCTGTCTCTTTGGGATAAATCATTTGCCTCTTCTTCCTCCACCTAATCTTCCGAAAGCTGACTCTGTGTACCACATGCATTAAGTTATTTAATCCTCATAGAAATCCCCTGAGGTAGGCATGGTATTATTATCTCTTATTTTTAAAGGTAGAAAATGAAGCAAATAGAGATAGAGAGCTGCATAAAATTAGACAGCCTGACTGACCAAGCCTTGGTTTCTACTGCAGGAAAGTGTTCATTCAAACACTTACTTCTGTTATCATTAGTCTTGGGGTTGAAATCAACTCATGACGACCCCAAGTGTGCGGAGCAGAACTGTTTCCCGGGATTTCCAAGGCCCTGACATTTCAGGAGTAGATTGACAGGTGCGTATCAAAGGCAAGTCTCAGTGAGCTCAAGCGGTAAAACTGTTGGCTAGTAGTGGAGTACCTGAGTCTGCTTGTGATACGACGGTGGCTTGTGGGTTGCTGTGATGCTAGAATGTATGCTGCTGGTATTTCAAATACCAGCAGGGTCTACCAAAGTGAATAGGTTTCAGCACAGCTTCAGCCTAAGAATAGACTATGAAAAAGCTATAGGATGTCCACTGCACAATAATTAGCCACGGAAAACCTTATGGGTGGTATTGAAATATTGTCAGTTACTAAAACCTCACAAATAGAAGTAGAACTGTGCCAAAGTGCCAGAAAATAAGCCTCTCCAATTCAAAGGCATTTCAAAAATCGACTGAGGAAGAGCTGCCTTCTCAACAAGAGTTGTCCATAGTGACATGGATACACTAAAGCCTGTGACTATAAAGCCTTCAGAACTTCTAATGGCTGCTAGCCATGGCCCTAAATGATGAGGAACAGCTGAAAACAAAAATTAGTATTGAGAACTTGGAATGTGTGAAGATTGAAACTGGGAAAATTGGAGGTTGTCAAAAATGAAATGTGAAGCATAAAAAGTAATATTCTAGGCATTAGTGAATTAGGTTGGAATGAACTAGTATTGGTTTTTCTGAATCAGAAAATCATATGGTTTACTATGCAGGAAATGAAAGATTTCATACATAGTCAAAAAAAGAAACTTCAAGATCAATCTTAAAGTACAAGACTGTGATAGGGTTACATTGACCTCATAATATGAAAATCCAATCAATACAACTATAATTCAAATTTATGCACCAACCACTAAGCTAGTGATGCAGAACCAAGATTTCTACCAACACCTTCAGTCTGAAATTGGTCAAACATGCAATCAAGATGCATTGCTTGTGACTGGTGATTGGAGTATAAAAATTAGAGACAAAAGGCAGGTACTGCAGTTGTAAAAATTACCCTGGTGATAGAAAAAAAACAACGAAGATTATATGACAGAATTTTGCAAGACCAATGATGACTTCATCACAAATCTTTTTTCAACAACACAAATTCATGTGGACATCTTCAGATAAAATACACAGAAATAAAACTGACCACCTGTGTTGGAAGAGACGATAAAGAATCTCAATGTCAGCAGCTAACACCAGGCCAGGGGGTTACTGTGCTCATGTGTAAGTTCAGGTTGAAGCTGAAGAACTTAAACAAGTACAATATAGCCAAAATATGACTTTGAGCCTATTCCCCTGGAATTTTAGGAGCATCTCAAGAACAAGCTTGATGTTGACCACTAATAGCAGAAGACCTGATGAACTGTGGGATGACATCAGGAATATCATACAAGAAGAAAGCAAAGGGTGATAAAAAGACAAAATAAAGAAAAGACCAAATAGGATGTCAGAAGAGACTCTGAAACATGCTCTTAATTGTAGAGGGACTTGAGAAAAAGGGGAGGAATATTAAGGTACCTACCCTTGCTGAGCAGAAAATTTCAAAGACCAGCTTGAGAAGAAAAAGCAAAATATTATAATAAAATGGGTACAGCCCTAGAGTTAAAAAATCAAAAAGGAAAAACACACTCAGCATATCTTAAACTGAAAGAACTTAAGAAAAAAATTCGAGTCTCAAGTTACAATATTGAAGGATTCTATGGGCAAAATATTGAATGATGCAGGACGCATCAAAAGACTATGGAAAGAATACATAGTCACTGTACCCAAAAAGAACTAGTCGACATTCCATCATTTTAAAAGGGAGCATATGAGCAAGAACCAATGGTGCTGAAGGAAGTACTTCAATCTTCACTGAAAGCATTAGTGGTAAAGAATTCTCCAGAAATTGATGGAATACAGATTGAAATGTTTCAACAAGCTGATGAAGCACTGGAAGCACTCATCTATGACAGAAAATTTATAAAACAGCTACTTAGCCAACTGACTGGAAGAAATCTATATTTGTACCTATTCCAAAATAAGGTGACCTAACAGAATGCTCAAATTATGGAATAGCATCATTAATATCACGTGCAAGTAAAATACTGCTAAAGATCATCCAACAAAGGTTACAGCAGTACATTGACAAGGACCTGCCAGAGGTTGAGGCCTAATTCAGAAGAGGACTTGGAACCAGAGATAGCATTACTGATGTCAGATGGATCTTGGCTGAAAGCAGAAAATACTATAAAAATGTTTACTTGAGTTTTATTGACTATGCTAAAGCCTTCAACTCTATGAACCATAAAAAAAAACTATAGATAGTCTGGCGATGAGTGGGAATCCCAGAACACTTCATTGTGCTCATGTGGAATCCCTACCTGCATCAAGAAGCAGCTGTGCCAAAAGAACAAGGGGTACTGCATTTGTTAAACTCAGGAAAGGTGTACAGCAGGGTTGAAGCCTCACAGTACATATTCAATAGGAACACTATGGGAATAATCAGAGAAGAAGGATTATATGAAGAAAAATGTGGCACAAGGATTGGAGGAAGGGTTATTATCTGCCTGTGGTATGCAGACAACACAACCTTGCTTGCTGAAAGTAAGGAGGGCTTGAAGCATTTGCTGATATCAATCAACAATCGAAGCCTTCAGTGTGGATTACAACTCAGTGTAAGGAAAACAAAAATCATGGCAACTGGACCCATAGATAGCATCATGATAAACGTAGAAAAGATAGAAGTTGTCAAGAATGTCATCTTGCATGGTTCCAAAATCCATGGTAATGGAAGCACCAGTCAAGCAATCAAATGACACCTTTCACTGGGTAAATCTGCTACCTGAGACATCTTTCAATTGTTGAAAGGCAAGGATGTTAGTCTGAGATTGTGGTGTGCCTGATTCAGGCCATGGCATTTTCAATTGCCTCAGATGCATGTGAAAATAGGACATTGAATAGGAAGACTGAAGAAAAATTGATGTTTCTGAATTATGGTGCCAGCAAAGAATATTGAAATTACCAAGGCTTGCCAAAAGGACCAACAAATCTGTGTTAGAAAAAGGACAGCCGAGTGTTCCTTATAGGGATGGATGCCTGGGCTTTGTCTCATGTATTTTGGACAGTGTTTTATACAAGGTTGTCTAAGAAAATAAACTCAATGTCATTCATGTATGTATGATAAAGAGCTTTATATCAAGAAGTAGTTACATATCAAGAAGGCATCCCAGCCAAGTCCAACTCAAGTTCATAAGTCTGAAACTAGTCCTTAAGTGCCTCTTCAGATTCACCTAGTGACAGGCAGTGACACAGAAAGGTGATACAGAATGCAGCAAGATGACAAGCTGGTGGATGCACAGTCACTGGGACCCAACATCACCAGAAACATGAGAGGGCACTTGCAGTAATCAGGGTCATCAATGTAGTGCCAGCAAGCAGGGAGGAAATGCTGCAGAGAGAGAGGTTCCCAGGGTCCTCTGTATCAGAGGCCACCTGCTCAAGGAGGCCTCGTCAGGTGTGACCTGATTGACAAGTTAGATTCCGTCCCTACACTTTTATACATCTTCAGATTGACATGAAATCGTTTATACCAAAAGCTGTTCCCTGTGAAAGGACTTCACGCTCGGTAAAGTAGAAGTGCAGCCAAAAAAGGAGGAAGGTCCATAACAAGATGGATTGACACAAAGGCTGCAATTGTGGCGTCAAACACAAGAGCAATTGTGAGGATGGTGCAGTCCCAGCATTGTTTTGTTCTGTTGTGCAGAGTGTCACTATGCATTGGAACCAACAACACAAGAATACTTAACCCTTGGTGCCATCCAGGTAAGGAAATCTTTATTTTGGACCAAACTCACCTTTTCTGAATCAACAATGACGGTGCACTAGTGTTCTTAAACTATTTGTTAAAAGGTAATAATCACAGCAGAGGCCATCTTCCTATTAACCTCAGGTAGAGGCCCTCTAACTGCCAGGAAAAAACAACCCAATGAGCTAATGCATTTTGTTTGTCGGATGAAGCCTAGCCTGGGGATGGTATAGGGGCTACCCAAAACACTTCCACATCACTGCCATTGAGTCTATGCCAACTCATAACCAAAACTAAAACCAGTGCCATTTGTGGATACTGAGTCATAGCCACCCTGGAGTGTTTCTGAAGCTGTATCTCTATGGGACCAGGTAGCCTTCTCTGTCTCTGGTGGGGGAGCTGATGACTGAGAACTTTGATCTAGCTGTTTATAGTCCATGCTTACCCAACCTGGTGGCTGGGTTCTCACAAAGAGTAATGGCGGATTGTGTAGATACCTTACCTGGAACATAGAGGGAGCCCTTCCTTTTATTTCTCTCTTTTCTTTGCAAAGAAAAAAATACATATTTGTGGCTGTATCACTAGGCAATGTTTGATTACTATGCTTCTGCACCTAAATAGTTGACAATTTTCCTACATTTTCAAGAAGGTGTCCAAAAGTTATAATACAAAGCAGAGAGAACACAGTAGTGGGACACAATTTAGACAGGGTATCCCACCCCCACCCCCACTCTCTCTTTTCACTTTGTCTGATTCTCTTTTCTGCAAGCCTGCCCCTAACTTTCTTCCTCTGCTGTGCTTTTTCTATGAAGTTCCCCTTCCCTATCTTAAAAAACAGAACAAACGGAAGCCTTGCCTATACATTTACCTTCTTTTCTTTTTCAGCAGGTTCATGCTTGAAATGAAAAGGGAAGAAGAGAAAAGAGAAGAGTAAAAAGCTTAGGAAACATACTGCTATGCAGTCACCAAGGTCACGACAGTCTCCAAAAATTGTCCCAGATTCCAGAGGACATTCCGTCTGTCCTCCCTTGCCCTGCCGGAAACCTCAGCAGATGCCTCTGCCAGCCAGCCATCTGCCTGGACATGTGCACGGGCATCCTGTGGTCCTGCTTTGAGCTCCGTTTGCCAGCTTTAACAGCGTGTCAGGTTGGGTATCTGAAAAGCCGGCGCTCAGTCGGTACCTGCACTCACCCATTGCTCTCCTGTTTGTTCCTTCTCCCCCACACCTGAGTTCTTTTTAAGTAGCCTGTGTACATTCTAGGTAATTGCCTCGCTGGTAAAATTCAGCCTGTGGGAGAAAGGGCAGTAGAAACTGGATAGCCGGAGAGATATGTTCAATCAAGGAAACTAGAAAAGAGCACCGTTTTTAACAAGGCTAAAATCCGACAAAGGGAAAACACTCCTGGGAGGTGCCTGGGCATGTCTGTAAAGTCTTCGCTTCTTCTCATCACTGTCCCTTTTTAGTCCCGTAGCTTGCACTAGACATTGAGACAGACTATACTAAGACGGAACATATGTAGTGACGTCACCTATTTAGCAACGTGTACTGTTGAATTCTCCTGAGGCATCTCGTTTCTAAACATTTGGAATGAGCTGTCTAGGAACACTTGGTAAAACAGCTATTAAATGCCACCACACACACTTGTGCTTAATTATCTTGTTAAGAACACACTGTAGCTCATTGCATCTAAATGCAAATTTTTGCGTTTGAGATGCTTATTGAATTTGATAAGATAAGTCAAATGATTACTGTTTCATGCTGAAAAGGGCTGGGGCTGATTAACTGCAGAGGCTCAAATGAGCAACAATGAAGCAAATGCCTTTTTCATTCATTTAGCAGAAATGCCTGTTCCCCTGTACGCTTCCTGTGCTTAAATGGTCGCCTCTTGATCGGCTGTACACATACTGCTTTTGAGGAAGATGAAGATAAATAGTACTTTGAAGAGCAGCAGCAAGGCAGGGCAGGGCAGCTTGCCCCCAAACTGCTGCGTAGTGAATCTTGCTGCCACCCGTGATATCATTCTTTGATATCAAGCTTTGGGGACCACAGATTGCAGTATCAGTTGTGCACACACACAATCATACACGCAAATTGACAGGGGCACACAGAGAGAGAGAGAGAGAGCTGCCTTATCACTGCACTGTGTTACCTATTCTGTTATATTCTATATTTTTAATGAATAAATATTGTTTGTGACCCAGTTAAGAGATTTTATAATCCATATAAGGAATGGCTGTCCTCAGCTTGAAGATACAAAAAAAAAAATGCATTAGATATTGTTCCCACTGCTGTTCTGGTGGTATTTTTAAGCTCCATTAAATCCCTAAACAAATGAGCGAAACAATGTTCGTACACAATACCCCCAGCCCAAAGTGCTAATTATAAAGGGTCAACCTACAATCAGACAAAGCAGCAGGACTGGGAAGAGCAGCACAAGTGTGCAGGGGAATTTGCTGAAGACGGCATGCCTGGCAGCAGAAAGTATTCCCTGGCGTGTGGCATTCTGTTTCAAACGATGCCAGCTTCCAAGGGCATTTTATGCTGACAAATATAAGTGCTGCTTGTGCTCGGGTGCCTCTCAGGCATAGCTCTCTCTCCCTAGCCTTGGAGCAGGCTTTTAGACAAGCAGAGATCTTTGAGGTGAAGAGACTTCATGTTTCATGCTGACCATGGCTGTCATTTCTCTCATACCTTCCAGACTGCGTTCAGAGCCATCACCCTTTCATGGCATCCTTTTATGGTGGACAGACCTGCTTGTCAGAGATTCTGACTTGTCCACCAGTATAAGTCCTTTGTCAAGAATAGCCCTCAGTTAATCCAAGTGCAGAAGAACTCTCTGGGTTGACAGAGAGCTCTTGAATCTGCATGTGGGTTCTAAAGCTACCTTATAATATCTAGAACCCAAACAATTGCAAGCATTCTATCTGAATGAACTAAAATGCAGTAAGGGCAAATGATAAGGAACGGGTAGAGAATTATGTGAAAAAAGAAAAATGTTGGGTAAAAAACATTGACGCCATGCCTTCTGTTGAGGACACAATGCACACCACTCTGTTTACTCCTCTAATAGCCCCACAAAAGAGGAGAAGAGGAAGACTTTCTGGATGAGATGGATCGACACAGGGACTGCAACAAGGAGCTCAAACGGTGCTGAGGATGGCACAGGCCCAGGTGGCATTCCGGTGTGCTGTACAGAAAGTCACTATGAATCAGAAGGAGCTCAAAGTCACCAAACAACAATATAATCTATTGGAAAATGATCACCAGGAAAGCTGAGCTAAGCTTTCCACTGTGGTGTAGCTAGGCACCCTGGTGGGACTGTTGGGTAAGCATTTAGCTGTTAACCTTAAACCAGCAACTGTCGGGAGAAAGATGAGGCGATCTACTTCTGGAAGCCCCATAGCCTTAGTTATGATCTCTGTAGGTTAGTAGGAGCATGAGGGCAGGGTCAGTAAGAGCATGAGGGCAGGGTCTTGTTTGGGTATCTAGGAGGTGGTGCAGATTAAAGCTCATGTGTGCATGGGTCCAGAAAACACGATTTACCTAAAAAAACCTAGAAATTTGTATCTTCTTCTTGAACCAAAAAACCAATCCACCTCACCACTATCTAATCTATTCCGACTCACAGTCACCCTATAGCGTGGTTCTCAGCCTTCCTAATGCAGTGACCCTTTAATTCAGTTCCTCATGTTGTGGTGACTGCCCCCCAACCATAAAATTATTTTCATTACTACTTCAAAACTGCAATTGTGCTGCTTGTAGGAATAGGACGACCCCTGTGAAAGGGCCGTGTCCAACCCCCAAAGGGGTCACTACCGACAGATTGAGAACCGTTGCCCTGTAGGATAGGACAGAACTGCCCCTGTGACTTTCCAAGACTGTAACTATTTACCGAAATAGAAAGTTTAGTCTTCCTCCAATTCCCGCTGAATGGCTGCTGGTTTCAAACCTCTGACCTTGCAGTTAGCAGCTCCACACTTAACCACCACACCACTGGGATCCTCCTTGGGACATAGAGAACCTTTATTGGAACTGAAACATAAAGAAAATTAGCTCTAGATATTGTATTTTCACACATTTATCTCCACATTTATCTCCACATTTCCAAACATTTGAGATTGAATGAGAAATGAGTTTGGGGTTATGACAGCAAGTTCCTAGGTCTCTTGATGAGTCCCGCAAGATACTTCCTTTGGACCTTGAATGAAGATCATAAAAGGAGGAGGGATTTTAATTGCACCTACCAATCAGGGACCAAGAAAGAAGCCTGGGTATGTACTTTCACATATCGAGGTCACATCTCAGGAGAAAGGTGAGACTGTCTGTTCCATAAATATTTTCAGCCTCAGAAGCCCAAAGGAGGGGCTCTATGAATCGACCCGAGGGCAGCAGGTTGGGGTGGGCAGGTCTCTGTCATCACCCTTCCTTTGTCATTGACAAACAGCAGATTTCCACCTGACAACGGATTGGTTTAAGCATGACTGCTCTTTAGAGAATTCACTTGGGCGAGGGGAGCCATGGTGGCGCAGTGGCTTAGGCAGTGGGCTGCCAATGGCAATGTCAGAAATCTGACACCCTTAGCTCCTTGAGAGAAGGATGAGGTCTTCTCTTTCCATTTCCATTTCCAGCCTCAGAAACCTAAGGCTGTTGTACTTTGTCCCAGAGCGTCACTAGGAGTCAGACTCAACGGAATGGCTGTGGCTTCTTCAGGTGTTAGCCTCTGCAAGCATTCTATCCAATCGATGTTACGTTTTTATGAATGTTACTTAATGTTTCTGGGCATGGAAGTTACCCATTTGTAATTGAAAATTAGGAGAAACCACTTTATTGTGGTTTGGGAAATGTTCCCCAGAAGAGGGGCCCTCTGCCAGGTGCCAATTACTCTCCTATTGTCTTTTGGCTTCAAGCTTCTCACACGAGGGAGAAAAAGAAAGTTGTGGAGGGGTGGGGGTGGGGTGAGAGATAATTGTACAAGGTGGAAATGAGTGCTCATTAAATTCCAGAATACAGGAGGACTCATTTCATCTGAGAGGGCTGTAAATACGACTTTTAATGAAGTTATGACATGGTTGCCAATAAAAGTCATTTACTCTGCAGTATTACAGTTAATTATACACAGCTGGAGCCATTTATGACATGTCCCTTGTTAACTTTGCCTTCACTGTGCATTAACCCCTTCAGCACAGGATCGGTCAGAATGCAGGGAGTTTTAAACCTAAAGAAGACTTCTAGTCCACACATGTCCCATATGACACCAGACAATAATGACCCTGGCCTGCAACAGAGCATGCCATCCATCTGCGCATCCTCTTAACAAACCGGAAGGAAAGGTGAGGCTAGACAAAGAGAAGAAGAGAGAAACATGCTGGCCTGCGTTCTGTGTTTAAGCAATAGTGACTTGTTTCTCAGTTTGTGAGAACATGTACAGGCGCAGGCATTATGTTACTAGCTTGAGGATCATTCTAAATACATTTTACATGTTCTCATAGCCTTGTAACAGACATTCTAGAATGAAAGCAATCAGGAAGAAGGGAGCATGACATGTGCACCCTTATCAGATTATCCATGTTGACATAGAGAAATTTCCTTTTGTTAAAAAAAAGTGTGGGGTTTTTTTTTGCATCCTGAGGTGGAATAATAATTGTAGGAACTTCCTAATATTGGTCACAAATACCTAAGTCATCTTGGTTTGAACTACCAGAAGCCAGGATGGCAGGGTGTCCTGAAAGCACTATTTCCTGAACAAAGCTTGAAGAACAAAGCGATCCTACTTTTCAATCACTAAAATCTCTATATGGATATATCAAATGCAAATGCAGCTGTTGAGCATTACCCTGGCAGCACAATGGGTCGGAAAGTAAGCCTTGCCTTATTCTGTATTCTGGATGGGAATCAAGGGACCTTTCTTAGCTACCAAAATTGTCAGAGAGCTTTGATTTGTGCTGTTTGCTGTCATGACTGCAGTCACCAAAATGAACTCGGGCCACGTACTTCACAGGCATCTTCCTTCACACTGCTCCTCAGCGCTCCCAGGAGGCATTGTCCTGTAAGGTGATGGCAGAGTCTTACGGAATTTCTTTCTGGATTATTTCTGGCTCAAAACTGTGTCGTTGTCTGGTTTATTTCTGGTTCTTGACTCATCTCAATTATTCCTGTCATTAGTGAATAGCCATCTGGTTGCGTCCTACCCAAGTCTAGTGCTAAGAGAGGATTCTTAGCTATATGTCTGTAGGAATTTACAGAGGCTAGGCCCTTCCTTGCTTGTCTATACTAGTTCATGAGTACCATACTACTTTATGAGATCACACGGCAATCTCCATTTTATTTCTGGTTGAGAAAATGGTACCAAGTCATATTAGACATTATTGATTATTATTTGAGGGAAACTATGGCTTGGAAAGAATGCTCAAATTACTTGCCTGTGTATTTTGCCTAGTGACTGAATGTTCTGAGTTATCAGTTCTCTGTGTGTGTCTGTGTGTTTGGGTATGTGTTTAACTGTCTGTGAAAGTAAACAAAAAATACCTTCTCAATCTTTAAGAAAGATATTCACTACGAATAACCTATTTGTAATTAGAGTCATTTTCCATTTGTAGCCAGAATATTTAAGGAGCAATGCTGGTACATTTATTGATATTGGGAATCTATCTCTTGTCCACACTATATGAATATGTAAGAGCTCTTGTACAATGCTTTTGCTTTCTCCTGCGAACCAACAGCTCAGTGTGAGAAAATGCATGGGGCTCTTTTCCTAAGATTACAGCCAAGGGTACCTGAGGAGCTACTCTGTCATATGAGGTCACTGAGTTCGAATCAACTTCACAGTACACAGCAACCTATCTAAAACAAGCAGCCAAGTCTACCATTAGAGAAGAGATATCATAGGAGATATTTAAAGAGACTGAAATTGTCTAGGATGGGTTGGATATCAAAGGGATTAACTTGGTTTAAGTAAAAATCGAGAAGATGAAACTGAAGCTGTGGTGGGTAGTAAAGCAAAAGGGATGGATATGACTTGCCTGGGCACTAAAAGCCTCTATTAATGAACTCTTCATCTCCTGGGAAGTTAAAAGCCCAAGACGCAGACATGGAGGCAACTCTATTTGTAAAGGATGTCTGTCTAATGGGTTATTTCACTCTGTGAATCATAGCAAACCATGGTTAGTTGTGAGAAGCATGGAAACTGCAGAAAACCTAATTGTGCTCATGTGGAACTTATACATGGATCAAAAGGGAGTTGTGCAAACAGAACCAGGGCATACTGCGTGGTTTAGAATCAAGAAAGTTGTGTGTCAGAATTTTATCCTCTTGCCATATTTATTCAATCTATATGCCGAGCAAATAATCAGAGAAACTGGATTATATGGAGAAGAATGTGGCATAAAGGTTGGAGGAAGGCTTATTAACAACATGCAAAATGCAGATGACACAACCTTGCTTAAAGAAATGGAAGAGAACTTGTGTAAAGAAGACCAAAATCCTCATAACTAGATTAATGAGTAACATTATGATAAATGGAGAAATCTTTGAAGTTGTCAAGGATTTTGTCTTGCTTGGATCCACAATTCATGCTCATGGAAGCAGTCAAGAAATCATAAGATGGATTGCCGTGGTAAATCTGCTGCACAAGAACTCTTTAGGCTATACACAAGCAATGATGGTACTTTTCAGACCAAGGTGCACCTGACCCATGCCATGGCATTTTTTTTTATTAAAAGATCATTTTACTGGGGGCTCTTACAACTCTTATAACAATCCATACATAAATTCTATCAAGCATGTTTATACATATGTTGCCTTCATTCTTTTCTAGACATTTACTTTCTATTGAGCCCTTGGTATCAGCTACTCTTTTTCCCTTCCCCTGACCCTCATGACCCCTTGATCAATTATAAATTATTATTAATTTCACCTTACTCCAACCATTGTCTCCCATCCCCCATGGTTTCTGTTGTTTGTGCCCCTGAAGCAGGGGGTAAGGGTGGGGGTGGAGGTGGTCATGGTGGTGGTTATGTGTCCATCATTGCAATTGATTCCCCATTCCTCCCTTCCTCTCCACCTTCCCCCTGCCTTTCGGGTATCTCTATTCCAAGTCCTATTGCTGGATTCTGTGTGTCACGAGCTCATCTCTTATCTGTACCTGTGTACATGCTCTGGTCTAGCCCTCAGTGAAAGGCAGCACTGGGGTCATGATGGTGCAGAATGAGGTAGCGTCAAGGAACCAGAGCAATATCGAGTGCTTCATTGGTGATTTACTGCACCCTGGTTGACTCATCCCTTCTCTGTGACCCCTCTGTGATGGGATGTCCCATTGTCTATAGATGGGCTTTGGGTCTCTGCTCCTACCACCCTCATACTCAACAATATAGATTTTTGTTTGTTGTCTTCTGATCCCTGTTGCCAGGTCCCATCGACACCTCATGATTGCATAAGCTGGTGTGCTTCTCCCATGTGGGCTTGTTGCTTCTCTGCTAGATGGCCGCTTGTTTAACTTCAAGCCTTTAAGACCCAGACACTATATGTTTCGATAGCCTGGCACCATCTGCTTTCTTCACCACATTTGCTTATGTACCATTTTCTCTTCAGCGACTGTGCCATGAGGGTGAGCATCACAGAAAGACAGATTGTTAGAATAAAGTGCTCTTGCATTAAGGGAATGTATGAGCAGAGGCCAGAAGTCAATTCACTACCTCAGTGTATTGCCATATAAATATATGTACAGAGGTCAATACCTCTATTTGTATTAATTAACATATTTACATATGCACACACCTACGCTTATACCTCTATCCATAGCTTTGCTTCCCAGATTGTTCCTCTATTTCTTCTTATCTTCCTCCTGCCCTACCATCATGCTCCCCAGACTTCAGCCCCTTAATAATTCTTCTCAGCTAGATTGTTGCTGCTCCAACACCCCCAGGATCTCCATATCCTCCTTGCTGTTGATTTTAATTCCCTGGTTGTTTCCCTGCCTCTGGCATTGTTTTCTCACTGGACCATCTGTTGCTTTCTCCTCAAGTTGTTTCCCATACCTATCTTATATAAGTAGTCAAACCATCAATAACATAGACCAAAAAGAAAAGCAAAAGATTGAGGGGGAGAAAAACATGTAATTCCAGGTCTGTCAGTTGACCTTTATGACTACCTCCCCACTAGTCTGGGGGAATTCCAGAAGCTGTTCTTCCTAGCCTGAAGTCTATTTTGGTGGCATCTTTAGGGGCTTTGTGACTTGGCTTTGCTTCTGTTGCTTATCTGTTGTGTTCTCTTCTTGGTTCTCCCTGCCGTGGGGGCTTCAGACCAAACTGACTCCCCACTGTGTCTACCCAGTATTGTCCTCTGTTGTGGTGTGCTCTAGTGAGGGCACATCATGTTTTGAGCTGTTGTCAGTCCTACAGTCCTCTCTGTGCCTTAGCAGGTCTGTGCAGGGATGTCATCCTCTGGGCTTGCTGTGCTGATATGGGGTTTAGACATTCTCTCTTTGTCCTTGGCTTGCTTCCATGTGGGTGTGATATGCCAGCCCCTCTCCCCAACCTGTAGGTTTAGTGTTGTGCTCCGTGGCACATACTTCTAGGGAGGGGGTCAATTTGGCTCTGATTGGGGCGGCCCTGTAGCCCAAACTTTTCATGCATTTCTCCAAGTGGTTACATTGCCCTTTGGGTTTGGTAGACTGTGGTGGGATCTGTATGCACACTCCCAATTCTGTGGAGATGTAACCAATACTCTCCCCCGGGGTGAGTTAGTGCCCTGCTCCCTACATGCTATCATTTCCACACACACACTTTTCTCCCTCTCCCTTCCTCCCTTTCTCCTTCTTTGTTTTGAAATAACATATACTTCTTTGGGTTTGGTCTGACCTCTACCCGACTGCTTGTACCTCAACCCGTATAATGAGATAAGTGGATTTATTCTATACCTACTGGGCTGATTATACTTACCTCAGGGGACTCATGTTGTACTCGTCCTTTTGTGACTGGCTGACTTCACTTAGCAGAATATCCTCTAGTTCTTCCCATAAACTACTTCATGTGATCATCATTGCTTTTTTTAGTGATGTGGAGTACTCCATTGTGTGTAAGTGCCAGAGTTTACTACTCCACTCATCTATTGATGGAAATTTAGGTTGTTTCCAATTCTTTGCAATTGTGAATTGTGCCACAATAAACATTGGATGTTGGATGTTGCCAAATGCTTTTACTGATCTATCAATATTACCATATGATTCTTATACTTTTTCTTAATATGGTGTATAATATTGATGGATTTTCAGATGTTAAACCAACCCTGAATCCCTGGGATAAATTTTACTTGATCAAGGTGGATTATATGTTTTATATGCTTTTGTTAAGGATTTTTGCATCTATGTTCATTAGAGAGGTAGGTCTGTGGTTCTCTATTCCTGTGGGATCCTTGCCCTGTTTGGGTATCAAAGTTATGCTGGCTTTGTAGAATGCGTTTGGGAGTTTGCCATCCTTTTCTATGCTCTGGAATAATTCATGGAGGATGTGTGTCAGGTCTTCCCTGAATGCTTGGTAGAATTCTCCTGTGATAAAGCCATCTGGCTGGGAGCATTTTTTGTTGGTAGTTTCTTGATAGCCGTATCTATTTCTTTCTTTGCTATGGATCTTTTGGGGTTCTTGATCTCTATCTGGGATAATCTAGGGTGGGATTGTTTTTACAAGTATTTATCTATGTCTTCCACATTGTGGAATTCATTAGAATACAGACTTTCATAGTACTTTGTGATTATCCTTTTAATCTTGTTAGGGTCCGTTGTGATTTCCCCTGTTTCATCTCTCATCCTGGCTATTGATGTTTGCATCTTCCTTTCCTTGGTTAGGATTGCCAGCGGTCTGTTGATTCTTTCAAAGAACCAGCTTTTTGCTGCATAGATTTTTTTGTATTGCTCTCTTGTTTTCCCACTGGTTTAACTTTGCCCTGGTTTTTATTATTTCTTTTCTTTTGCTATTAGAGGGGTTGTTCTGTTGACTCTGTTCTAATTGCTGGAGGTGTTGTGATAGCATATCACTCATACTCTCGTCCTTTTTCATATATGTACTTATTGCTATCAAGCTGCCTCTGATAACTGCAATGGCAGTATCCCATAGGTTTTGGTATAGTGCATTCTCATTCTCATTAGTTTCTAGAAACTTCCTAAACTCCTCTCTACTCTGGGCCAGTCATGTTAGAGACGATAACTATTCATCCTCCAATTGTTTGCCCTTGTTTTTCTGGTTGTCCCTTTATTGATCTACAGGTTTATGGCCTGATGCTCTGAGAAGGGCATCTGAGTAATCTCTATGTGTTGAATTTACTTAGACTCCACTTGTGCCCAGCATGTGGTCTATTTTCAAAAATCAGCAAGGTGCACTTGAAAATAATGTTGATTTTTTTGCGTTTGGTTAAAAAGCGCTATAAAAGTCTATCAGGTCCAGTTGCCAAATTGTAGTGTTTAGGTCTGTAGCCCCCTTGCTGAGCTTCTTTCCCAGTGATCTATCTTTCTCTGATTGCAGTGTATGAAACTAACCTACTATGGTTGTTGAATCTGTGATTTCTTTTTTGATAGTTTGAATAGTTTGACAAACTTTGTGTGTCTTTTGTTAGGTGTATATATATTTTTTGTTGTCACTGGTTCCTGGTTTACTAATGCTTTGAGCATTATATAGTGATTCTCCTGGTTTCTTGTTTTGGTTTGCACCTTGAGGTCAATTTTATCGGAGATTAGGATTGTAGACCCTGCTTTTTCTAAATTGCCATTTGCCTGGTATATTTTCTACCTGCCGTTTATTCTTAGTGTATTTTTGTCTGCGAGCTTAAGATGTGTCTCTTGTAGGCAACAAATTGATGGGTTGTTTTCTGAGCCAGTCTGCCAGCCTTTGTATTTTAGTAAATTAATTGAGTCTGCTGACATTCAGAGTTATTATCACGGTCTGTGTATTCATTGCTGTCATCTTGTACCATTTGTGTTGGGTGTTTTACTATCCCCCTTCATTTCAGTGAGCTATGTATGTGTGTGGGGGCTTCCTTCTTGCCTTTCCCCCCCTCTGAGGCCATATTATCTTGGTAATTGTTATCAGCGCATTGGATTCTGGATGCAGTTGGGCTATATGGTGGTCTCTTGCTTGTGCTTGGTGAATATTTGTCTTCTAAACATAGTGAGTCGGCAAGGATTTTCCGTAGGTTTAGGTGTCTTATGGGATATTCTTTGATTTTTTTTCTTGTCCTAGGAGATTCTTACTGTGCTGTACATATCAATAGATAGTTTAGCAGGTTAGATGATTCTTGGGCAGGTGTTTTTTTGGCTTTGCTTTGTTTTTCAGATTTCAGATGTTATTCTAATCTCTCCTCCTCTTCATGGTTTCTGCTGATAGATCTGAGCGTATTCTTTCTTGAGCGCCATTGTATGCGACCACATTTTTTCTGTCTTTCTGCTCTTAAAAATTTTTTTTTCCTCAAAGTTGAATAATTTGACTATTATATACCTTGATGAGTTCTTCCTGGGGTTTAATCTAATTGGTGTCCTGTCTGCTTCCTCTATGTGTGTCTGATTCTCATTCATTAAGGTGGGGAAGTTTGTGAGGGAAATTCCTCACTAATTTAGCTGTTGGCTTCTTCGTTGTGTCTTGTTCTTGTAGACCAATTATTCAAATATTGTTCCTCTTCATAACATCTTTCATTGGTCTCAGGTTTTCTTCTGCCTCTGTGATGATCTTGTTTGACCTTCTTTCCTGTTTGTGATGTCTGCCTGGTTGTTCTGGAAATCAGTGATATGAACCTTTACCTCTTCTATTCTACCTGTTCATGAGATCCGTGATCTTGTGTTTAGCTTCTGTTACCTCATCCATTAGCTCTTGTATTTCCCAATGGTGCATGGAATTCAACCCCTCTATCATGGACTTCATCTCTTCTATCATTTCATCCTTATTCTGTGTTGCTTCTTTCATATCCTGTACTACTCCAAACAGCCTTCAGAAGATTTTGTTTTGTGCCAGATCCACATCTGATTCTTCTATAAGCATCATTAGCTCCACTGTTATGTTTAGTCTTTCTTGTTTTCTTGTTGAGGGTATTGTGATATGTTGCTATTTATGTGTCAGTTTGGAAGAACTGGGCGCCTTGTTTCCGGGAGACCCAGGGGCCCTGAGCTCTTTCTGTTTCAGAGTGGTAAGAGTGTTTTTGAGGACTGCCTGTGGCATAATATGGCAGTGGTTCAGACTGTTATGTAGGCAGGGTGCCGTGGTGACTCTGTGGCCAATGTTGGTGGTGGGGCTCAGAGACTGGGGAGAAGCTGTCGACTGTAGGTATGCCACTGGGCTGAGTTGGGGCAGACTTGCAGCTTGGCAGTGGGTCTGATCTGGCTGTAAGGTCATGATTTGCAGTCTTTCAAATAGTGGTAGGTCTTGTTACCCTTTCCAGTTTTGTTATGTTAAAAACCCTCTTATTATGTTAATGGTTGCTAATGGACAGAGTTCTGCAGACTTACATTCAAAGTTGCACAAAGCACAGCCTGGAATTGTAAGCATTTTTAAAATGAAAAAAAAATCCTCTCTTTATAATGGTCTTGTGGGGTGCCTTGGCATCCGGGCTGTGCCATGCTGTCCTCTGGTGGAAGGGGGACCAACTTAGTATAGAGGGTTTGGGTCCCACTGGATCTGAATTTGCCCCTGACTGCTGTTTTGTGCCCCTCCCTATATCTAGTTGTACTCTGTGGAACTGAATTCTGTCACAGGTAAAGTCCCAGTGGCTTTTCATTGCTGCAAGTCATTGTCTAATGATCTATCATTACCGACGCTGGCAGGCATGGAGCTCTGCAAAGGCAGGAAGGGGATGGCCAATGTAGCCCCTCCATTCCTTGCTGAGGAGGGGAGTTGCACAGCCCTGGATTGCAGGTGTGGGGAGGCTAGCAGAGCAGGGTACTCCGGTGTAAGGTCTTGTGGTGAGCTCTCAGAGGCTCTCTGTGAGCCTAGGATTATGTCTTTTTGACATAAATCTGGGGAAATTACTGCTCACTTCGGGAAGGGGCTCAGAAATGGATGGCAGACGCCATCTTTCTGGACCTGGTGAGAGATTAATGGAGAATGCAGGCAGTGTTTCAGTGCCTTCTGGAATCACTTCGTGGGAGAAAATCAAAGGGGGAGGTCTGAACCAGACCCTAGTAATGTACATGAGGCAATTAAAAATACCACGGCAGTCAAGATGGCATTTTTCATTGCCTCAAGTGTGTGTGTGCACATTGGACACTGAGTAAGGAAGACCTCCAACAGCGGTTCTCAACCTGTGGGTCTTGAGCCCTTTGGAGAGTGAACAACCCTTTCACAGTGGTCGCCCGATTCATAATCATAGCAAAATTACAGTTATAAACTGGCAACGAAAATAATTTTAAGGCCAGGGGATCACCACAACATGAGGAACTGTATTAAAGTGTTGGAGCATTAGGAAGGTTGAGAATTACTGCCTTAGAGGAATCTAGATGTTTGAATTATGGTGCTATTGAAGAATATTGTAAGTACTATGGACTACCAAAAAGACAAACAAACACATATTTCTTGAAAGAAGTACAGCCAGAATGCTTCTTGTAAGCAAAGATGGTGAGTCTTTGCCTCACATACTTTGGACATGTTCTCAAGAGAGACCAGTCCCCCAATGAAGATCCTCATGCTTGGTAAAGTAGAAGAGTGCTGAAAAACAGTAGGGGCTTCAACAGGACAAGGTTGGTGTTTCAAATCCATTGACAAAATGGCTGCAATCATGTGCTCAAGCATAAGAATCACGGCGACGATGGTGTAGGACCAGCATTTTGTTCTGCTGTATTAGGGTCTCTGAGAGGTGGAATCAACTTGATGGCACCTAACAGCAATTTTCTGGCTTTTTTCCCCCTAGATAGTTGAAGATTAATATCTTCTAACGAAAACAGAAAAATCCCTACCTAAGCAATTCTGTACCCAAAGATTCCTATGGGGCTCAAACCTAGAGATAAGTTATTTTTCCCTTTAGGGAAAGAACACAACATAAGTTCTTTAGCGCCTCCTAAACTTTGATTACCCACTTGTTTGTGTAACTTGGATAGTTTCTGAGAAGAATTTTGCTGTCACTTTGCTGAACTTTAGGAGAAATTAACAGATTAAAATTTCTCAAAGTGAAATGTATGAAGGAAGAACTTGAACTTTTAATGCTCTAAATGTTCATTAAGAACAACTTCTCCAGCAGCTAAGGAAAAGTCAAGCTGTGCTAGCATTGGTAGATCACTAGATATGAAAAAAAGAAATGCAGACGTTATTAAGCTAAGAACAAATGGTCATAAAAATGCCTAATGAAAGCTTATGGCATAAACTTTGATGCATGGTAAATGAATGCAGAATTATTATACGGTACTGGTTCATGTTATTTGGTTATTAAAATCAAGGTAAAGCTTTTCATAAATTGGATCATTTTGATTTAAAATTTAGTAATATCCTCTCTCTTTTATAATAATGAGGAATAAAATATCAACTTCATATTTTATATATAGTTGGGTTCATTTTTTATAGAAAACAATTTTATTTTGAACTTCCTACTCTTGCAAGTCAGATGCATTATTATTGCTTCCATTGCTTCCATGTATTCTGTAAGGCCATCTGAATGTTACCATACATGTTTAAGTAAATGAATTATAATAAAGTCTTCTTAAAAAGATGACTTTGTGAACTTTAGACAATGCTTCAAATCATCTGAGCTTGATTCATCTAGCGGCAATGAGTAAATATCCAAATGTTTTCTCTTTGATAAAATATAAGGGTGAGTCAAAATGTATTGCTAAAGGGTTTGTGTTCCTACATGCTTATTCTAAACAAAATATATTTAAGCATGTCTCTGTGATTCATGGATGGCTATAGACAACAATGAATGATGGTTGACAAGTTCTTTCAGTGATACACTTGTTTTAGTCATGTTAGGGTGCCTACCAAAAAAGAATAGAGAGAGAGAGAAGAAGAAAAAGCTTCAGTCAAGACTGTGGCTTCCTTGAGGAGCTGTTGGACCAGTTAGACACAAGTCACAGGCAACAGTTCACTAGATGACAATAACCATTTTTGGAACTCCAAAGGGATTTTACCAAAGGACGCGGGGCTATTATAGGGCTTATTATGAAGTTTAAAGAAAAATGAAGGCAGCATTGATGAGAAAAAGGCCAGAAAAGTCTCACTAAGGAGGTTTTTTTTGGTTGTGTTTTTTTCATCTCAACTATATACCTGCCCATTCTTTGAGGGGATCAAGGACTGTCCAATGACAATTTCATTTGAAAACCTTGCCCTATTCACAATATAATCTTGATCTTACCCCTTCAGACTTCTTTTGTTCCTAAAACGCAAAGGCAATTTCAATTGGCCATGATGTCAATTCTTCCAGGCTGCCAAATTGCAGTCTTCATGTGGTGTCAATTGAAGAAGTCAAATTCTTCAGGAAAGTATTAGAGAGATGGAAACACTGCCTTCAACCTGGATAGGGCTTATGTTGAGAAACAATAGGTTCATGTTTTGAATTTTGTTATTTAATAAAGTTTCTATGATCTTGTAGCTACGCATTTGAACTTCCACATGTATCCTGGTCTACATACAATAAACTGTGTCCAGTAGAGTCGTTATGAATTGGAATTGACTCAATGGCAATGAGTTTTTAATTTATTTGTTTTTCAGTAAGGCTCTAACTAATGGTGAATTCATTCTAATGGTAGATGCATTCTCTCATAGGTTCATATATTTGGAAGGAAAGTTAAAGGCTTTAAATTGATCATATAAATATATTTGGGTGGAAATATATTACCACATTACCGAAGAAAGAAAGCCTATAAATAACAAACCATTCGTTGATCTTAGAGTCTTGTCTGGTTTTAACAACAGATAGTCAAAGTTATTATTTATATGCTCCATAATTTGTCCTGGAAACAGACCTACCTCCCTGTGTGTTCTCACTCATGAATCCTTGAATGTTGTTCATCTTTTTGTTGACTTTTATCAGTCTCAGTATTTTTTAAGTGAATTGCATTGAGGTGTAATTTGCATTTCAAAATAACCAATTTTAAGTGTACATTTTGACTAACATATGCCCTTGTGTAATCTTCAAAATTAAGATGTGGAACATTGCCATCATCCCCAAATGGTCCCTGGTGCCTCTCTGCCATCAATCTTTTTGTCACCCTGGCTTTAGGCAACTACTGATTAGCTTTCTGACTCTGCTATAGGTTTGATTAACTTTTTCTAGAATCTCATATACATGGATTTATAGAATATGTAATCTTTTGTGTCTGGCTTCTTTTGCATAGCATAATGGTTTTGAGATTAATCTAGGCTCTTGTATAATATTCCATTTTATGAAAATATGACAACGTATTCATTTGATGGACCTTTGGGTTATTTTCATTTGGGGGCTATTTTGAATAAAGTTACTATGAACATTTATATGCAAATATTTTCAGTGGACATATATTTTTTTATTTCTATAAGAATGTTATGTTTGGTTATAAGGCAAATTTATGTTTAAATTTATTTTTAAGAATTGCCAAACTTACTCAATGGTTTGTGAATTATTTTTAGATAAATGCTTCTTACTTTCCAAAGAGCTAGAGTTCTTTTTTAATTGAAAAGGAATCTCTTTCTAGTTTTACTTTAAAATGTTACTACTCTGCCTAATAATTTAAAAATAAAAGTATTCATTTCTTATATTAAGTTATCTATAGTGTTTATGGCTGTTTCTCCAGATAATGGCACTCTTTTTGATATAGCTATTTCCAAATCAGAAGCCCCGGCAGTACAGTGATTAAAGTGCTCAATTCCTAATAGAATTAGCTGAGATTCAGTCAGGTGCTCATGGGTCAAAGATGTGGCAACTGGTTTCTGTGACGATTATAGTTTTAGAAACTCTGTGGAGAAGTTCTATGCTGCCCTATAGGTCACTATCGGTTAGAATAAACCACTTCAATGGGCTTATTTTGGTTTTTATGCTCAAATTCAGGTCCAAAATTCAGAATAACAAAGCCATTAAGATGTTTTTGCACAGAAACCATCATTTCCTCCAGAGTCTCTGGATGGCCCCAAGGTTTTCTCCCTCACCGCATAAAAGAAAGGATGCCAGAAATAATTAAGTTGTTTGTATTCACTATACTTTTAATTAGCTCAACAGTATATTGAATGTTGCTTTTTTTTATCAAGATCAAAATATGGGAAGAGCTGTCTAATCAAAAAAAGAAGCTCAATCTTACCTAGGTCAATTATGCACAGGTAAAATGCTATTAATATCAATATGTTATCAACATTAATAGCTTTATATAATGAATAGAAGCATATTATGTTCACATGCAATAAGTGGCACAAAAATGTAAACCAGCTAATTTTAAGAAGTTGTGTTTCAAAGTTTGAAATACCATTATCCATTAGTGGCGATTGTAACACACCCAATGCTGGTTGGACTGGAAAAGCCTGGAAATCTTCTGAAGTCATTGCTGTTGTTGTTGTTGTTGTTAGGTGACTGATAGTGACCCTATGTACAACATAGGGTCTTGTGTCTTGTGTCATCCTCACAATTATTCTTCTGCTTGAGTCCATTGGTGCAGCCATTATCAATCCATATTGTTAAGGGCCTTCCTCTATTTAATGCTCCTTTACTTTACCAAGCATGATGTCCTTTTCCAGGGGCTGGTCTCTCCTGACATGTCCAATATATGTGAGACATAGTCTCACCATCCTTGCTTCTAAGAAGTACTCTGGCTGTACATTTTCAGTACAGATTTGTTTCCCTTTGAGCAGTCCAAAGTACTTTCAATATTCTTCACCAGCTCTGTAATGATGCTGATGCTATTACTACCCATGATAGGTTCGTAACCTTCAGGAAATCACTAAGCATCACAGGGAGTCTGTAAGGCACACACACAGTTCAAGAGTTAAATTATTTAATTCCTAGCCAGAAGTTTGGAGATTGCGATCCATGCACAGCTGCTCCAAAGACAAGCCTGAGGATCTGCTTCTGAAGATCATGGCCTTGAAAGCCTCCTCTGCCATGTGAGATCCTCAGGAGTTGCAATTGACACAATGGAAACTATCAGCGACAAAGCATCGTGGAGTAGTGATGTGGTCAACTCCAATGGGGGATTCTACTCTTCTTCAGTTTGTTCTTATTGGTTACTGCAATGAACTAAACAGCGCTATTTGGTCTTAGTATGAGCAGGTGGCTCCTGAATTTTCCTCATGGTTGATTAGAGGTACACATGTGCGTACACTAAAAATTTATGTCAAAAATTAAATCTTAAGGAAGAAATAGGAAAGTGTTACAGCTTCTGAAAACCAGTGTACTAAATTCTTCTGATACTGCAAACCTTCTGGTTAGTAAACAAGAATTATACCATCCCC
>NW_022103906.1:36744172-36768039 GCF_000313985.2 Echinops telfairi
CCAGCTACCAAGAGTTGGAACAGATGACTAGATATTAGCAGTTCCCTGAGGGAACATAGCTTAGTTTCATATGAGGAACATATTTCATTAAAAAATATGTATTTAGTCCTACTCTTCAGGTAAGGGTTTGGGGTGGAAGGACAATACCATAACATTATTGTCTTAGAAACATAACTTTTACCAAAATTTGACTTACGTTGAATGAATTATCACCTTCAGAGTAGCTGACTCTATCTTACCAGTGGTGCCAGCTGCTTGAAAAATTTTCTGATGACCATACCTTTTCACTAATTTAAGGCTGAGGTAGGCACTACTCCTATATGCAAATAGGGAGGCTCATATAACTCATTACAAGCAAGACTTAAAGGTGCATAAGTTTCCTCTGCATTTAAAAAACAAACACCATAATTCAAATCCATCAATTCTTCTTCAGCTTTCCTTTTTCATAGTCCAGTTTTCACATACATAGTAAGTTGATTGAAAATTTAGGTCAGCATACCTTAGTATCCTAAGTGATTTCTTTGCTCCTTAATACTTTAAAGAAATCTTGAGAAAGAGAAAACCGAATTAAATGCTGTTGTATATTCAACCCTTTAGATGATTGGATAGAGACACATTTTGAACAGGTGTTGGAGGGAGTGTGGGAGTATACTGATGAGTGTATAGAGATTTAACAAAGTATGTTAATTTATGCATATATACCTTTGCTGCAATATCTATGAATTTTGTGGAGCATTCATGGGGACTGCTTCTTCAACCTCATTGCCATTGAGTCAGTGTTGACTCATAGTGACCCCTGTGGGGTTGGAAACTGTAACTATTTAAGGAGTAGAAAGCCCATTCTTTCTCCCTTGGAGCGTCTGGTGGTTTCTAACTGCTGATCATGTAGATCCCAGTGTAACTCATAACCACTCCACCACCAGGGCTCCCGTCAGCAAACATCTTGCAGGGCTCTCGATGCCCGCCCACGTCCTCTCTGGTCTTTGGACACTAGCCTTCGGTGCATAAAATCTGTTCTTGAGATGGGTTCTAAATTCAGGTGTGATGTACTCAAGATCACATTTTGACTTTTGTGGGCTTGTTTTAGTTTTCATCAACTCCAAACTGAACTTGCAGATAAGCTTGTGATTGTGCCATACTTGGCCCCTGACCTTAATTTGGCTGATAATCCTAAATTTATGCCATCATGTCTTGCTACAGATAAAGTCAATTTGATTCCTATTTATGCCATCTTCTGAATTCCACATATCTAGTCACGTTAAAAAATACTTATGATGCAGAAGTTGTTTTTCTTGTAAAAATTATCGTGTGGCTTTTGCTTTCTTTTCTATCATCAAAGCCATGTCTTTCAGCTATGGATCCTTTCTATTTTTTTCCAACTTTAACATTCCAATCTCCAGCTATTGTCAATGCATCCTGATTGGACGTTTGATCTATTTCAGAGTAGAGATTCTGGTAGGATTTGGTATGATGAATTCTTCAATTTGCCCATCAAAGGATTTTATAATTGTGATACTTTAAAGGAGTCTTATTAGCACACTGGTTACAAATGGAGCTGCTAAAAACAAGATAAATTTGAATAATAGTTGCATTAAGTGGTCTTTCTTGTAGGTATATAGATATTATCTATCAAAAACAGCATTGAACTTCAAGATATACCTTGAAATAGCTTTTTGGTGATGAATGAGATGAATTCTTCTTGAATTTATCATTCTAAGCATAATAAGCTATCTGATTGTTCATAAAAATTGTGCAATACCATTGCATTTCAGGTCACTAATGCCTAGGATGTCAATGTTTCCATTTCATTTGGGCATCTTTCAATTACTCTAGATTTATACTTTGTACATGCATGATCTGATTACTAATAAATATTTGCAAATTTTTCTTGAGCCACACCCCAAGTGAAAGTCCTGAAATTTCTGCCACATCCATGGCATTAAGATCAACTCTACTTTGAGGAAGCAGCTCTTCAGTTGTATTTTGAGGCTCTTTCAACCTGAGAAGCTCATATTCCAGCAATATATCAGACAATATGTCACATGCCTTTTAGTGGCTGGTCTTTCAGAAGTAGACTGTCTTTTTCGTTTTTCTAGTGTGTCTTCATATGGAAGCTCAGCTGATACCTGTACAACATGAATAACTACTGGTATTAGAAACATGAGTGGCCCAGCTTTCACCATCACTGAAACACACAAGCCACCACACTAAGACAAAACAGTCAGATGACTGGTAGAAAGCTATAAAAATTGCTTAACACTATATTTAACCATCATATGGCTTCATCTGGGTCTTCAACTGTATAAGTGAGTAAGTCCATGTATAGTCAGGTTCCAAGTGCACAGATCAGGTATTAGATTTCTGGCTTCTCATGAATCACATAACTGTGGGCTGGTAATCAGCAGGTGAACCATAGTTGGTTAGTACAGAGGAGGATGGATTGAAGGTAAACAGGTCAGATGACAGCTTGCTGATGACTCTCAGGATAAGAAAGCAATTAGATAGGCCATGGCTTCAAGTCCAAAGAAATGGAAGCAAATATGTCAGAAGCAGGATCAAGACCCAGCAAAATGCAAATATGTTTTCCATAGGGTTCGTATATATTGGAGCAAGTCCCATTGCCAAAGCAAGTACTTGTGTCGGGACTGAGACCGGAGTAAAGATGTTGCTTTCCACCATACTTATCCCATTGTGGAGGCTTCTAATGTATTGTCTTTGATCGCATATTGCTAGATCAGGTTATGAGACACTACCAAAGAATCTGGGTCCTTGATCCAGCCAGCAAAACCTGACACAAAAACTTGGTTATCACAGTATATATGGGTGTGTGTATAGTGGGGTGCACATTGAGCTACCAGCTGCTCCAGGGGAGAAAGATACTGCTTTCTACTCCTATAAAGGTTTGTATCTGAGACACCAACAGGGACAGTTCTACTCTGTCCTGTAGGGTCACTATGACTATTATATATGTAAGATATATATATATATATATATATATATATATATATATATATATATATACACATATATATACACCTTTAAATCAAATATGCATATATACAATATATATCTTTGGCACAAGTCCAAAGAAACATAAGTGAATGAGTCAGAACCAGGATACAGGATTATATGAACACACACACACACACACACACATATATACACCTATATATGATAATATCCTGAGAATATCAACATTGTATATTTCATTCTGAAGTTTTCAATATACAAAGGAAGGGCATAGTGGCCATCAATTTGAATGCTGATACTTATGGTTTAAAAAGACAGGGTTGTGATTTAGCCAGTGTACATGATTTGGGTAGACCCTAAAACTTAATCTACAAATTATAAGATTTGCTTTTTTATTCAATCTTTGAAAACCTTTTAAATTGAAGGAACCTACAAAATTTTCAATTTTGTCTGCAAATAATTTTTATTAAGAGAGCTTAGTTAACATTTCATTATATTTTCAATGTTAGACTACAGCGTGTATTCTTCAAGCCAGGAACACTTCAAATAGGGACAACTACTATTGCTACCATTTATTCCCACTTCATATTTACAAGCATACTCAATTTTGTTGGGACTGTCAAGTTTTTTTGTTTTCTGGCACTGTCAAGTTTTTAAAACTGTTTTCCCTCTGTCTCCATAGAAGCTAAATTTGACCAGGAGATCCATTTCTGTCCCACGATGTGACAACAGCATAGCTAATGTAACTTAACATCCACTCCATGAGGGGGTCTGCTGTGAGCAGTCAAATAGTTAAAAGAAGAGTCAGGTGGGATGCATTTGAAGAGAAGTTTCCTTGGGTGTAGGGCCTACTCCTATGTAAGTATATGAGATCAAGATCGTCTTCCTTTCTTGCTGGTATGGATCCTGCATCTGGCTCATCAACCTCTGGTTCCATGGCCCGATTGATTGCCTGCCAACCTTGATTCAGCTGTCTCTGAATCCACCAGCCATGCTCTTCTTGCTTTGGGTTCCTGTTGTCTGCTTCATCAGCCCAGGCAGCAACCTGAATTAGGATAACCTAAGCTTAACATCTGACCCATGGGCTTGAACTGAACTCAATTTATTTATTTAAATAAATAAATACAAAGATTTGCTCTTTTAGAGAACCCAACCTACCGCAGCTTCTATCTGTAAGGTTGCCTCGGGAAACCCACCAGCCTCCCATCTCCCTGTACATAATTGACTCACGGACCTCGAGTCAATTCTGATTCATAGTGACCCTGTAGGGCAAGGTAGAGCTGCCCCTAAGAATTCTTGAGACTGTGACTTTATTTACTGAAGTAGAAAGTCTCATTTTTCTTCCACTGAGGGGCTGATAGTTTAAAACAGCTGATCTTGTAGTTTACAGCCCAATGCTAAACACTATGGCACCAAGGCTCTCTCTCTCTCTCTCTGTATATATATATATATATATATATATGTTTTACTTCTTTAGAGATCCCAGCTTAATAAAGCTCCTAACTGTAAAGTCCATGGTGGGAACCCACCAACCTCTTTGGGAGATAAATAATGGCAGCCTGATTTTGAAAGAATTAACTATTGACAACCCTATGGGCAGTTCTCTTCTGTTCTACCTTTCCTTTCATTTATAAATTCTCAGTAGACTCCTGATGCCATTGAATTTTTTCTGCAGGAGTCCTGGTCAGCAGTTCAAAACCAGCAGCTACCAGGAGAAAGATGGGCTTCACTACTTCCATAAAGTGGTACCATCTCAGAAACTCACAGGGACAGTGCTACCCTATCCCATAGGGTCACTATGAGTCAGCATGAACCCAATGGCAGTGAGTTTGTTTTTGTGTTTTGGTTCATTTTTGCATATGTTTGGGGGACTTGCTTCTTATAATGATATCTTCTGTTTTGCAGCTAAGGGACACTTTCATCCTTCAAAGATTGGGTAAAGACATATTTTTCCAAAAGTTGTTGAAATGGGGGCCATTGGACAGACTACCTGGTTAATTATGCAAGTAAGTGTTCATTCTGATGCTGGGGATGATTTGTTATTATTCTGGGGATGCGGCACTCTGCAGGAAAGCCCTGTTGCTCTGAGGAGCGTGGATTAGTCCATCTGTTTCTGGTTTTCAGAAACCTGAGGTGAAGAAAATAAATAGGAAAAACAAAAATGAATAATTCCCCCGGTTCCTGAAGTGCAGTAAGCCTGCATGCGCTCCTAACTCGCCTGTTCCCTCCAGATGTACCATGCTCCTGAGTTCCTGGGCAGAAGGAGAAAAGTAGCACCCAGACGTTACTTCAGAGGATTTTAAACCCCAGAATGTGACCAATTCCTTTATAACAAAGAAATGCCATTTCATATTTCTCCGATGAATAGATAAATGTGGCACTTAATATATGAAATAATATTCTTCCTATCAATGGCTTTTAAAGGCTATTTTCAAGTTTTCAGTTGGTGTCTATGCATATTTGAGCTTTTCAGTTTTTTCTTTCTTTCTTGCTGTAAAAAGATGCAGCCAAGTAATCGGATATGTCTGGAAATGCTGTAGTCAACTCTATACGTTTGACATGTTAACTGGAGGTGGCAATTTGGATTTAATAACCATGGTTCCAGAGAGAAAAATGGATACCAATAGATAGAAACTATCTGGACATAGCTTTTAAGACCCCAAGCACTCTCTAACGAATGGATGGTTTAGTTTTGAGTGAGCCTTCTTAGACGGAAATCCATTCTTGAAAAGGAGGAAACAGAATAGAAGCTGTGAGTTGGGGGAGTTGCATAAAGGGTACGTCAAGGTGCAGACTGAACAGCTGGAATCCAGGTTGTTACTCAGTTTACAGCTTTCTCAAGTCACGGTAGTTTGCTTCTATTCTCTGCCCTTTGAAATTATAACTGCCCTGTGATTATGAATTATCATGGGCATGTGTTCTATTTTTATATTTAACTTATTCTTAACCAAATAATACATATTAGATATTTTTACAAACCAAAACTCTCTCCTGCATTAGTTTCCTATGACTTCTGTGGACTTTATATACATGCGTATGCACATTTGGACATGACCCCCATATATTCGAAAAATATTCCCTCAACGCAAATCCAAAACTATGGAAATTTTTGGTTTGTATTCACTTCTCCCTTTGCTTGAAGATATTTTATAGCCTACCCTTTCAATAGCAGTTGATATTCCAGCCTTATGAAAGGATCTATATAACTAACACCTGCTAGTAGCAACTGAAGACTGTCTTCTTTCTATATCCCACCATTTACCACTGAAGTAGCAAATTCCTTGTATAAACAGATGCCCCAAAGGTCCCAGCTTTGTTGAAGTGAGTTTCTATGCTGGTTTAGATTTGGGGTTGTATAACGGGTCAGTAAAGGACTTCTTAGATTTCTGATAGATGTCTACTGCTGCTGTGACAAATTATCACAAATTTAGTAGCTTAAAATGACCTTATGTTTATTATCTCAATGTTCCATTCACCAGAAGTATAAGAAGGGTCTAACCGGGCTATAAACAAACTATTGGTAAGTCTGTGCTTCTTTCTGGAATGCTCTAGAGGAGAATTTACTTTTTGCTAGAACATCTGCCTCTTGGTCTGTGTACAGGGTCTATATAAGCACAATAGAGTGTTCTGGAATTCCCATTTATTTCAATATTGAACATGTTTTTTGTGATCCACAGTCGAATGCTTTTTTCATGGTCAATAGAACACAAGACCCATCTGGTGTGGGTAATGATCCTTCTCTCTGTTCCCTCTTCTGATTGTGGCTTGGTTTGCTGATAACTCCCTGTGCATGTGCTGCTATCTACTGCTTGTGAAATATATCTATATACCACAGATTAATTTAGTTATCTTCACAAACATTTTGCTTGAATGCAATATTCACCATTTTGTTAATATCTGTATTATGTTGGGTCAACTTTCTTGGGAATAGGCACAATTATGGATCAACTTCAATAAGTTGACCAGTTCCAAATTTCTTAATATAGATAAATGAGTGCTTCCAGCGATGATGATCAGATTTTATGTCAAATTGATATTCTGTGTGAAGGTATGGGTAAAGTCAAGCCTTGCAATCAGTGCACGGCCTAATGACATCTTCCTTGAACATGTGGTCTTTTGTAAGAGAGACACTGAGAATGATCCTCTATTTCTTCTCTTCTTCTTGATTGACTAGGTCCTGTGTCTCACATCTGAGAGTGGTGGCCCATGTGGCCCACCGACTATCGGCTCTGTCAACATTCTGCCATGTTCCTGCAAACCTTAATCCGTCCAATTCTGTGCTCACTGTGCCTTTCATGTTGCCTTCCTGCGTGAGTCGGGAGGGAATTCCAGCTGGCATCTGACTAGTGAATTTGAGTAGACTGGGCTGGATACATTGCTTGATATAAATTTCTTTCATGATATAAAGTTCTTTCTTATATACATATATAAGTGTACATATACTTATACACATATATGAGTGTAGCTGATTTTGTTTTGCTAGAAAATTCAGTCAGTCTAACATATCAGCTTTATCAGCTTGTTGAAACATTTCAAATGCTATTACACCAATTTCTAGGCCATGGCTTTTCACTAATACCTTCAGTGAGGCTTGGGCTTCTTCTTCCAATACCATCATTTCTTGGTCATCTACTATCTCTTGAAAGAGTTGAATACCTCCTAGTTTTTTTTAGTGGTACACTGATCTTACGTATTCCTTCCATCTTCTCTTGATACTTCCTGCATAGTTCAATATTTTGTTTGTAGAATTCTTCATCTTTTGGTAGTATATTATTTTTCTACGACAGATTCTTTCAAATTCTAACAGTCTATGTTCTGACAAGAATATGAAGTTTCAATATAGTTTTAAATTATGTAAGCCAATTTTAATAGTCCATGATTTTTAGAGCACTATTAGGCTTCAAACAATTTTATATATCTATAAATCTATAAATGACACCACAATATAATCAGCCACAAAATATTCATAGCTCCTTACATGCTACTGTAAAAGAGAAATTTTAGAATACAGTGAGTTATTTTTAGCCTTTCTGTAAGTTTTGTATCAATTGTGGACCTATCTTTATTGAAGGTACTACCTGCATAGTACCAGACAGTTCACCATAACATAGATCATCCTGATAGCCACCTCTCCTTAGCAACTTGTTATCTACTTAACATACACTCATTTCTAAGTTTAGGACTTATTTATTGTCTATGATATTTTTTAATTCTAATGTTTTCCAAAATAAATGAATGTTTGAACCAAAATTTAGCTTTCTGGCCATTTTTATCTTGAGAAAGCAATGGAATGCTATGGAAAGAACAATAGCAGGTCATAGTTTTGAGACACGGGTTATATTTCTTTTCTGTCAGTGCCTAATTAGGTGAATTTGGATTGGTTATTTTACTTCATTGTACTTTAATTTCCTCAGCGAAAATGAAAAGATTGGACTACACTGCCTCAAAACTCACTTCCATTTTGGAAAAATGACACTCAGAGTCTTTAAGATATTTCAAGATTAAATATTGAGGATCTAACTTCAGTCAGAATTGAAATTTTCGATATGCTTAGTATATACTTCTGTCTGTGGCAACTATGTCGTTTATATTCATTCAACAGGAAATTGAAAAAAAGGGTAAGCTTACTTATGATCAATGTCTACTTCATTTTCCTGTTTACCTGAACACTTCTTCTCTCCAGCCTCACTGAAATACTCAATTATTCCAAGATATTGTGTCCTTTGGCATTAATACTTTTCAGGAAAATGACAAGGACACTAGTGAAAAGCTGATTTCAAATGATTTACTGATTAGTGAGCATTAATCAATAAGCATGGCTGTGGCCAGGGAAGAAAATCTTCTTGTGTAGATGTATTTTTGACATCACTAGAGTTGAACTGAGGTGAAAAAGAGAGCCAGGATTTATTTGTCTCATAATTATTTTTGTCCAGTCTCTCTCCCTCGAGATTCTAGCAGTTTCAATCTGATGACAATGCACATTGCCTCCCAACTACACCACCACACGGTCAGCGGGCACCATTAATTAGGAAGACACTCCAAGAGGTCCAGGGTTCAAGCTTACTGAGAAATCCAGGTTCAAGACTTTTCTGTCTCCTTAAAATGAAAAGAATCCTCCACTCCTCTCATGGATGGAAAGGGACAGATGGACAATACAGTATTCACTATCGACAATTCCCATCTTTCATACTATCTCCTTCTCCTGGCTCTCTAAACACAGATTGTGGTGAGAACCCATCACAGAACCCCTCTCTGCCACCTATGATGGTCACATTCTGCAGTGTGCTCTGTCACAACTTACTCTAGCTCTTGCATTTTCACCTGAAAACCTCAGATGAAACTTCCATTTTAAAAGTCTGTTGCAGAAAATTAGAGATTTGAAGAGAAGGAAGCTGATGGTAAACTTCAGTCTAAGTAAACACCCAGTCACTGAAGCATAAATGTTCGTTAATCCTTTTAGATTCTTTCTTTCAAAGCTATGTATTCAATTTGTTTTGTTTTTTACAAAACAATCTTATCAACTTCAAAGTACTCTCCATTACACTTAATACAGTTGCCACATCTGTGATTCCATTCTTGGAAACATTTTTCAAACTCATCTCTTTTCATGGGTGACAGCACCTTCCTCATTGTGTTGTTGTTTGTTTTTTCACCTCTTCTATATCGTTAAATCACTTTTTTCATGTTCTTCACTGGAGGAAACAAAAAGAAGTTACACTGAGTGAGGTCAGGTGAGTCAGGTACGTGGGGTAAGAGAGGCATGCTGGTTTTTCTTGCCCCAAACTGGTGCACTGCAATGGCTGGATGAGCAGGCGCATTGTCATGGTGACAAAATCAGTCCCTCATCTGCCATAAATCAGGCCTTTTTTGTCGTAAACTGTTTGGCAATATTTTCAGAACTTTTAAATAGAAAGCTTGACTAACAGTTTGACCTGGTGGAACACACTCTAAATGCGCTATGAACAAACACAACGCTCCCCTTTACTCCAGTCCTTCTTTTCTTCAGCGATGTCAGCCTGCTAAGCTAAATTGAATTTTAACTTGCATTTTGCTGTTAAAGTAGACTGTATCTATTTAGTCCAAAAAAATGTTTGTTTTGAAAGGACAATGGACAAAATGTCCCAAAGCACCCATTCCTGGGCAGGGAAGGAGACCCCGAGGGTTGCAGGCATGGAACTTGACCATTCTGAAAAACCTCTGAGAGTTGCTCTCTTTCCTGGGAGCTCACTAATATGGAGATTTTATAGTGGCAATACAGAAACTGAAACTACCCCGTAAGCCTTTCTGTCAGGTCGCAAGTCCCCTCGGACTTCTCCTAATTAACTCCTAACCTGATGGCCATGGGATTTTCTTCCTCCTTTAACTGCTAATGAAGTCTAGAATCTCAAAGTCTCCTTTGAGTTTACTCACATCTTCTAGTTATTCATTATGTCTTGTGTTTTTCTTGCTCACTTGGACATTAGAAGGTGTTCCCTGGTGGGAACTTACTTTTTTTTAATATTTAGGATCAACTCTCAATTTCTTTGCAGATTTCTTTTACTTCCCTCTGCAAAATCAACAGAAAATTTAGGAAATACACATACACACAGAAAGGTGGAAATGGATTTTGCAGTGTGGGGAAGACCAGGAGACAAGTTTGAGACTATTGTAATAGCTCATTTTCTAGAGAAACCCTCTCTTTCACACAGAGTGTGAATGAAATAAAATAATCAGAAAAAAATACATTTAAATCAGCAGAGGATGTGGTTCATTTCCACCACTCAGCTGATAGTTTGTCTTATTATGTGGAAGATTTTGTGTTAAAATGACCCTGGAAGGTCTGCCAGCATTCTTTCAAATCCCAGCAGGAGTACCTGTAGGGGCAGATTTCCAAAGATACTCTCAGGCTAAACATAGTAGGAAGAAAGTTCTGGCAATGTACTTCTGAAAACCCTATGGATCACGAAACAGCTTCTGGGACCTGGACTCACTCAATTTGAATACGTCATTAGGACGGACTGAACAATCAAGAAGGACGTTACGTGTGATCAAATGGACATCCAGGGAAGAAAAGGGCAAGGACCAATGTGATGGGTTCACACCATGGCCACGGTAGTAGACTCAAACATACCAGGATTATCAAGATAGCACGTGACTGCACAATCTTTTGTTCTGCTACACCTAAGGGCATTATGTTAGTTGTTCCAGAGAGCATTGACAACAACTGAGAACACTAATTCATTTGAATCATTCGTTTATTTAGTCATATTTTAAAATATTAATTGAATATACTTTGTGCCTGGAACTATTCTTGACACTAGGGATGCAAAAATGAGCAAGACTTTGTGCACCATATTGTCTCAACAGGAGTCCCATGCTCAGTTCTCGGACGTCACATCGTCCATCAGTTACATAGTATGCAGCCCAGAGGAACTGTTATCTTCGTAAAAGTTGAAGCGAACCCCTCACCTCTGTATGTGTCACATGAACATGGTTCTACGTCAAAGCCATGCTGCTATTAATTTGCCTGCTGAATTGATAAGTGATGAAGTAAAATTTATTTTGCAAGTATAACAACTATATTTAAATTTAAAATAAGCCTCTGCAAAAAATAAAAATTCAGTTGACCATTCAATAGCTTAGTATTCCATTAATAGATTCTTTCATCCTGTTTGTTGGTAAAATGATCCTAATAAACTTTTAAAATATAGATATCTAGGCCCAATCATGAAGATGCAAATGCCACAAATAAGATGTGAGCTTAACTAGTTATTAATCTTAATGAGAAGCAAATAAATCATATTAAGTATGTTTCCCTAAAACTAAGTGATACTTAGGTGAGCTTAATAAGCAATGCCTCAGTGCAATATTTCAGGTGATGCTGCATATTTATTTAATTTTCAATTTTTTTCTTAATATAGCTTTGAGGGTTAGTATTTACCATTGTCTTTTTTTGAGGTGAAATTCCACAAATGATTTTGATATAATGTCAGAGACAAGAGCCACTAAATACCACAGGCATAAAAGTGGTTAAATCATTGCTGGTGATACATGGGGTAAATGCGCAGCTGTGAACCCAAAGAGGGGTGGTTTGTAGCCACAAGCTGCTCTGCAGGAGGGAAGAATGGTGATCGGTCCCCATAAAGATGACCACCTGGAAGCTCTCTTGAGAAGATTAACTTGGTCATATGGGCTCACTGGGAGTCAGAAAGTACTCATTGACATAGAACAGCAGATGTAGTTCAGTTCATTACAGATTGAACTCATTGTGAAATAACACATGACCACCTTTTAACGAGCATTGTTTTAGTCATAAGTTATAGAATTTTCAGTCAACTCTAATCAGAGAAAATATTCACTGTTAATTCCAGACGCTGAGTTTATTCTCTGTGTCGTTCTCAAACGTGAAAGTGCTGCATCACCCAATTGCAGGATTGTGACAACCTAAGGAGTCACATACCAACAAGACTTGCGTTCCTCTCTCCACTGATGACTCTTGTATTGACTGTGATATTCCGAGGCTTTAAAGCAGAGCTTCACCCTGAAAATGGACTTTACTATTAGTTTGTCATCTTTGTTCTCTGACATTTTCCTAATTGGTATATTTTACTTAAAATGTAATTTGAGGTATCCCAAAGAAACTGAAACACTCTCAGTAGCACTTCCAATGAGAATAATTGATCAATTTACTTTTGATTACTCTGAATATCTTATAATTTAAAAATATGGCTTTGTCCTAAAATCCAGAGAGACTTTCATTTTTATATTGCAAGCCAGATCAATCCTTCCATCCCTTCTCTTAATGGTGCCAGATGTATTAAATTTAATTCAGGTCTGTTCACTTTGGGTGAAGTAAGCAAACTAGGTCAAAGACATAACATTTTTCCTTATGGATAAGGCAGGAAATGACTAATTAAAGTTTACACTTTAAAAGGGGGGAAAGAGGAAACATCACCAAGTATTTTTAAGACTCATTGGTTTATCTAAGAACTCAGTTAGTTTATATTCATCTTCCTTTAGGTATTGTAAGATTTATCAGTGCATATTTAGCGTCAAATAATCCTGTTGGCATAGTAAAGAAATGGTAGCTTAGAGGTTACATGTTGGCCTCCTATCTTCACAGTTGGCAGTTCAAAACCACCAGCAACTCTGTGGCAATAAACCCACAGGGGTCACTATGAGCCAGCACTGCGGGTCCCTGAGCTTGCATTGGCTCAATGGCAGTGACAGGATTAATTTTAGTTTTTTAGGGTCAAAGTACAATTTTCTGAAATTTAAAAACGTGACTCTCATGCAAATATAATATAAACATATTTCAAAGATTGTGTTGAACTCATTAATTCATGAATAATCCAGTAAAGTGGTAAATCTGATTTAAAGAACATGTTGAGGATTTGGATGTGTCTGGTCACTGTCAAGTAATGATTAAAAGAATGATAGATTAGACACACGCTTGATTAGCATCCCACAGGCTATAATCCTTAGCTTTTGGAGTTTCTGTTTTATCTTAGAGAAACTATGGACATTCCTACTGAATGGAATTCCTGGGTTTATCACATCATTGATAGGAACAGCACAGGAACTTCTGCCTAAGGGTAACGATTAGACCTTGGGATCAAGCCTAGTGAACATCCTAACCTTGAGACCAAGCTGTGCAAGCATGCCGACACAGAGCTGTAGCCTGAGATAAATTTAAAAGGAAATGTGCAAGCTACCCAAGCACAGACTGAGTGACTAATTAGAAAGCTGCCTCACCCTCTGCAGAGTGGCAACCCCGACCTTTGACTGTGCCTTTGAAAACCAGAAACGTTCCCTTAGATGGGATCCTTTTTAACTTGCCAGGGAACCTGCTTTGCTCTGGAAGAATATCTGATCTTTGGTGAAGGGGAGACCTATTGGTCTTCCCAAGAGAGATAAGCCCAGCGCTGGCAGCTTACCTCAGCATTCCACTGTAGGACAGAACGTTACATGTGCGGGCTCGTCCAGGCTAAAGCCACATCTTCAAGTTTGTCAGGTTATAGAGATAAGTCACTGGTTAAATGTCTTCTTTTACATGTCTTTATATGTTGTTTTGATCTGTGGTCCTTGCTCTCTCAGTCTTTCTCACTCTGTCTCTCTCTTTCACTAAATATAAAGCTAGTTTCCACCCACAACCCTTCGGACTCGTGAGGAACCCTTTGGACTCACCAGTCCAAAGTCAAAAACAGCACATCCGCTTTCTTTGTGAGACGACACAGTGCTTGGCTGATGCCATAAAAGGGCTGCATAGGATCTCACACACAAAATTAAATTGTTTATGAGTCCAGGTGCTTTGGTCCAAAAATATATGGTGAAGGGACCACTCAGGGGTTGAATCAGTTTGGTCACTGGTGGCCTGAGTCCCTCACCCTACCGGAAGAGAGTAAATTCTGAGACATGTCATATGGGTGAAGTCGCTTTGTGAGTAACAGCTAAAGAAGACTTCATATTATACGAACATCACATTCCGATCCGTTTTATGGAGCCTGTGAGATAAGGTAGACTTTTAGCTCTTCCTTACTCATATTCCAGATTTTTCCTTGTTTATCCATCAGTTTCTGTCTATGTGTCATCCTACAGGCTAGGTTGTTGTTGAGAGGACAGGAGGGAGAATGTTCTTTGCTTTGTAAACTGGAGGGTTACCAGGAATGCAAAAATTACATTTGCATCCTACTGTCCTATGGTCCTTTGCTTGATAGAATCTGGAGTCTTGCTGTCTTTAGGGAAGAATTGTAGGGACAGAACAGGGACTATTGACTTCTAAGGGAACAACGGACTTTGATACCAGGTCTGGTAAACACCCCAAACTTGAGAACAAGTTGAGTGAGCATCCTGATACAGAGCTGTAGCCAGAGATAAACTTAAAATATGCAGGAGGGCTGAGTGAGCTAATTAGGAAGTTGTTCAGTCATCTTCAGAGCTGAATTCTCTACCCCTTTGTGCCTTTAAATAAAAGCAAGAAATATTCCCCTAGATGGGATCCTTCTCAATTCATAGAGACTACTTTGTTTCTCTAAGTGTACCTACGTACTCTGTGCCTACATAAAACTTTTGCTTAGCTCTTTTGCTGCAGTGTGTGTGTATGTATGTGTGAGAAGAGACTTTCTAGAACTCCCAAGGAAGATAAGCTTGGTGCTGATTGTAGGATGTGGCATTCCTCACAGGACAGAACATCACAATTCCTACATGATTTCATCTTTATTCACTATTTCCAGAGTCTGTAGGATAAAATCTTGCCATCCTTGTCTCTAAGGAGCACTCTAGCCATACTTCTTCAAGACATATTGGCTTGTCCTTTCAGCAGTCCATAGTATTTTCAATATTCATCACCAGCACCAACAATTCAAATGCATCAATTTTTCATCAGTTTTCTTTATTCAATGTCCAACAGTCATATGCATATGAGGCAACTGAAAATACCATGGCTTCAGTCAGGCTACAAACCACGTATATTCCTTGAGAATAAGCAATCTTTGGATAAACATATTAAATACTGGTTCTACATAACATTAACTGAAGGTTCTACATATCCTTCTAACCAATTTCAATATTTTAAGTAATTTTTATTATACAGTAATTATGTGATAATATTGACTCTATAGATGAAGTCCTGGTGGCATGGAAGATCACTCGTTGAACTGTTAGTGTCAAGGTCAGCAGTTTGACTCTACCAGCTGCTCCAAAAGAGAAAGATGAGATTTTTTGCTTCCATAAAGCTTTTCAACCTCAGAAACCCCAAAGGGCGGTTCTATTCTGTCTTCACGGGGAGTCACAGGGAGTCAGAAGGGACTTCACGGCAGAGGTGCATCAACTGTATGAAACAGAACAAAAAGAAGTCCAAGTACAGAGCAGCATGCCCGGACATAGTTCTGGGGACAACTTTCTGGAACTGATCATGAGTCTGATCGACTCTTTTCCAAATGTCATTACTTTCATTGAGTAAATTATTTTCCCATTGCAAATTCAAAGGCAGACATACCAGACTGCATGTATTTGTGTGAGCACTTGTACAAAACGGGAAATTCTGGTTTTCGTTTGTTTGTTTTTGTAGCTTCTCAAAAACCCTAATCCTGACTAAAAACTTTATTCCTATCCTTTTGCTATTGTCCTCTTACTCAGTTCTCTGTATTTATTGCTTATCCTGGAAAAGGAGGAGCATTGTAATCAAGTCAGAAAATGTTCTATGGGACCATTCGTGGAATATGCGTTATTGTTTTTCATAAGGGAGCTGTACATGGTTATTTAGAGATCTAGAAAATAAGGAATAGTCTTCCCCAGATATATATCAAGAAGTGATATGGTTCCTTACACCCGTACAGTTATTTACATTTTTAAAGACACATTTATATTTATGCTCCTTTTGTTGATAACAATTACATTCTCCATGGGGGTCTCTGCTACATAAGAAGAGTAGATGTCATTGTCATGTTCCCCATTGTCTTGAGGAAGAGAGTATTACAAATTAGCTCTTTGTCTTTTGTTTTCTTGCTTTCATCTTGAATAATTCCCTGAAATAGAATTCTTTAGAAACTTACCTCTTGTGTTCAGGAATCCACAATTGTATCAGCACCACCTCTACTAAATGCAAATTTTGGGGGGAATATTCAAAAGTTTGGGGAATATTTTAAAGAGATCTCATGGGCTTAAGATCTATTTTCTACAGAATATTTAGAATGGAGAATCAAGCCTTTTGCACTAGGGTCAGACTTGACTCTTAAAACTCCCGGTGTGGACACGTTATAACATCTTACGGTGGCTTTGTAATTTTCTCCAATTTGCTAAGGAAGACTAATTATCCAAATAATTCAGCCTGACTATCTGCTCCTGACCACTGCAAGTCTCCCTGCTGTTCCTCAAAGCTCTGTTTGTTCCCCACTTCTTCTCTTGTTTTAAACCCCTCACTGTTCTGAGTGCCTTTTATTTAAAGGGAAATTGGATACCTACTGTGGAAATTTCTGCAGGGAGTCCTTTAATGTAGACTGTTGCAATTTTCTCCAGGAATATGCTAATAATTACACCGGCTAAGGACTTGGACTTTGTTATCTACAGAGGAGGAATTGTGTGAGAAAAAGAAAAAAATTTAACTCTAAACCACTGGAAAAAATATATATTGAAAATTTTAAAATTAGAGGAGACAGAAGACAAAGTTATTTCTAAAAATAGAAGCTAGAAATAGATGATTAGAAGTAGCCACTGCGGTCCTTGTATTCATGGAAATGCTTTATGGAAAAACAGTGCAAGAAGAGAGTGGTGAACTTAGGTCCCACAGAGCAACCGCCAAATTCATCTTTGTTGCCATGGTAACAGAGCACTCCCTGACTAGTGCTTCCAGAAAGTAGGAATGGGGCCCACTTAAGTACTTCGCCACCTGTGCTTGAGGGATGAGCATCTGAATGGTAACTTCATGACTCTGAATTGCTGCTTAAAAATTGGCTCAACGAGGCTCTAGCTTTTGGGCTTTTTTTGAACTGTGGAATTCTACCTCTGAGAAAATTTCTAGAAAATAAATATAAATATCTTAACACCCAATGTGAATTGAAGTGATGCTGAAGTCACACAGAGTTGATCAACAGTACAGTAAAATCCTAAGGGTAATTACACATTGGATTGTTTGAGAAGAACTGATTCTTCTACTTCTATTACCAAGCAGGATTTGGTGACCACATACAGACTCTGGCACTGGATCACAAAGTTCTCAAGTAGAGTCCTGCTCTTCAATGTGTTTGGACCAAGATGAAGAAAATGGGGTGGGGCGGGGAGAACACATTTGAGAATCCCTTTATGAGCACTAAGGCACCCTGTTGGTACTGTCAGGTCAGGATTAGATGTTACCCACCAAGTAGGCTTTTCAAACCACTGGTTGAATCTATAGCTCTGTAAGAATTTAGTTTCAGAAACTCTATATAGTGTCATTAAGAGTCAAAACAACTCAACAATAGTGAGTTTGGGGTTTTTTATATGAGCAATGGAGCAAAGGGAATACTTCCATATACTAATACAAATGTAAACTCATTAGAGAGAAAAATTTGTGCATGATGGATAAAAGCCATTCCTGGGAAAACCCAGATCCTTAAATCCTTACATTCTTTATCTGCATTTTTAGGCCAGTTTTTTATTTCGTGTGTGTGTGTGTGTGTGTGTGTGTGTGTGTGTGTGTTTGCTTTAAGTTTTCTTCTATCCAAAGGTTTTAAGGAAGTGAACAAACTAAAAAAAAAGCACAAAGTGCCCTTAATTAAAATAAACATACTGTGCACTGCTTTGGGGGAAAACATAGAACAGAGTGTTATCAAAACCAATCCAACAATAAATGGTAATAATAATAAGCATCTACTAAATTATCTATACTTATATTTTATGTACCTAAATTATTATGCATCATATTATTGATCTACTTCCATTCTGCTGATGAGGAAACAGAGATGCAGACTTTATGGATCTTTCCCAAATTGGCATAGTAATTAGTAGAGTCAGGCGTTAAGCCAAGACAATTTGACACCAGAGTTTGGATTCTTTTTTGAGCATCCTATACTTAATAATGTACTCATATTTACACACAAACTTATGTTTACTAGTACAAGAAGTAATGACTAAGCAAATGCATAATCAACTACCTCACACTGTTGAATTAGTTTCAATTTTCTAGATCCAGAAGGAAACTATCAGTGGCACCTGCCCAGGACTCTGAGACAGAAGTTGGAGACTGTGTAGTTCCACAGGTCTGGATTTCCACAGGACTGAATTGGCCAGATCAGACCTCCTAGGAGAAAGTCACTCGTGGCTGTCTGCATATCCTTGCTGGGGAAGAACAAACTCCCAAGGTTTCAAAGAAAAAGTTCATGGTCTTGGTTTCTGTCCTGCTCTACTGCACTTTACTTTTGAGAAAAGTTGGATTCTTGGTAGGGAAGATCCCTTCTGTCTGGGTTTCCGGGTCAGATGAATTAGTACTCATAGAAATGCTGAAGTCTTTCAGAATACTTCCTAGAGGCAGGTAAGGGTTGCTGTCTGCAAAGTTTAAGTGTGTCTGTCTGTCAAAAACCTGAAAGGCCTAAGAAGTCTGAATTCTCCCTACAACTGTAGGATTGAACAGAGGTCTCTCCAGGTAAGAAGTAGGTTTCAGTCTCTGTGTCAGGTAATTCTAAGACTAGCCCAGGGTTCATGTTGCCAAGTTCACTCTCTTCTTTTTGTATTTGGAGATTTGGGGCCAATATCTTCAATATCCAAATCAGTTCCCGGATTCTGGATTGAGTCACACTGGAGCTGAGAGCATGCCCACTGTTCATGTCTAACAAGAGACTCCCTTTATCCACTGTCTCTGGAGGCAGCTGACCCAACAGGATACTGTCTAGATCTCTCAGTAGGCCTACAATTTGGGTCTGATACTCTGTCAAGTTTTTGAAGGAAACAGACTACCCTAGGCACTGACGTTGAACACTGGTGCAGATTTTTCCATATCATGGTTTAGCAACTTTGGGCCCTCCTAAGCTAACAAACTATGAGTTACAGTGTCTGTGGCTAAATTGGTACTTATAACATTGTCTGTAGAAACACTATGCAGTGAGTAGACACTCCAGCTTGGTACATGTGTGCACAGTCGTCTGTAGAACTCAGATCCCCACTGGTCTGGATATCTATAGAGCTGCCCTGAACGGGAAACAAGCATCTATAGCAGAATCAGGCTGCATGACCAAAGAGCTGAGCAGAAACATATGTGCCTGAATGGGCAGTGATACTTGAGAGTCAAACATAAGTCCTTTGCGAGCAAGATGACAGTGGAGTCTAGGGTAGGCAATATGCAGAAGGTTGGAAGTTCTGTACACCAATTGAATAAATACTATTATTTTGGCATGTGCTCCCAAGTTCTTGTAAAATTTTGTTCTTGTTGTTAGGTCCGTTCTGATCCCTAGCTATCCTATGAACAGCACAACTAAACACTGCCTGGTTCTGCCCCATCTTCAAAATTGTCCTGTGTTTGAGTCTATTGTTGCATCCACTGTGACAATCCATCTCCTCCCTATTTTCCGCTGCCCCTCTACTTTACAAAGCATGACGTCCTTCTGCAGGCACTGGTCTTCCCTGATAATACGTCTAAAGTAGTGGAGATGAAGTCTCACCATCCATGCTCTAAGGAGCATTCTGGCTGTACTTCTTTCAAGACAGATTTGTTTGTCCTTTTGACAGTCCATGATATTTGCAATATTCTTTGCCAGCACCATAATTCAAATACATTGATTCTTCGTTGATCTCCCTTGGACATTAAAAGTCCAACTTTCACAATCATAGACTTGGGCCAGGCACACCTTAGTCCTCAAATATTTCCTTTGCAACACTTTAAAGAGGTCTTATATGGCAGATGTGGCTAATGAAATGTATCGTTTGGTTTCTTGACTATTGTTTCCAGGAGGATTGATCGTCAAAGCAAGATGAAATCCTTAACAACTTTTATCTGTTCTCCATTTTCATAATGTTACCTATTGGTCTAGTTATGAGAATTTTGGTTTTCCTGACATTTGAGTTATAATCCATACTGAAGGCCACAATCTTTGATCATCATCAGCAAGTGCTGGTTTTTAAAAGGTCACTGAAAAAACACGAGAGGAAGAAAAGATCAAACGAATGTCAGAGTGACTCTAAACCTTGCCCTTCATCATAGAGTAAAGTAGCTGAGGCAAGTGGAAGAAATGATGAAGTCAAAGAGCTAAACAGAAAATTAAAAAGGTTCTATGTCATTCTCACAATTGTTCCCGTATCTGAGACCATTGTTGCAGCCATGGTGCCAATCATCTTGTTGAGAGCCTTCCTGTTTTTGATGCACCTCTGCTTTACCAAGCATGAGGTTCTTCTACAGGGATGGGTCTCTCTTGATAACATGTCAAAAATGCATGATATGAAGTCTAGACATCCTTGCCTCTAAGGAGCATTCTGGCTGTACTTCTTCCACTGCAGATCTGTTGGTTCTTTTGGCAGTTTGTGATTCCTTCAGTGTTCTCCTCCAGCACTACAATTCAAAGGCACCCATTCTTCTTCAGTCTTCCTTTTGATGTCCAACTTTCACGTGCAGATTTAGCTTCTTAGAAAACCATGGCTTGGGCCAGGTACACTTTAGTCCTCAAAGTAACATCCTTGCTTTTTAATATTCTAAAGATGTCTTGTACAGCAAATTTACCCAATGCAACATATATTTTGATCTCTTGATTGCTGTTTCCATGAGTATTGATGGTGGATCCCTCTAGACATACTATTTGACAACTTCAATGTTGTCTCCGTCTATCATGATGTCACCTATTGGTACAGTTGTGAGGAATGTGGTCTTCTTTACAATGAGTTGTAATCTATACTGAAGGCTGCCATCCTTAATCTTCATCAGGAAGTGCTTCAAGTCCTCCTCACCTTCAGAAAACAAGGCTATGTTATTTGCATATTGCAGGTTGTTAATAAGCCTTTCTCCAATCCAGATGTTGCATTCCTATTCATAAAATCTAGCTTCTCTGCTTATTTGCACCACCTATTGATTGAATAAATATGTTGAGAAGATACAACCCTGATGCGTGCCTTTCCTAAATGTACACCATACAGCATTCCCTTGTCCCGTTTTTTCTCTGACTACATCTTTTCTTCCATTTACCTCAGCTATTTTATGATTAAGAGCAAGTGTCAGGGTCTCTTCTGACATCCACTTTAGTCTTTGCTTTCTTCCTTTAAATGATCTTTTGCTTTCTTCATTTATGGTGTTCCTGGTGCCATCCCAGAGCTCATCAGGGCTTCTATAATTAGTATTTACTGCATCTGTTCTTGAGATGTCCTCAAAACTTGGGAGCTTGGTCATCTTTTGGCAGTTGTGGACTTGTTTAATTGTGGCCTGTTCCATAGTCAGCCTCTGGCCTGGTTTTAGCTGCTGTTCTTGAGATGTCCTCAAAACTTGGGAGCTTGGTCATCTTTTGGCAGTTGTGGACTTGTTTAATTGTGGCCTGTTCCACAGTCAGCCTCTGGCCTGGTTTTAGCTGCTGATATTGAGCTTCTTCATTGTCTGTTCCAAGAAATGGAGTCAGTTTGATTACTGTAAATTTCACAAATAGAAGTCCATGTGTGTTGTTGAAAAAAATTTTTAAAGATATTTGCTTGTCCCCACCCCTAGCCAGTCCTGGGGCCCAGGGGCTCGGCTCAAGGGGAGACTCTCTGGGATATGGGGGTGCAGTGAATGGTGTGACCCTTTGCTGGGCATGCCGACACAGTAGGGAATGCTGGGCCCCTCTAGGGTTTCCCGTATGGGCTCCAATAAATCTCTTCCCTTTTGCTTAAAAGAAAAAAAAAGGTATTTGCTATGAAGAAATTGTTTGTCTTGCAAAATTCTATCATGCAATCTCTGGCTGTGTTTCTATCATCAAGTCCATATTTTCTAACTACTCTTTATTTTTATTTTTCCCCAGCTTTTATTTCAGTCACCAATAATTATCAATGCATCTTAATTTTACATTTGATCAATATCAGGCTGCAGAGATTTTCAATTTCTGCATTAATAACTTTAATGGTTGGTGCATAAATGGTTGTATTAGTGAATATAATTGGTGGAATGCGTGGTGAATGATAGTTGTATTAATTGGATGTCCTTGTATGTGAATTGGCATCATCCTATCACAGATAGCATTTTACTTCAACGTAGATCTTTACATGTACTCTTTGAAAATGAATGCCATGTCATTCCTCTAAATTGTGTCATGTCCACCATAGGAAACCACATAGTTTTCTGATTTCAAATTATTAATGCCAGTCTGTTTCAGCTCGCTAATGCCTAAAATGTTGGTCGTTTTTTTGTTCCATTTCATTTTTAATAACTTCCAATTTTCCTAGATTCTTATTTCATACATTCCAAGTTCTAATTATTAATTGATATTTCCAGTTGTTCCTTCTAATTTTGAGTCATGCCTCACCAGCAAATGTAGATCCCAAGACTTACTCCCTGTGTTAGTCTGGGAAGACTAGAGCAACAAATTCATAGAGACACTCATGTGTATAAGAAAGTGGAGAGAAAATGTTTTGAGAATGATGAGGGCAATGAATGTACAAATGCGCTTTACACAATTGATGTGTGTATGGATTGTGATAACCCTTGTATGAGCCCCTAATAAAATGATTTAAAAAAAAAAAGAAATAAGCTAAACTCTATACCCTACAGGTATCGAAAAGTCCTTCCAGCTGTTAATGCAAAAGAATGATCATCCAAAAAAAAAGAAAGCAAGCAAGCTACTCTCTCACTCTGTGCTGCGTCAGAAGAGAGCCGGAGGGACACCAGTGGGGTCCACAGCTGGCCACAGCCTGTCCCCGCCCCGTGCTGAGATCGGCACCAGTTTTCACAGGAGAAAGAACCCTCTCCTGCCTTGAGGCTGTGTTTCACCGTCTTTAAATGCAGGCATGAGTCTGGTCCCCCAGATGCAGGAGGCTGTATATTTTTAGCCTCTTTCATTTCCAGGCCTGCGAACGCTGTGCCTTCCGCTTTAGCCGAGCTGCAGCAAGCAGAGTCAGCAAAGAACAAACTGAGCCGGAAGCGTCCCCACAGGCGACGTCTCAAAGTCGAGTCTGTCCAGAGCTCCGATCCCGATGGAAGCCAAGTTCTCTATCATTTGTTTTTTTCCCCAGGCGTTAAATTTATTCAGATCTATGCACCAACCACCAAAGCGGGTGGTGATGAAATTGAAGATTTCTGCCGGCTTCTTCAGTCCGAAGTTGATCAAACATGCAATCAAGGTGAACTGGTAATTCTAGTGACTGGAGTGTGGAAGTTGGAAACAAAGAGGAAGCAAGGCTCGGTGGTTGGCAACGCTGGGCTTGGTGAAAGAAAAGAAGCTGGGGAATGCAGGATAGACTTTTGCACCACCGACGACTTCACTGCAGATACCTTTTTCCAA
>NW_022103906.1:36768139-36789319 GCF_000313985.2 Echinops telfairi
GAGAATGATGAGGGCAATGAATGTACAAATGCGCTTTACACAATTGATGTGTGTATGGATTGTGATAAGAGTTGTATGAGCCCCTAATAAAATGATAAAAAAAAGAAAAAAGAGCAATCGAATATTAAGAAAATATCCCAGTCCAGCCAGATCAAGTCCATAAGTCTGATATTAACCCATATTTCTGATACCACGCTATAAATTCCTCTTCAGACTCATGAAACTCATGCAATGATGCTGATTGTAGGAAGACCACAGGCCAGTGGGTAGAAAGACTTGTGGATCCAGGAGCGGTGTAAGTATTTCAGCGATGGCAGGGGTCTCCATGTGGGTCCTCCAGTTCCCAGGCCTCTGGTGGCATCAGCATAGCTCCATGTGTCTTGTATCAGAAATGTCTCGCAGGGAGTGAATATGTGTCCCACCTCCAGCAAGCTATTTATCTCCGTAGAGTCTCCAAATGAGGTCATCAAGCTGGGACCTGATTGACAGGCTAAACTCCACCCCTTCACTCTTAGCACTCAAATTGACAACAGATTATGTAACTGCCTTCCCACAGGCTGAACTCTATTTGTGTCATTATGGTGGACTCTATTTTGAGAAGGCCACTTTTCCACAATCATATTTTGAGTGCCTTCTGACTGAAGGGTCTCATCTTGGAACTATCTCTGACAAAGTTCTGCTTTTAGTCATGAGGTTTTCAGTAGCTGATAATGTTTCTATGCTATTTTTAAGATTTTCAGTCATCAATTACTCTGAAGTTATTCCCTTTTCATGTCAGTTCCTAGTCTGGAAGCTCCGTGGGAACTTGTTTACTTGGGTGACCCTGGTGGTATTTTAAATGCCAATGACTTAACTTCCACACAAGTCACCATGTCTCATCATGGAGATTATTATTTCAGATTTCATCATGGGAGATGACTATATCATAATTCCAAAATCACTGATAATAATCATCTAGCCAAGTTAGCACAGCCTTAACCATCACTTGATGAGCTCTTGTGATGTGCTTGATGAATATATAAGGTTGCATATATGATCTCTACACATCACAAACTTAAAAGATACAGAAATACTATCTTTTATTATATCTAAAGAAATGAAACCTGACTGTTTTTGATAACTTCCTTCTGGCTACATAATAAGAAACTGGCTGAACTGAGGAGAAAAGCCAAGCATAAGTGGTTTCAAAACATCTTTTTCCCCCAAAATTGCAATACTGTTTTCATGAGTTGGTTTTTTTTTGTTGAGATATAGTTTTAATTTTGCCAAAAATAACTAGGGACTATTTTCTCTCTTCTTAGTTCCTGACCATAAGACTTAGAACCAAGGATCTTGGTTAAAAGCAACAAATACCCAAAACTGTTTACCTGTGTATTATTGACTAAGTAAAGATCTTTGCGTGTGTCATCAAAAACTATGTATAATATCGTGAAAAATAGGAATTTTGAATGCTTCATTATGCTTCTGCAGAATCTGTACCTAGGCATAGAGGCAGTCACTCAAACAGAACAGGGGATACATAATGCTTTCACATCATGAAGAGTGCCTCCTTTAATCCTGCTGTTGTTTTTTTAGTCTGTTTGCTATATTTATTCAGTTGCTGTACTGAGCAAATCCAAAAAGCTAGGGTATACAAAGTAGAATGCTGCATTAGGGTTGTAGGAAGACTCATTAAGAACCTAAAACCTGCAGATGGCACAACTTTATTTGATGAAAGCAAGGAGGAGTTGAAGCACTTGTTGGTGAAGATCAAAGACTACAGCCTTCAGTATGGATTATGTACAATTCAATATAAAGAACATATTTTTCCCCACAATTGGGCCAATAAGCAACATCATGATAAACAGAGAATAGATTTCAGTTTCAAGGATTTCACTTTATTTATATCTACAAGAAAATCCATGGAAGCAGTAGTCAAGAAATCAAATGATACATTGCATTGTGCAAATATACAGGAAAAAAATAAATCTCTTTAAAGTTAGAAAGTAAAGACGTCATGGGTTATTTTCAATTCCCTCATATTCACAGAAAAAAATACAATGAATAAGAAATCTGAAGAATTGGTAACTTTAATTTTGATGTTGGTGAAGAATATGTAATATACCATGGACTACCAGAGAATAAACAATTCTGTCTTGGAAGAAGTACAGCAAGAATGCTCCTTAGAAGCATGAAGGGAAACTGTTGTCTTATGCACCTGTGACATGTTATCAGGCTGGACCAATTCCTAGAGAGGACATCATGTCTGGAAAAGCAGGTGGTCAACAAGAAGAAGAAAGAATCTTAATAAGAGGATCGACATAGTCGCTGTAAAAATGGCATCAAGCAGAGCAATAATTGTGATGATGACACAGGACCAGGCAGTGTTTTGTTCTGTTTCACTTAGGATTCCAAGGTGAAGACAATGGCGTCTTACTAAAACAGTATTTCTGAACCACATTCAATAGAAATGAAAGTTGTTAATAACAAAACACAAAGAAAAGACATTGTCTCCTTTCCAGGAAACATAAATTAAAAGACATACTTTACTACTGGTTGACGAGGCTGTTTATTCTTTCTAACTTTAGGTTACTTTCATGAACTTGATTTTCACTGTTTATTACTTGAATGGATGAAAAATAGGTTAATGTGAACAAATTAGGCAACCTAACATCTGCTAAATGTCTACTAGGTATAATCACATTGCAATGTAGTTTCACATTCTGAATTTTATATCCTTTATAGGTTAAGGTTCAGGAGTTATTGTTGTTGATTGGTATTGCCCAAGAAGTCCTGATTCATCGCAACTCTACATAGAACAACAACAACAAACACTGCCCAGTCCTGAGCCATCCTTATAATTTTTGTTATTTTTTAACCCATCACTGCAGCCACTGTGATAGTCTGTCTCATCAAGGGTCTTCCTTTTGCTGACCTTCTACTTTTCCAAGCATGATATCCTGTCCAGGGAATTGTCTTTCCTGAAAACTCACATGTCCAAAGCATGTGAGCTGAGTTTTTGTCATTTCACTTCTCAGGAACATTCTGGCTGTACTTCCGTCAAGATAGATGTTTTTGTTGTCTGACAGTCCTTGGAACGCTCACTCTTCTTCACTAACACTACATTCAAACACATCAAGTCTTCTTTGGTCTTCCTTAGAGCATATGTGACGATAGAAAATACCATGATATGAATCAGGTACCTCTTCGTCCACAAAGTGACATCCTTGCTATTCAACATTTAAAGTGGTTCTGTGCAGCAGATTGTCTAAATGCAATAGGATATTTGATTTCTTGGCTGCTGCGTATGTGGTTGTTGACTGTGGAATCCAAGGAAAACGAAATCCTTGACAATTTCTCTTTTTTAGCATGACATTTCTATAGGTCCAGTTGTGAGGATTTTGGTTTCCTTCTCATTGAATTCCAATCCATATGAAGGCAGCATTCATTGATCTTCATCAGCAAATATTTCAAGTCCTCTCACTTTTAGCAAACAAGGTTGTGTCCTCCAAAAATTGAAAGTGGTTAATAAGCCTTAATCCAATGCTCCTGCTACATTCTTTGTCAATCCTCCAGATTCTCAGATTACTTGCTGAGCATGCAGTCTGAGTAAGTATGGTGACTGGATACAATTATGACGTATATTTTTCATAAATGTAAACATGCAGTATTCCAGTGTTGTATTTGAATGACTGACTCTTGGTCCATGGACACAATGATATGTTATGGAATTACCATTTTTTTCTCAATGTTAACTATAGTTGTCACAATATATAGTCTAATACCTTTGTGTATATATTTTTAAATATGAATAAAACTCTTTTTAATCTCTAGTTTCAGCTAAGATTCATCCAACATCAATAATGATCTCTTCTGGATCCAGCTTGAACTTCTAGGAGATCTTTGTCAATGTAGTGCTGCAACTGTTGTTGAACAATCTGTAACAAATTTCTACTTTCATGTGTCATTGATGATAGTGGTTAATACGCATCCTGCTCATTCATCTTTCTTTGCAATGGGCACAAATATGGATCTTTTCCAGTTGTTGGCCAGGTAGCTATCTTCCAAATTTGTTGGTGTAGATTAGTGAGGTGCAGGTATGTTAAGTGGATTGTTTAGAGTTTCAGCTAATGAATTAGATAGTTGGAAATAGAGCCTAAGTGCCTAAAGTGTGCCTCCCATAATTTATATAATATATATATATACATACTTAAATATGTATTTATGTTTTCATATGCAAATGAGCATTTTATAAATATATGTAAGGAAGGAGAATAACCATCTGATGAACATAAGTATTCATGCCCTCAAGTCATAACTACAACATATGATTTTGAACTTGAAATTCTCAAGTGTCCCTTCACATAGCATGCTCTTTCTATCTCATTAGTAACTTATTCTTTATACCTTCATATTGATTTTGTTTCTAAGCACTGTTTTATATAAATTAATTAGATAAGATGTTAGTGACAGCTTGGGTTAGGTGCTGGACTGCTAGCTGCAAGGCTAGAGGCTCAAAGTCATGAGTTATTCCATGGGAAAAAGAAGAAGCAGTGTGCTTCCATCAAGTTTTACAGTCTTAGAAGTCCTAATTAGGTTTGCTAGGATTTGGAATCAACTCAATGGCAGTGGTGCTTATTTAGATATGCATATTTGTGAACTTTAAATAAATGGAGTCAAAGTACACAAATTTTAATCTTCCTTTGTCCCTTTGCTTGACACTGTTCTTGAGACTCATTTATGGCATGAAGTGCAGCTAAATTTCCTTTCACTGTTTTATAACGTCCACCTGAAGAACTCTATTCTTGTTGAATGTTATTACTTTTTCAGGTGTTGGTTTTTTGTTTTCTGCTATTATGAAAGTTGCTGATAACAATGCTGTTGTACATATCTCCTAGAGCATATGTGACTGTATCATAGGTACATAAACAAGGCTTACATATCTTGACTTGTTAGATCAGCAGTTCTAAACCTGTGGGTCACGACCCCTTTTGGGTTTGAGTGACCCTTTCACAGGGTAGCCTGATTCATAACAGTAGCAAAATTACAGTTATGAAGTAGCAATGAAAATAATTTTATGGATGGTGGTCACCACCACATGAGGAACTGTATTAAAGGGTCGTGGCATTAGGGAGGTTGAGAACCACTGTGTTAGATAATACTATCTTGTTTTCCCAAGCTGATGGAGCAACTAATACTGCAACTCACACTGAATAACAATGTATAGTTATTTAGCTTTCTCTCCATCCTGGCTAATATTTGACAGTAAAATTCTTAGTTTTCATTAATATGCTTGAAACGGTTGATTAATTTGTATTTTCACAATTATTAATAAAGTTGAACATATTCTTATGTACATTTATCAGCATGTTCTCTTCTGGGGAGTGATAATTCAGTTTTTAAACATTTACTCATTTTTTCTAGCATGTAATTTGAATTTTCTTATTAATTTTAGGTATTTTACACATACTAAATATTAACTCTGGTCACTTATCTATTGTAAATTACATCTTCAATTTGTAAATTGTTTTCAATTATTTTTTGTGGATTTCTGAAAAATAAAAGTTCTCAATCTCAATATAATCTGTACATAAACCTTTTATTTTAGAATTTCTGTAAAAATAATTTTCAATGCAAATTCATGAAAATGTTTTGCACAAAGTTTTATGATTTTACTTTTAAATTTTACAACCTTATTCCAACAAGAGTTGATTTTTGTTCATGGTGTGGTAGAAAGATCCAATAAAATCAGGATTTTTCTGATTAGATAACATTTTTCTCAGTCCTATATATTTTTTTCTTTCTTTTTTCAGTTTATAAGATATATTTTATTTATTTAAACAATGTGTTTTGGATCAATTCAAACTTTAAATTTAAGATAATCAATTTCATATTCAATAATTTAAATTACTTTTCAAACTCCCCAATACCTTCCCTTGTTTCTCCTCCTTTGAATCCTCTTTTCTCTTTTGCGGATTATTACCTTCCCATTCCCTTAAGTTAATAACTGTCAACCCACTAGCTTCTTGCTTCATTTTCCTTGACTTGCCCTCCCCTCACCCCACCCCCCGGTAACCCCTGGGTAAGTCTCTTCCCTTTAGTTTCAATGTTTGTTTGTTTGTTTCTTTATAACAGTGATTTCATACAATATTGGTCCTCTTGACCAATTTCACTTGGCAAAATTTTCTCCATGCCATGAGGTGCTTCATTGTTTCAGAGATTGTTGCTGTTGTTTTTGTTGTTGGCGTTTTAGCCAGGCACGGTATTTCATTGTGGACATGACCAAAGTTTCCTTTTCCATCATCCTACTTACCCTTTTTAAAGTAAATAATAAAGTTTATAAAATATAAAATTACAAATTTTATAGTAAAATTAGCTTTTATACTTGAATCCTTGAATTCACTTTTTTTTTAAATCTGCTTTTTCTTTGGTTGCTTTTACCTTTTTTAAAAAAATCACTTTATTGGGGGCTCTTACAGCTCTTATAACAATCCATACATCCACTGTGTCAAGCACATTTGTACATATGCTGCCATCATCCTCTTCAAAATATTTTCTTTCTACTTGAGCCCTTGGTATCAGCTCCTCCCTTGTTCCTCGCTTCCTCCACCTTCCCACCCTCACCAACCATTGACACATTATAAATTATTATTGTTTTCATATCTTATACCATCTGCTGTCTCCCTTCATGCATGTTTCTGTTTTTTATTATTTTGGGGGTAGGGGTGGGGGTTTTACATTGATCATTGCAATCGGTTCCTCCTTTCTCCCCCTAGATTCACCCTACCCTCATGGTATCGCTACTCCCATTTTTTGTTCCTGAGGGGTTTAATCTGTCCTGGATTCTATGTGTCAAGAGCTCTTATCTGTACCAGTGTACTGCTGGATTTGTAAGGTAGAACTGGGGTCATGATAGTCTGAGGGGAGGAAGCATTAAAGAACTAGGGGGATGTTGTATGTTTTGTCAGTTCTGTACTGTACAAACCTGACTGTCTTGTCCCTTCCTTGTGACCCTTCTGTGAAGGGATGTCCAATTGTCTACAGTTGGGCTTTGGGTCCTCACTCTGCCCCAGCTCATTCACATCAATATGACTGCTTGTTTAGGATCTTTTGATGCCTGATACCTCATCCTTTCGACACCTCATTATCACACAGGTTGGTGTGCTTCTTCCATGTGGACTTTGTTGCTTCCCAGCTAGGGCTGCTTGTTTATTTTCAAGTCTGAAAAACCCCAGACAGTATATCTTATAATAGCTGGGTACCATCAGCTTTCTTCACATTTGCTTATGTACCCATTTTTGTCTTCAGCAATCATGTAGGGAAGGCGAGCATCACAGAATGCCAGGTTATTAGAATAAAGTGTTCTTGCATTGAGGGAGTACTTGAGTAGAGGCCCAGTGTCCATCTGCTACCTTAATACTTAACATATAAATATATGTACATAGATCTATGTCCCTATCATTATATATAAATATATTTACACATGTCCATTCCTGTATTGAGACCTCTATAAATGTCCTTTGCCATTTAGTTCTTTCATCTATTTCCTTTTACTTTCCTCTTGTCCCACTATCATGTTCAACCTTCATTCGGCTCTCAGTAATTTTTCTTGGCCACAATGCACTTGATCAAACCCCTTGATCCTACACCCTCCTCACCATGGATTTTAGATCATTTGTTGTCTCTGGGTTTGTTGGTCCCCCCTTTCTTTCCCCCACCTCTCCTCTCCCACATCCCCCTGGAATGGTAGGTCCCATTTTTTTGTCCTCGGGATTGTTTATCCTGCCTATCTTATATAGATAGACATGAAAAAAAATCCTGATCCTTTTTGCCTTAAGTTTCTACAATGCAAGCTCCTAAAACCACCTTACTGCCATCATTTTGATGCAGATTCATAGTGGCCATATAGGAAACTCCTGTGGGTTTCCACGACTGTAACTCTTTAAGAAAGTAGAAACAGATGGGCATCTTTCTCCCACTTGGAGAGGCTCTGGATTCCACCTGCTGGTTTCATGGATCACAGCCCAACATGTAATCCAATTTCCAGTGTATGTGTGACTGTTTCTGAGCTCTCTGTTTTGCCAATTTATAACATTACTACCCTGTCCAAATTTTTTTATAGTTCACAGTAATATTGAATATCAGAAATCAAATGAGATTATTTTCTTCATAAGCAGTGTCCTGCTATTTTTTAAATTGGGGTTATTACATATATCAAATAATTCCACCATTTACTCACATCCAGCAGAATTGTACATTTGCTACCACAATGAGTTTCCAAACATTCTTTTTCTATATGGACCCCTTCTCCCAAATACATATGAGAAATTTTTACTTTGATTTAAACAAATGCTGGAGTTCTGGTAGTGTAATTGGTTATACAGAGCAAATAGTTTTCCTATTCAATAATTCATACACTTATTCCATTATCTTTTAATTACCTTTTCCCACAAACATTTTGAAAGCACCTCATACATATGTAGAAATAGCCCCTGCCAAGCCTATAAAAAACTGTGGTTGCAATACCCTTTACATATCCCTAACTATTCATTTTGATTGTCTATGTATCTGCTCTGAAATTAATGTTTGTTATTACAGATATTGGAGGATTGTGTATATAATAGTATTTATCTTTGTTGTCTGTAACCCTGATGTACTCTCCATATCTTTCCTTTATTTAGAGAGTCTGTGCTGATCACTGCTTATTGTTTAATGCCTTTCCCTTTAACCAAATTAATACAATTCTATTATCTGTTGTTATGAGACTCCCTAGTATTAACTCTAACTCACAGAGATTCTTAGCCGCCCCACGCATGACAAGACAAAAACTACTGTGTCCTGAACTATCATTGCAATTATTTTTATATATGAACTCATTGTTGTAGTCACTGTCTTAATCCATCTAGTTGAGGTCTTTCCTCTCTGGTGTTGACTCACCCCATTACCCAATATGATATCCTCTTCCAGGACCTGGTCTTTCCCAATAACACATCCAAATACGTGAGGAAAGTCTCACTTCTAAGGAGCAACCTGGTTGTAGGTCTCCTTCTGAGGGACCTTAGAACTTTCAATATTCTTCTTCAACTCCATCATTGAAATTCAATTGCACCAATTGTTCTGCAATCTTCCTCATTCCTTTTCCAATATTCACATGCAGATGAGGCAATTGAAAATGCCATGCTTGTGTCAGGAGAGCATCTTATTCCTCAAAGTGACATCTTTGCTTTTTAACATATGAAAGAGGTGCTTTGGTAGCAGACTTGCCCAATGTAATATGTCTTTTGATTTCTTGACTACTGTTTCCATGAATTTTGATTGTGGATTCAAGTGAAATGAAATCCTTGATAATGTCTATCTTTTCTGTTTATCATGATGTACATCAGTCCAGTCTGTGGGGATTTTGTTTTGTCACACTGAGCTGCAATCAGAATCAATGCTTGTAATCTTTAATCTTCATTAGCAAATGCCTCAAGTCCTCTTGGCTTTCAGTAAGCAAGACTGTATCATCTGCATATTTCAAGGGGCTAATAAGACTTACACCAATCCTGTTGGGACATTCTTCTTCAGTTAGTTCAGGTGCTCAGATTATTTGCTCGGCATGCAGATTTCATAAATATGGTGAAAGTATACAACCCTTAACCACACCTTTCCTGATTCTAAGCCACTCAGTATTCTCTTGTTCTGTTCTAACCATTGCCTCTTGGTCCGTGTGCAGGTTCTATAAGAAGACAATGAAAGGTTCTTCAATTCCCATTTTCTTCAATGTTATCCATAGTTTGTTATGAATGACTTTTTGCAGACACAGTAAAACACATGGGTGACAGGCATACAGTATGCAATACACAGACTCCTCCCTCAGTCTTCTGGGACTGCGGTGCAGCAGGTAGCATGGACTGAGTAGAACGGGCAGGGAGAATGAACTGGGTAGGTGAGAGTGGCACAGAGTGTCCCTAGTTACTGGGTTGGTGGGGCTAGGCTTCTCATCACTGCTCAGTGAAAAGGTGTGGTGAGGAAAGTGGAAGGATACACTTTGTCCATTCTTTAGTGGCTTGGACCTAGTGTATTTCTGATAATGCAGCCAAATCTGTCATGTGAAATGCAGTGTCCAGCATCTACAAATGACACCACACAGACCTTCTTCAACATGGAGCACTCGGCCAAAGTAACTGGAGCTCACTAAAAATGAGAAGTGTCACCCCTAGTTATCAGTTCCCGCTCTATTCTGTTATTGCAGTGGTGCATTCGAATACTCACCTGCTCCCCTGACTTTTGCTCTCTCAGAGGAAGCTTGGAGTTTGCTTACTTTGCTTCATTTCAGATCTGTCCGCACCAGGTCTCTATCCCAATAGGGAGCTTCAGTGAACTTGGCTTCTCTTCACCCATATGTATTACCTTCGATGTCTCAAAATGGCCCCCATCCAATTCTCTCTTTATTCGTGCCAGTTCTGTCTCCGTTTCTCATTGTTGTTTAATCCAATTCTTTATGCCCTCATGTAATGCTTAGGGTCCCAAGATTATTGTCTATACCTGTTGTGCTGGATTTATCGGATCTCGGTGTAGAGGGATTGGATGGACTGTGTCCACCAGATGCTACCTTGTCCCCCCATCTTCTATATACATGTTAAAATCAGCTTATCCAATTTCCCCCAAATCTATTGATATTCTGACTGAAATTTCATTACAACACTAAATCAATTTGGTGACAATTTTTGATATTGCACACATACACACACATGTATATTTATTTTAAGACTGTGCATGTGGCATGGCTTTCTATTTATTTAAGTCTTTAAAAGAATTTCTTCAAAATAATTTTTCCATACAAAATTAGTACATACTTTGCATTATTAATTCCTTGGTATATTATTATTTTTTCTTTCAATTCAACATAAAAACATTCATTTTCAGAATTACCTTTGCTAGATGTGTGTCGAGTGTGTATAAATTGCAATTGATTTTTTTATCCATTTAAAATAAGCTAGGCTTGATCAAGGCAATGTAACTGAGAGGAATTGCTGAAATCCAAATGAATGTTGAACATAATAATGGGACAAGAGAAAAGTAAAAGGAAATAAAGGAAAAAAACTAGAAAGCAAAGGGCATTTATACAGGTCTAAATACAGGCATGCACATATATAAGTATATTTATATATGATGATGGGGAAATAGATCTATGTACATATATTCATAGGTTTATTATTAAGGTAGCAGATGGACTTTGGGCCTCTACTCAAGTACTCCCTCAATGCAAGAACACTTTGTTCTATTAACCTGGCATGCTATTACACTCACCTTCCCCCAGCATGATCGCTGAGGACAAGGTGGGTGCATAAGCAAATGTGTTGAAGAAAGCTGATGGTGCCTGGCTATCAAAAGATATAGCATCCAGGGTCTTAAAGGCTTGAAGATAAGCAATCAGCCATCTAGCTCAGAAGCAACAAAGCCTGCATGGAAGAAGCACACCAGCCTGTGTGATCATGAGGTGTCAATAGGATCAGGTATCAGGCGTCAAAGACCCAGAACAAAAAATCATATTATTTTGAATGAGGAATTGTGCAGAGTGGAGACCCAAAGCCAATCTGTAGGCAATTGGACATCCCCTTACAGAAGGGTTGGGGAAAGGAGAGGAGCCAGTCAGGGTTCTGTATAGCACTGATGAAACTACAAGTTTCCACCAGTTCTTCAATGTTTCCCCACCCCCCAACCCCCAACACACAATTATGACCCCCATTTTACCTTAAAAATCTGGCTAAAATGGATCATATCCATGGATACAGATAAGAGCTGGAAACACAGGGAATTCAGGACAGATAAACCCCTCAGGAACAATATTGAGAGTAGTCATGCCAGGAGGGTAAGTAGGGGAGGAGAAAGGGGGAACTGATCACAATGATCTATCTATAATCCCCTCCCAGGGGATGGACAACAGAAAAATGGGTGAAGAGAGACATCGGTCAGTGTAAGACACGAAAAAATAATAAGTTATAAATTATCGAGGGTTCATGAGGGATGGAGTGTGGGAAAGGGAGGGGGAAAAATGAGGAGCTGATACCAAGGGCTCAAGTAGAAAGAAAATGTTTTGAGAATGATGATGGCAACAAATTTACAAATATGTTTGGCACGATGTATGTGTTGTGATAAAAGTTACATGAGCTCCCAATGAAATGATTAAAAAATGGTAATAATAAGTTTTTTAAAAAATTGTTTTTGTTTTTCTTAAAAAAAAGTGCAGATAGTACAGAAACCTCCTCTATCTAGTTTATTCAATTATTATAATGTGTTAGTATAATTAATGTACCAATATCAAGACATTATTTTTAACTAATGTCTATTCTTTATTTAGATTTCTTAGTTTTACCTAATGTCTCATTTTCTGCATAGTATCCCATAAAAAAAATACCGTGCTACATTTAATCACCATGTTTTATTAAGTTCTGATTGGCTGTTACATTTTCTCAGATTTTCTTGATTTAATGTTCAGGAGTGATACTGGATGTGATTTGTATAAAATATTTGTTTATTGTCATTCATATCATATTTTTCTCATGATAAACTAGGAATATGTGTGTTGGAAGGAAGACCATGGAGATTGCATGCCACTTTGATCCTACTATCTAACAGGTGTTGGTATTTATGAAGACGTGACTTTCCACTGTGATGCTGATCTTTATAATTTGATAAGGTAGTGCTTGTCATGTTTTTCCACTGTAGAGGCCATGTCCTTTCCTTTCCTTCTCTCTCCTTCCTCTTCTGCATCACCTACTCAATATCTCTATAAATCAACACCTTTTGGAACTACAGTACATAATTTTATAAAGATCATACATGTTTGGCAAGGACAATGTTTAGTCAAAAGGTGAAACATGTATAGTGCATGCATATTCTTTGATGCTACTGTGTAGTCATACTTATCTTACTCTATTTAACAGTTTTAAAATCAAAACTCATAAATGTATTTTGCATTGGATCTCATCCTTACCTAAACCCCCCAAAATATATCCTTAATAAAAAGTAATAAAATCAGTACTTCTTGAAATCAACTGAAGTAGCTTGTTGGTTTGTTTTTCCACAATGATAGACCTTAAACTTCTTGGTGACCTATGTGGTCTTTGAGACAGGTCGTCCAGCCCCTAACACCACTGCCCTTCTGGCTGAAGTATTGACTTTCTCTCTTAATGAGAAACACTGGAGGGTTATGCACTTGGGTGATTGTTTGTCTGAATAATCTTGTCTTAACTTTCTCCCTATTCCCACTTCTCCCACTTAATTTTACCAACTAATCTATGGACCTATTCCTGGCTCCATTCCTGGATATACTTTTAGCTCTGGATATACTTTTGAAAATGCTGATTCTTGAATTATAGCTCCTTTAATTCTACTCTTCCAGTTTCTAATTCTTTGCCTTTCCACTTCCTGGTATCCTTTTCTCTGCCTTTGGACTGAGCCTCTTCATCTCACTCTATCAAATTTACAATATCATGACATTTTCCATTAATGACTCCCTCCTCTTTCATAATGGATCAACTTTTAAATGAAGACTATGCAGAAAATGTGGATTCCATTCTGGAATCTAAAGTTGGAGTATATAAATGGTTCCCTGAAGTTGTATCCTAAAATGTTACAAGAATAATCATACAAACAAACAAATGGGGTTAGCTCTGCTGGGCAGAACTTTCATAGTCCATAGTTTTCCTGCTAGGCAAACTTGGAGCAACTCCCTCTGAGTTGGTGCATTCAATGGCATTGCCTGGGAAGGTTCAATCTAGTCACAGTTCATTTTTCATAAAAAGCAGTTTTGCTTGAACCTCATTTTTTGTGATGGCCAATTTAGGAGAACAGCAGACAGCTGCTCGGGGAAAATGTTGCAGAAACTGTTTTGATATTGAACACAGCTTATAGGGACAGTGCTATGGAAAAAAAACTCTAACGCATAAGTGGTTTTCGCCTTTAAAAAAAAGGTGAAATGTCAATTGATGACAAACCTCATTCTGGACATCCATCAACTTCCCAAATGGACAAAACTTTTGACTCTAAGTGCATTGGGGGCTCATTCCACTAGATCAGACTGTTAATCAAGCTTTCTATTTAGAGGTTTTGGAATAATTGCATGACAGTGTGAAAAACAGGGCCTGCTTTGTGGCAGATGGGGGACTGGTTTTGCCACCACAACAATGCACCTGCTCATACAGCCATCTCAGTGTACCAGTTTTTGGCAAAAAAAAATCCAAACAAAAAACAGTCTGCCTCTCTTGCTTCACACACCTTTCTAACCTGACTCCACTTCGTGCAACTTCTTTTTGTTTCCTTAAATGCAGAGGGACATGAAAGGGCAGCAATTTGATGATGAAGATGTGCAGAAAAAAACAGGAGATGCGGTCAGTCATCCAAACAGATGAATTTGAAAAATGTTTCCAAGAATGGAATCACAGGTTTGACAAATGTATTAAATATAGTGAAGAGTACTTTGGAGGTGATAGATTGTTTTGTAAAAATAAATAAATAAAGAGCTTTGAAAAAAAATCTGTTTTTCGGGGCGGGGGGGGTAACCCCTAGTATTTTTCTATTCCTCCCAAGCCTGCATGTGGAGGAATTCTTATAGCAGCAAGCTAACTAAACTTTCTCTATCCTAGAATCTGATAAACATTTTGTGATTTGAGATCACTAAAAACAAAATTTCTTCTGTTAATATACAGACCAAAGAGGAAAAGCGAGGAAGTAATTCTGGAAGCTTGTTAAAGATACTAGTTTCTGCCCAGTTCTGTATCCTCACTAAGATTAAGTAACGCTTGGTTGAGTGTTTGGAATCTGAGCCTTTAATAAGGGTTCTGGTTGATGCTGATGTAGGTGGTCCACCCAGCAGGCTTTCAAAAACCCCTGCTAGTTTGAGATAAAATGAAAAGGAGGCAGTCTCTAAAGCTATCATCTGATTATTTGAAGACAATGTGATATAAGAAGGACTGAGTCCTGATTTCACTCTGTTCCTAGATGTTCTTGGTTTTGAAAACCAGAACTCATGAACAGAGACTCTCAGGCATTTAGCAGCTAACAATTCCCTGGCAACTGCTTCAACTTTGACTATAAAAGAGAGAGGAAGCTTAAGGAAGATATAAACCAGTCCTTATTGCTAAAAACTGAACAAAACTGGGGTGGGGGAAACCCAAACTCAGACACATCCACTGCCATCGAGTCAATGCCGACTCATCGCAAGTCTATAGGAGAGGGTAGTTTCCAAGATTATAACTCTTTACAGGAGTTGAAAGCCCTGTCTTTCTCCTGTGAAGTGGCTGGTGGTTTTGAATTGCCAGTCTTGCAGTTAGCATCTCAGCTCATAACCACACCACCACCAGGGAGCCTGCAAAACTGAGCAAAAAGGGCAAAAATGTGAACATGTGTACCTTGGTGTGCACATATAAATCTTCTGGGAGTTTAGAAGCAGAAGGATGAGATTTAAGGAACAATTGTTGGAGAGTCCTCTAGAGTGTGATGCACTTAGCGTGCCAAGTTTCCCTCTGGAGCATTCTAACACATAATCCATTTCCCCTTGATAAAGACTTACAATATCCTGAAAGCACCCCACTCAGGCTTCTCACCTTCCCAGTTTGCTCTTCTTTTTCTTGATTTCTTTTCCATTTTAGCTTTTTCTTTGATACTATGATTGGTTGGAACCGACTGAACAACCGAATGAGTTCATTAGGACCTTAATCACCTGTTAAAGATGAGAGCATCCAGTGAGGGACAGCAGCGTTTAATCCTTTAAGGGGAACTAATTGAAATTTCTCTGTTGAATCCATGCCCAACTAGGTTCAGTGAGGTTGTCAAACACAGACACCTGGACTCAAACATCAGCAACACTAATGGGCCCAGAAGCTGCCTGGTATAAAGAATTAGAAGTTCAAGCTCAGTTCTGTGTTTCCCTTTTCTTTGAGCTGAGGCCTGTGTGTTATGACCTTTTATAATAAACCAAACCCATAGTAAAACATTATCAGAATGTCTTTTGGCATATAAATATTTTTAGCTAATGTTATTTTAATAAGAGCTGTTGTCAAGGAGAGAAGAGCAAGTAATATACAGTAAAATTCTGTTCTGATGCTCTCTGATTTAATATATCTTGTCTGCTTTTCTGGGCATTTCAAGTGCTTGGGGAGATTTTCAGGGTAGTAAATCTTGTGTTCAATCCTGCAGATTCTATAGGCAACTTCTCTGTACCAAACATTGTGCTAAATATTGAAAGGAATGGTCAAAGAAGTTGGGGCAATCTTCATCTTCAAGGTGTTGGGGATATCCACCTGTCTAAGTCTGGGTACTTTAGAGAAACAAATCCACAGAAACTCATGTATAAGAGACAGTTTTATATAAAGGGTAAGTGCACATCAAGAAAACATTCCAACCCAGTGCTGCCCAAGCCCACAAGTCCAACATTAGCCCATATGTCCGACACCAATCCACAAAGTCCTACTCCTTCTCACAAAACACATGCAATGATGCCAACAGCAGGAGGAAAGTCTAGTCAGTGAATGTGTAAGCATCTCAGTGCTGGCAGGGGTCTCCACATGGCTGCTCCAGCACCCAGGGCTGCATCAAGGTAGATTCATGCGGCTTCTCCACGGGAATGTCTTGCAGGAAATGAGCCTTGTCAGCTGAAGCAGGGAATTGGCCATGGCGGCTGCACCCTGGTCCGACCATCAGAAAGCAAGAGACCCGAGAACTAGAAAGGCGAGGTTCACTGAGCCATTTATCCCTCTGCCCTTCAATTAACCCCACATGTTTATCAGCCAGGTTGGCACAATAAGCTAACTACCTCACCACCCAAACCCACAGCAAATGAGTCAATTACAATTCATAACACTATGCACATATTTTGAGATTGTTTATCTGTCTCCTGGGGAGCTTAGCAGTCCCATATGGCTATATAGATATGTGGAAAACTTACAATACATGGCAGAGTGAAATACAAGCGCAAATAAATTGTATGGGTACAAAAGCAAGTCTCAGACAATTCCAAAGAGATATGTAGGGTGGGGAGAGTGGAGCAAAGAGGAGCTGATAGCGTTGATGACTGTTTAACCCCTCTCAAGGAGCACGAACAACAGAAATGTATGTGAATTGACATATTGGATGGTATAAGAAACACAAATTAAAATAAATAAGGGCACCTAGGGGTAGGGTGGGGGAAAGGGGGATAAAGGGGAGCTGAGATCAAGTAGTTCAAGAAGAAAGAAAATGTTTTGAAACTGATTGTAGTAGCAATTGTACCACCAGGAAGGGCAGAGGTCACGATGAGAGGCCCAAGAGACCGAGGGCCCTAGAGAGGGATGCTCTGGGCATAGGCAAGAAGGGGCTGTTATGACAGATAAACTATATCCCAAGTCACTTTGATACTGAAATGTATTTGTTATTATTTAACAATACGGATACTGAATTGTACTTGTTATTTACCTAATAAACCCCGTAATTAGTGCATTACCTGTGAGTTCTCTCTGGCCATCGCAATAAAGAACCAAAGCCAGAAGGGAAGCAGAAATGCTCTTGGAGGAGAAGTTGGTGTCAAAGTTGGTATGAAGGTCAGAGTGTGGAAGAATGACTAACTTCTACCTCTAATTAATCACCCTTGGGCTGTTGATTTCGTCCCTCCTTCACCTTGTGAAGTTAGAGCAGGTCAGATACCTCAGCCAGTTTACACTGATTTTTTTCAAAAGCAGATTGTCAGTTCTGGTTTTGAACTCCGTTGGGTGGACCAGAGCCTCAGACCCATCAATTAGCCTCATCAACCAGAAACTCCTTTACCATGTGTGTAGATTGAATAATTTGCATCCTTTACAGAACCCTGAAAATAAATGATCTGGGTTGGCAATGTTTTCTATTCTCTTCTATTGTTCCAGGGCAGTGGCTCTCAAACTGTGGTCCCTTAGATGGAGTAGATTCCAATAGGCATCAGAACCTTGTCAGGTATGTAAAAGGTTAGGCCCTGTTATTCGTTATCCTTGATGCCACCGTAACTCATGACAACCCTGTTGTGTAGAATAGAATTGCTTCATGGAGTTGCCAAAGGTACGGCTTACTGCATACAATATATTCAATCTAGATGTTGTTGCTTTTGTGAGATGCTGGCGAGACGATCTGAACCCATGGTGAGCCCGTGCCCAATGAAAGGAAGCACTGCCTGGCCCTGCGCTGTCATCACATCTTGTTTTTAATGTGTGAGCCCATCGTTGCCATCACTAGATCAGTCCATCTCATTAACGGTCTCCATCTTTTTCATTGACCCTCTAGTTTACCAAACATGATATTCTTTTCCAGGGACAAGTCTCTCTTGATAACATGTGTGAACTCTGTGAAACTGTCTTGCTAGCCTTGCTGCCAAAGTCTCGCGTCCTCATTTTGGGCTGTACTCTCTCCAAGATAGATGTGATTGTGCTTCTGGAAGTCCATGCTAACTTCCATATGCTTCATCAGTGCCATAGTTCAAATGTACTGATCATACCTTAGAATTTTTTTCCTGCCCAACTTTAAAATACATGAGGAGATTGAAAATATCATGGCAGGACCCAGGGACATCTTATTCCTCAAAGTGACAAGCTTGCTCTACAATATTATAAAACAGTGATCTGATCCCACCACACTGAGGTAAAATACTGGGGGGTGGGTGGTGGGTGAATGCAGCGGAACAGCAAGGGAATGGGGAATGGAGCGTCAAGGTCCCCAGGGAATGATGATGGTAGACTTTGGGGTGGTGCCCCAACAGACTGGACTGGAAAACATTCCTAAAGGCCAACCAACAATCCTTGAACTAGCTACAAGCTTTTCTTTCTTGTTGTGTTTTGTTTTGTTTTTGTCAGTGGTTTGTTGTTGTTGTTTTGTTGTATATTGTTGCTTGGTTTTGCTCTGTCTTGTTTTTGCGCATGTTATTATCTCCACAGGTCTTTCTAAATAAGATAGGCCGAATGAACAATCTGGAGGATAAAACAATGGGACTGACAGTTCCAGGTGGACATGGGAGAGGTGGAGGTCAGGGGAAAGACAGTGGTGTTAACAAACCCAGGTACAAGGGATAAACAAGTGATCCAAATTGGTGGTGAGGTGGATGTGGAAGCCTATAGGGCATGATCAAGGGTAATGTAACAAAAAGGAATTGCTGGCGGGGACAAAAAATGATAGTGGGACAGAAGGAAAGTCAAGGGAAATAGAGAAAAGAACTGAGAGGCATTTATAGAGGTCTAGATAAAGGCATATACATATGCAAATATATTTATATATGAGGATGGGGAAATAGATCTATGTGCATATATTTATAGGATTAGTATTAAGGTAGCAGAAGGGTATTGGGCCTCCACTTGTACTCCCTCAATGCAAGAATACTTTCTTCTATTAAATTGGCATTCTATGATGCTCACTTTCCCAACACAACCACATAAGACAAAGTGGATGAATAAGCAAATGTGGTGAAGAAAGCTGATGGTGCCCAGCTATCAAAAGATATAGTGTCTGGGGTCTTAAGAGCTTGAAGGTAAACAAGCGGCCATCCAGCTCAATAGCAACAAAGCCCACATGGAAGAACACATCAGCCTGTGTGATCACGAGGTGCTGAAGGGATCAGTTATCAGGCATCAAAGAACAAAAGAGCATATCATTGTGTGCTCACCTCCATGATATGATCACTGAAGATAAATGGGTACACAGGCAAATGTGGTGAAGAAAGCTGATGGTGCCTGGCTATCAAAAGGTATAGTGTCTGGGGTCTTAAAGGTTTGAAGGTAAACAAGCAGCCATCTAGCTCAGAAGCAACGAAGCCCACATGGAAGAAGCACACCAGCCTGTGTGATCATGAGGTGTCAATGGGATTAGGTATCAGGCATCATCAGAACAAAAATCTTACCATAGTGAATGAGGGAGGTAGTGCGGAGTGGAGATCCAAAGCCCATTTGTAGGCCATTGGAGATCCCCTTGCAGAGGGGTCTCGGAAGAGGAGACGAGCCTGTCAGGGTGTGATGTAGCAATGATGAAAAACACCTTTCCTCTAGTTCCTAAATGCTTCCCACCCTTCCACCCCCACTATCATGATCTGAATTCTACCTTGCAAGTCTGGCTGGCTAGACTAGAGGATGTACACTGGTACAGATAGGAACTGGAAACACAGGGAATCCAGGGCGGATGATCCCGTCAGGACCAGTGGTGTGAGAGGTGATACTGGGAGTATAGTGGGAGAGTGGGTTGGAAAGAGGGAACCGATTACAAAGATCTCCATGTGACCTCCTCCCTGGGGGACTGACAACAGAAAAGTGGGTGAAGAGAGGCACCGGACAGGGAAAGATATGACAAAATAATTTATAAATGATCAAGGGCTCATGAGAGAGGAGGGAGTGGGGAGGGAGGGGGGAAATGAGGACCTGATGCCAGGGGCTTAAGTGGAGAGCAATGGTTTGAGAATGATGAGGGCAATGAATGTACAATGTGCTTTACACAATTGATGTATGTATGGATTGTGGTAAGAGTTGTATGAGCCCCTAATAAAACGATTTTTAAAAAAGCTCATGTGTATCATATTTGCCAAGTGCAATATGACTTTTGATTTCTTGACATCATTTTTCTATGAACACTGATTGTGGATTCAAGTGAAATGAAATCCGGACATCTTCAATCTAGTGTCCGTTTATCCTGATGCTGTCTGTTGGTCCAATGGTAAGGATTTGGGTTTTCTTTATACTGAGTGGCGATTCATACTGAAGGCTGCAGTCCATGATTTTCATCAAATCCTCCCGTCTTTCAGCATGCAAGATGGCTTCATCGGCACATCAACAGTTAATAAGGCAGATTAATCAACCTGACTTTAATTCAGATGCCCAGTTCTTCCCCATACCGTCCAGCTTCTCAGAGTATTTGTTCAGCACACAGATTGAAAAAAATCTGATGAAAAGAAACACGCCTCACTTGTACCTGTCCTGGGTTTAAACCACTCCGTGGCCCCTTTTGAGAATTCTTGTGGTATAGTGGTTACCTACTGGGTTGCTAACTACAAGGCCAGTTGTTTAAAAGCACCAGCCATTCCGTGAGAGAAAGATAAAGTGTTCTACTTCCATAAAGATTTAGAGTCTTGGAAACCCACCAGGGAAATTCTACCCTGTCTTATAGGGCCTCTATGAATTTGAATGGACTCGTTGGCAGTGAGGCCTGTGTGTGTGTGTGTGTGTGTGTGTGTGTGTGTGT
>NW_022103906.1:36791441-36792858 GCF_000313985.2 Echinops telfairi
TTTATGAAGTTCAAAGGAAGAGCTAGTATGGGGACTATGTATTAAGTAAATATTGCAAGAGAGAAAAGATGATTACTTTTACAAATTAAAATTTCCCATTCTTTATTACAATAAGCTCAATAAATCCTAAGGAGTAAAAATAAAAATAAATCAATACCTAAATATCATAATATCCTAACCCTAATGAAATGAAAAAAAATGGTAGACATTTAACTATTTCAAGAAGTATCATATAGGTAAGGACACTGTACTGAAGGAAGAAGTTCAAGCTGTACTGAAGGCATTAGCAAAACACACAGCACCAGGAATGGACAGAACACTAATATGAACGTTCAACAAGCTGATGAAGTGAGCACTGGACAGACTCTCTCACCTAGATCAAGGAATCTGGAAAACAGCTACCTGGCCACCTGACTGAAAGAGATGCATATGTATACCCATTCCCAAGAAAGGTGACCTAACTGAATGCAGAAATGATGGCACAATATAATTTAGTATCATATGCACCTAAAGTTTTTCTGAAGATCATTGAACAACAGTTACACCAATACATCAACAGGGTGCTGCCAAAAAATCAAGTTGGATTCAGACGACAAGTGGACCTTGGAATATCATTGCTGATGTCAGATTGCTCTTGATGAAAACAATGAACACCACAAAGATGTTTACCATTGTTTTATTGACTGTGAAAGGGCATTTAACTGTGTGGATCATAACAAACGATAGATAGCATTGGGAAGAAGGAAATTCCAGAACACTTATTTGTGCTTATATACAACCTGTACATCGAACAAGAGGCAGTCGTTCAAAAAGAACAAGGAAGCTGAGTGATTTACGACAAGGAGAGAGGTGAGTCAGGGTTGTATCCTTTCATCATACGTATCCAATCTGTGTGCTGATCAGCTAACATGAAGGGTTGGGCTATATGAAGAAGAATGCATCATCAGCATTGAGGAAGACTTATTAACCATCTGGGAAGTGCAGGTGGGACAGCCGTGCTTTCTGAAAAGGGAGGAGGATTTGAAGCACTTGCTAATGAAGATGGTAGATTCGAACCTTGAATAGGGATTGCAACTCAATGTAAAGAAAACCCAAATCCTCACAACTACGTCAAAAAGTAACATGATAGAGAAAGATGGACGTTATCCAAGACCTCATCTTGCTTCAATACCATCATTTTTTAATGTTATGTTACCTATTGAAATGGAAGAATGTTGACCTGTTTGTTTGTTTTGTTTTATTTTTTTAAGTTGACTCTGGGTGATCCTTTCATCTTCTTTTGATGCTTCCTGCACCATTCAATCTTTTTCTCATAAAACTCTTAAATATTGCATATCAACTCTTTCTTCAGTTCTTTCCATTGATAACTGTTGAGGGTTTTCCTCCCTTCTGGTTTTTTAACTCCTGGTATTTGTAC
>NW_022103906.1:36793829-36797757 GCF_000313985.2 Echinops telfairi
GGCATCAAGCTGCATGCGTTTAGGGTGAGGTTTATTGAAGTGGGGGTCCACTGGGCATTTAATTTAGGGAGCTGGGTGTGCTGACCAATGGAGCTCAAGCTGAATGTCTTCGGGCTGAGGCTATAGCCGAGTGGTAGCTCTTTTGGGTATTTAGTAGCAGACTTGCCAGAATTTGGTAACATGTCCTAATAAACAGTTCAACCCTGAGGATTTCACACTGGCATTACAACTTGTTAATTCTCTAACAAACCCTTTAATCACGATTTTTTTCCCAGTTTTGTGCAGCTATTGCAATAGATATTAGAACCTAGAGAAGTAAAATAGAGAACAGTAATTAACACATTTCCCAAAAGGTGTTTGCAAAGATGTTGTTGATCTGCCAACATTCCAAAAACAAACAAACAAACAAACAAACAAACAAACAAACAAACAAACCACCCTGAACGGTGCTGGGTGGGGTGGGCCTTTTCTCGCTAGGCGAGCATTAACTAATTCCCGCCCAGTGCATCGCCTGGGAAGGTTCTCTGGTCATAGTGCATTTTTTCATAAAAGCAGTTTCCCTCAAGCCTCGTTTTTTGTGATGGCTGATTTAAGAGAACATGCCTGTGAAACTTTGTTTCCTGCTCTGGAGAAATGCCGCAGAAACTGTTGTGATGTTGAACCCAGCTTATAAGGACAGCGCTATGGGAAAACAAAACAAAAACACCCTCAAGTGTACGAGTGGTTTTCTCATTTCAATGGTGAAATGACGATTGATGACAAACCTCTTTGTGGATGTCCCTCCACTTCCCGCATAGAAAAAGCTGTCAATTCACAGTGAATTTGGAATTCATTCCTCAAGGTCACACTGTTAAGCTTTCCATTTAGAGGTTCTGAAAAGATTGCATAATAGCGTGTGACCAAAAGCGCCTGATTTGTGGCAGATGGGGCACTGGTTTTGCCACCATGACAATGCACCTGTTCATGCAGCCATCTCAGTGTGCCGGTTTTGGGCAAAAAACAGCATGCCTCTCTTGCTCTATACATCTTACTCACCTGCCCTCATTCCTTGCAACCCCTCCTCCCCCGCCCCTCCCGCCCCCAATGTGGAGGGACATGAAAGGACCGCAATTTGATGACATAGAAGAGGTTAAAAAAAGGCTGAAACCAGGGAAGTGCTGTTATCCAGATAAGTTTGAAAAAAAATGTTTCCAAGAATTTCAGTTTTGAAAAATGTAAGTGTAATAGTACTTTGAAGGTGATAAGGTTGCTTTGTAAAAAAAATTTAAATACATCACTTTGAAAAAAAAATGTTTTGGAGGGGTTACCCCCTCGTCTATCATGCAGTTGTCAACCATACCTTGCAACTACAGAGTTTTTCTGTTTCCATCTTTTGCATTGCGAGCACCAGAAATTATAAGTGTATCTTGACTGAATGTTTGATCAATTTCAGATTGAAGAAGTTGGCAGGATTCTTGAATTTCTTTACTATTGGCTTTACTGGTTGGTACATCACTTTGAATTACAGTTGTATTAAATGGTCTTCTTGTAGGCACATAGATAGTAACTTTTCCCGGACAATATTGTGCTCCAAGATTGATCTTGAAATGCTCTTTTTGATGGGGAATGTGACATAATTTTACTTGCATTTTTCAATCCTAGCATAAGAGACCATCGGTTTTCATACCAGAGGAAGAGTTTGAAGATTATGATGAGGGCGGGGGACTGAGAAGGAGTCAATGTGAGTAGGGACAGGAAGGGAAGAAAGAAAAACTCGAAGAAAAGAAAAGAGCCATATACACAGGGATATTTGTTGGGATACTGTTGCCAATTTGCTATGATGGGCTGTGTAACTATGTATATGTTTTCATTGCATTATACTCCACAGATAAAAGGGAAAATAATAATAATAAATTTAAAATTAAAAAATAAAACCAGAAAGAGAAATGCCACAGGCTTTAAAACTTCCAGTTTCCTAGCCCATCAGGTACAAGTAGTAGTCTGAGTGATTATAAAATGGAGGAAAAGTAAAATTGAAACGAACTTTAATTTTGGGGGTGATATGTGTGCTAGTTTCAAACAAACAAGAAAAGTATACATTTAGATAAAATTCTGTAGGTGATGGAACAGAAACATAAATTGAAGGGGAACAAAGAAACAGTGATGGAAAAAAGATGACCCAAAGCAGCCCTTTTCAGTTCATCTATACCAAAGGTAGCAAACTTTATGTTTACTATTTTGTTTTTGATGACTCCCAATGTTCCTAATCATATACTGCGTGTATCCCACATTATGTTTGTTAATGGTGGTTTTCGGCTGCTGCTTCTCATTTTGAATCGTGTCTTATCAGCAATGGATGTCCTGGAAGCTTTTCTCCATACATGTCATAACGGTCAGCTCTACTCTGAAGAAGCTGCTCTTCCGCAGTGTGATTTTGAGGGCTTGCAATGTGAGGCATTCCTATTGTGCCACAATTTCAAATTATGTTTCATTGTTATTCAAATGTGAACAGCAGCTTATCTCACTGAAAGGATTGCCTATGTCTTCTTCATTGTTTGTTCTTAGTCTGGGGATGTGCTGAAGCCTGTCTACCACAGGCAATTCTGCTGTGGTTTGAAATACAGATGGTAGAGCTTCCAGCATGGCAACTTCAAGCAAGCTGTCACAATAGGGCAAGCTGGTAGAGGGGCAGTAGATAAACAAATTTTACTTGACCTTTGTTGTTGTTGTGCTTAGGTGCCATGGAGGGGGTCAGACCCACAGTGACCCTATGCACGACAGAAGGAAACATTGCATGGTCCTGTGACGTTCTCACAATTGTTCCAATGCCTGAGCTCATTGATGCAGCCACTGTGCCAATCCATCTCATCAACGTCCTTCCTCTTTTTCACCACCCCTCCACTTTACCAAATATGATGGCCTTCTCCAGGGACTGGTCTCTCCTGACAATAGGTCCAAAATATATAAGATGATGTCTTGTCATCCTGGTCTCTAAGGAGCACTGGGGCCTTACTTCTTCCAATATGGATCAGTTTATGCTTTCAGCAGTCCACGGCACTTTCACCATTCTTCTCCAGCACCGCGATGCAAGTGCATCCATTCTTCTATGGTCTTCCTTATTCATTGCCCAACTCGTGCATGTGACTTGCCTTTTAGTGTAAAAAAAAAAAGGTCTTCGTTATGAAAGTCATTGGTTTTGCAAAATTCTATCACGTGATCTGTATCTTCACCACTTCTCTGTCAAGTTTGTTGTACTGTGGTGGTTTGTGAGTTTCTCTGAAACTGGAAGCTATGTCACTGGTATTTCAAATGCCATTAGGGTCACCCAAAGTCAATAGGTTTCAGTGGAACTTCCAGACTGAGAACAGACAGCGAAGAAGGATGCGTCAGCCACTTTGGAGGAAGAATACACTGAAAATGTGATGCAGAGCTGTGGTGGTTACATCATCTCCTGTCACCTTGAGGGTCTTAAGAGTGAAGGGGTGGAGTTTAGCTTATTAATCAGGTCACAGTTTGATGACCTCATTTGGAGGTTCAATGGATGCCAGATCCACTCTCTCTCTCTCTCTGCTTTCCCTTTCCTGCTGAGGAGACACACTTAGGAGCTGGAGGAGCCACATGGAGATGCTTCCATTGCCGCTGGATCCACAAGACTTTCTAGCCACCGGCCAGTGTTCTTCCTGCACTGGCATCATTGCATGTGCTGCATGAGTCTTAAGAGGTATTCATGGGCTAATATCAGACTTATGGGCTAATATCGAACTTATGGATTTGATCTGGACTGGGTTGGGATGTTTTATTAATGTATAATTGCTTTTTGATATAAAGTTCTCTCTTATACATATATGAATGTCTCTGATTTTGTTTCTCTTGTTAACCCAGATAACATAAAGCTTCAAATCATTTTCAGAAAGGCTAAAGAAAGGTAGAAGATCATTGTCAGATATTG
>NW_022103906.1:36799189-36800696 GCF_000313985.2 Echinops telfairi
GAGGGGCTGATATCAAGGGCTCAAGTAGAAAGAAAATGTTTTGAAAATGATGATGGCAGCATATGTGTAAATGTGATTGACACAATGGATGAATGTATGGATTGTGATAAGAGATTTAAGAGCCCTCAGTAAAAGTATTTAATAAAAAAATAAGATTCAGAACTAAAAAAAAAAACACATAAAAAAAATGAAATTGCATGCTTGATGATCAACACCAGAGCATTAATGGGCTGAAATGGACTGCGATTGGCCCTTTTGAATAAAAAAATCAGAAGCTTTACTATGCCTGGAATAACACAGTCAAGAGGATTGGCGTGGCATTCATTATTAGAAAGGATCTTACAAAATCCATCATGAAGTACAATGCTATCTGTGATCAGATTATATCTATCCATCTTCAAGGAAATCCAATCAATACAACTATTATTTAAATTTATGCACAAACCACAAAAGCTAGTGAGGAAGAAATTGAAGAATTCTATCAAGGACTTTAGTCAGAAATTGATCGAACAAGACATCAAGATGCAGTGATAGCTATTAGTGATTGGAATGCAAAAGTTGGAAACAAAGAGAAGGAAGAGTAGTTTGAAAATGTGGACTTGGTGATAAAGATGAAGCAGGAGATTGTATGATAGAATTTTGCAAAACCAATAACTTGCTCATAGCAAATCCCTCTTTTCAACAACATGGAAGGTGATTTTACACACAGCCATCCCCAAATAGGATACACAGAAATCCAATGGACTACCTCTCTGAGAATACCCAATGGGGAAAGTCCATGTCAGCAACTAAAACCAGACGAGGGACCGACTGCGGAATGGACTATCAGCTACTCATATGTAAGTTAAGGATCACACTGAAGAAAATTTTTAAATTCCACAGGGGCCAAACTACAAGATTGAGTCTCTCCCAGCTGAATTTTGAGGACCTTTCAAGAGCAGGTTTGACGTATTGAACACTAATGACAGAAGTCCTGACGAGCTGTGGGAGGACATCATGACTTGCTCTTTAGTATTATGCAATTTTTTTTCATTTTGAATGTTCACATTCACCTTTACTTGCTGCGCGTTCAATTTTTAAATAATGCTAAGGTCCTTGAGACTTTTCTTGCACTAAAACCCAGGCCCACTGCCAATGTACGGAGCATGACTCAGATCAACTGTGTATGTGGTTCCTCAGACCGTCATATGTACACGCATAGGCAATGCCATCTTGCCCCTGTGGAGTGGCTGGTGGGTTTTAACCTCAACTATTGAGGCTGTCAGCCCAATGTACTTGTTCTGGCTGGCATACATATTCATAAAGGAGCTAGATCTATTTGTAACTTGGTGACTAACTTTATGCTAAAGAATTAGAGTGACATGTTGCAATGAACACAACTCTCATTTCAAAATGTAGATCAAACATAGTTTTTTTGTCCTTCCTCACTCCTCCAAGTTCATTTATCCCTTCACCATTTCTCATCTGATTTGTTTTTACATATCCCCAATGGTGGTGAAAGTGGCCC
>NW_022103906.1:36802046-36803457 GCF_000313985.2 Echinops telfairi
GAGCTTTATATACAAGATCAGTTGTATATTAATAAAACATCCCAGTCAAGTCCAGATCAAGTCCATAACTCTGATATTAGCCATATGTCTGATAACGATCTATAAATTCCTCTTCAGACTCACAAAACACATGTAATGATGCCAAATGCAGGAAGATCACTGGCCAGTGGGTACAAAGTCTTATGAATGTAGTGGCAGTAGAAGCATCTCAGCGCTGGCAGGGGTCTCCATGTGGCTTCTCCAGTTCCCAGGGTACAGGGCCTATCAGCATAGTGCCACGTGTTTTGTCAGTAGAGCATCTCTCAGGGAGTGTGTAGAAAGAGAGGATGTCTCCTTCCTATGAGGAGGAAATACAGGAATTCCCAGAATTCTCAGGAGAAGGCCATGCCCACACAGAAGCCTCATTGACTATATCTATATTGACAGGCTATACTCCATCCTTACACTCTTAATCTTCAAATTGACACCAGATTATGTAATTACCCCACAGTCTGCCCTGGTGGAAGAAACTCCAAATGCACTATGAGTTGACATTTTTGTCTATTCAGGGAGTTGAGGGATGTCCAGATGAGGTTTGTTATCTATCAACATTTCGCCTTTTTAGAAATGAGAAAATCACTCGTACACTTGAGTTTTTCCCATAGCACTGTCCTTGTAAGCTGTGTTCAACATCACAACAGTTTCTGCGCCATTTTTCCCCAACCAGGAAATGAAGTTTCACAGCCACACACTGTTACACTGGCCATCACAAAAAATGAGATTTGAGTGAAATTGCTTTAACAAAAAAATTCACTATGATCCAAGAGAACCTCCCCATGTGACACCACTGGGTTCACTAACTCTGAGTGGGTTGCTTGATACTGGCCTAGTGGGAAAAATGAATACTACGAAAGCTCTGCCCAGTGGAGTTTGCAGGTATTTTTTGGGGGAGAGGGTGGTTTGGGAGGGAGTTCCCCCTTGTATTATTTTTCTGGTTTTTGATATATGAAACCCAAGATGCAAGAACCTATAGGGACTGCAAGTAGAATAAGGGGTCTAGGGGAGGGGGGTACAAAGGTGGTTTTGGGGGGGTGGGGGAGGAGATGACCTCAAGGAGTCCATGTAGAAAAAGACTGTTTAGAAACTGATTGCGGTAATAAGTGTACAATTCTACTTGACATGGTTAAAATGTGGAATGATATGTTATATGTATTCCTTTCAATTTAATATTTCTTGTCTTCTGCTTACAATGTCTCTTGGCTGTCTATTTCAAACAGGATTTGTTCTCAATTGCTTAATTAAGTACTCGAAGGCCTGCTCAAGTCCTGTCAGTAACCTTTTCTCCTTCCACAGTTTCTCCAGTTACCCTGGACTCCTGCTTGACTTTCACCAGACTCTGAGGTCACCGATTCGCTCTCTCCTCCAAGGAAAA
>NW_022103906.1:36804109-36814337 GCF_000313985.2 Echinops telfairi
ACATACTTACCAAATCCCTTGTTCCTGTAACTAGACAACTTTCACATTAGGTACAGAGACACTGTTTTAAGTGGCCGAGGTGAGGGTGAATAGAAGTGTGACTCCTATAGGTAGCATATTCTTTGGTCCGCATGTAGCATGCCATGCAATTAGGAACGCTTTCCTCCTTGGGATGACATAGCTATAGGTACAATGGCAGCGTTGCTTTGTAAAATGTGCTTACTTTTTCTTCTTGCATATACCTTCCAAATCTCATGCTCATTAATTTTTTTCTTGTTGTTAATATTCTAGGAGATAAAGATATAGGGCGTTTGGGAGACACTCATTTTTGTTATATCTTCAGGAGATCCCACAAATCCCCTGATCTGACTCTTGGAACAGTTTTGGGTAGTGGTTTCCCTTCTAAGAGCCTCTTTCCTCTGTCGAGGGGTGGGCGTTCTCCTATAACGAATGCAGATGCTCTTCACGTCTGTTGTCAGGTATGATGAATATGAAAATAAAGGAACATGAAATTAATCCATTAAACTCCAACAAAGTGTACTTAGGAAGTTTCCAATGATATTCAGAGAGAAAATGAAAGGTAAAAGAAATTGCAGATTGAGATACGGTGAGGAGGGCAAGAGGAGAACTGTCCCATCTGAAATGGTGTTTCTATCTTGGAAAAAGAATTAATACACAGGTTGACATAGAGGGGAGTCAGTGGATCTATTTGCTATAGGGGACCACAGGTTTACCCTTTCTTAACCCCAATAAATGCTGTGTTAGTGAAGGAACCATTTTTATGTCTTTGTTAGTGATTCTTTTAATGTAAAGAAAAGGGCTATATAATACCTTATATCTTTTACTTCCTCTGAATATGAAGATTAGGAACCCTTTATTTTTCCTTATTAAACAATAAACTGAAACAACAAAGTTAATTTTCCATGAGAAGTGTCGTAGTCTACTGAATGAATACTTAAAATAAACCCTAGACCCAAGAAGGTACACATAAGACTAGGCAAAGGTGAGTTTTCACATCTATATGTCTCATGGCAGAGAAACAGAATGCTTCTCTGAGGCGAAGATGGCAAGATTCACATATTTTGGGCTTGCTAGCATGTCCCTAGAGAAGGCCATCATGCTTGGTAGGTCAAAGGGTCATTAAAAACGAGGAAGACTCTCAGTGAGATGGATTGACACAGTGACTGCAACGATGGCCTCAAAATAGGAATGCTTTTGATGATGGGGCTGGCCCCATGGTGCTCTGGTTTGTGCTCCATAAGGTCGTTGTGAGTCAGAACTGACTGGATGGCACCTAACAACACCACAAACAACTAATTATCCACACATTTTCAGGACTGGTGCATTTTCTCTCTGCTGTATGTCCTTTGGCATCCCGAGAAGCAACTATTCATTTGATTCTTTCTGCACACATTTTGCTGCTGAGAAAATACATTGCCTAACACTCTTCCCACCCATCTCACATGTGCTGCCTTGAATTATCCTTCTGTTTTGCCGCTTGCTAGAAAAAGTGCATCTCAGCAGTGCCCTAACTCCCCTGGGAAACACATCCATCAGCACAGACTTGTTTTCCCCCCAAGGTGCCTGTCCATGTTGGTGCCTCTTATTAAGCCTCATAGGTTCCTATTCATCAAAAGCATGCCAATGAAGCCTTGAAGTCAGTCTGCGTTACGTTTTCAGCAGAATGCCAAGGAAGAGCAGAGACACACCGTGAAAGCATTCAAAGGGTGTGCAAATTAGGCTCCTATTTTCATAAAAAAGACCCCAACATGCAGAGGCATAGATTAGAGTTTTAAATAAAGCCGATTCCAAATTTCGTAGGAGCTTTATGTCTATTCTTCCTTGTCATCAATTGCCCAAGGAAACAAGAGATTAAGTAGGCAAGAGATAGGTGTGGGAATACCTGCGGGATAAGTGATCCATTAGGGAAGAATGCATGGACTTTTGTTTATCTAGCTTCCTATTGCCAAATAATTTTTGGTATTCAAAATATCAATGGAAAATGTCACTGGTCATGTGCAAGCATATTAGAAAAAGAGTGGTGCTGAGATGGAGACTGTGACTAGAATCCTCCTTAGAAATCACTCTGAATTTCAGTATATGTCCACTTTAATGGATCACCCAGAAAGTGAACTGTAATTGGATTGGAGCATACTAACATTTGTACTATTTCTAGAAAAAGAATTACCTGGTAATGAGGACAAGTTATTGCAAGTCCATAATGGCTGGAGGGTACTGTAATCTTTGATTAGAAGCTATAAGATAGGATACTTCTCTTGAGGAAAAAAGTAATAAATGAATTTGGCCTGTTTAAGGACGTGGGCATTATGTCAATTTCTAAAAGGTGTATGTGTTTGTATGCGTGTGTGTGTGTGTGTGTGTGTGTGTGCACAAACATGATTTCTCTATAGACCATATTGCCCTTGATTGGAGGCTCACATGAAGAAAGTAAAGCAGAGGATTGGGTATTCAGGATAAGTAAGTCCAAGTTAGAGAATTGTCACTGTGATTTTCACATTTCCATTCCATGGCAAGTTCAAAAATCACTAGGTTTAGTGGACCATTTTAATTAATATATAATTCAATAGTTCAATCCTATTAAGAAGAGTTGTACAATCATCACCACAATCAATTGTAGACTGCTTTCTTCTTCCTTATACTCATTGTTATTAGCTCCTCATGTCTCCCCAAACTCTCCTGCCATGCCCCCAAGAAAACCAGTAACCCAGCTACTATCTCTATAGATTTACCTATCTTGGATTTCATATACAGAAGAAACATATTTTTAAAAAGCCAAGAATGGTAACAAACTAAAACAGAACATCTCAAAAACCAGAATAATGTTAAAATGGGTCAAAAGGGACATCAAATGAAAAGTTACATTTTAACCTAATTCCATCTGCAATAATCCACTTTCCGATGCGCTCTGCATGATAACGAGACTATTCACATTCTTGCTCATGGTCAGAGGGGATTCACCAGGGGCTTTTTCCACGTATATTTCCCCTTCCCTTTTTTATTTTTTGCCTAGATATGGAAGGTAGAATTCGAGTGTAGGTCAAAAGAAGTTCTCCAGGGAGCATAGGAACTGATAGAGGGACAGAAAGAGAGAAACAAAGACTAAAGTGGAAGAAAGAGAGTGAAGTGTATGAGCAAACATGGAAGTCTTCCCCAGCTTCTCTTTGATGGACCAACATATGACAAACGTCACCAGTAAACCTGGATTGCACGTTGCCTGTCGATGGTTCTCCAGGGAGATTTGCTGGCAGAAAAGAGATAAATCTATCCGTCTTAGGGTTGATTGGTTCCTCTCAAGTTTGATAGTCGACTTTGCTGTTCTTGTCGTTAGGAATTTGTTTCTGGTCATGTGGTTCTGATATTATACTCTTGGTATTATCTTCTGGCAAATAGCCTTGGCTATTGAGAGTTCACAAGATTAGCTAGCTCTAGCCTCCAAAAAATAATTAAGGATGTGTTTTTATGAAGTACCTGATATAATCCAGCTCAACATTGAGCTATGTTTTCTGGAAATATATATACTAATAATACTTATTATTCTAAAACTGCCACACCAAAATGAGTGCCTTTGATTTGAAACTTGAGATTCTAAAATGGAGTGTAGCCTGAAAGGTTTGGGAATTTTAGCTTATTAGAATCAAAATGTTTGAAATTTAATGTTAAATTATGTTCTTACAACCATCGAATTCAGAATAAAGTCTTTGTGTCAGGTATCTCTATATAGTTGCCATTTACAATGTTGGTGGGGACAGGCACCTAGTTTTTACAGCCAGGAAGTCATTGGTCATGAAAAATGTTATCATATGACCTCTGGCTTCATCTCTAGCACCAAGACCATTGTTTTTAACTACTGGCCTTTCCTTTTAGCCCCCAACCTGCCCATCTTCATCTCCAGTGATCAATAATGAGTCTCAATTGCATCTTTCATCAATTTCAGCCAAAGAATTGGTAGGGTTCTTCAATATATCCATCATTGGCTGTCCTGGTTTGGTGTGTAAAAATGAATAATGGCTGTCTTCTTCGCAGACATACAGATATTATCTTATCCCAGACAGCATTGTACTTCGAGATTGATCTTCACATGTTTATTGTAATGACAAATGCAATGCCAGGCCTTGAATTTATCATTCTGGGCATAGTAAATCATAGACTATGTTTTAAAATGCCTAATACTCGTCCATTTCAACTTACTAGTGCCTAGGATTTCAACCTTTACTTAGTCTTTTTCAGCTTTGAGTACTTCCAATTATTTTAAATATATACTTCATACTCCATGTTCCAATTATCAAGTGATATTTGCAGCCATTTTTTTCTCATTTTGAACTGTGCCCCAGCAGCAGATGTATGTCCGAAAAGCTTTGCTGCATTAAAGTCATAAAGATCAACTCGACTTTTAGGCGGCAGTTCTTGCCCAGTCACATTTTGAGGATCTGCAACCTGATTGGCTCATATCAGTGTTATTCGTATGGTTCTCAGTGCCTAATCTGTCAGGAATGAACAACCTATTCATTCCTCCTAATCCACCTTAGTCTGGAAGCTCTCCTCAAACTTGTCTATGGGTGACTCTTCTGGCTTTTGAAATATTGGTATCTTATATGCTAGCATCACAGCAATATACAAGTTACCACGGTACAAAATAAAACCTATAGATTAGTGCCATAAAAGCTCTTATGTGTTCAATTTATGCTAATTGAAAGTTGCACAGGACCCATCTAAATGATCATTGCGAGGAAAGGAAACTCTAATTCAACTCAGGTGAGGAGTATTCAAATCTTTACCCCACCAGGGTCCTCACTAATATCGAGTTAAACTCAATAAACATGCAATTAGTGCCTTTAAAAATAACACATACCTAGCCAAAATATTAGCTTACTTTTGGGGCCATGATTACAGGTTGCTTTCTATAACTAATACCCTCTTTGTTCATAGAATTTTGTCTTGTTAAAAGAAGCAGTGTTCTTCTATTGACCAGACAAAATCAAAACTTACTCCCTGAGGGCTGGAGCTTCTTGTGCTTTTTTTTTTCTATTTCTTCCAATTCTGTTATGACTTTATTAAAGAACAAATTGATTCCTCTGAAAATATGTGTTGGAGTCTCATCTCTACCTGTGGGTGTTATCATATTTGAAATAAGCTTTCTCTGTTATGTAAACGAGGCCCTATTAATGCAGAGCGTTTTCTGAAGTTCATCCTTTCTGAGTTATAAGAGCAGCACAGACAGTTAGGCGGTCCTAATGGCGGGATAGATGACACAGAAAGATGGCCAAGGAATGAAAGGAGTCTGGGATTACAAGACCTGCGAGCAAGCTCTTTCTCTAGAGTTGAGAGGGAGAAAGCCCACCTGTATACCCAGTACATTGGATTCTCATCGCTATCCTCCTAAACTAGGGGGGGGAAAGTTACTTTTCCTCCAAATAACTCTCTTGTGATATTTTGACTAAATCAGCACCAAGAAACTAAGATAAACCTCTCATTCCGAACAGTTTGTCCTCCTAGTAGCAATGTAAGTAGGTGGAAGTCAGGAAGTGAATGTTTTGCACTATCCAGTTACATTAACCCACCTTCTCTCGCCCTTTACCTACTCATGTCTTAAGTGAGGGGATTCATCCTTGACGTGTTGAGTTTATGGCAAAATTGCTACTGGCACTAAATTAAAACCCCGTGATTTTGTGAAACGCACTTGCTGAGGTTTTCAAGTCCAATGTTCCCATAAATAAATAGCAATAAGTTGGACATTTGTTTTTCAGATGGAATGGTGGAAGAGAGATGGATGAATTTAGGTGAGATTAAACTGGGGTTACCCTTTTGATCCATAATCTTTCATTCAAACCCCTGAGAAATAATGTTTCTTTCATCCTTTTCAAGGATGATTTTTGGAGGGAAGCAAAGCGTTTGACAAGAAGATATTTGCATAAATCATGTTCACAAAAAAACTAGGTTAAAAAAACATTGGAAGTTTTGTTAAGTTACTGGAAGAAGACTTAACATTTTATTTTCCTCTCTTAATTAGTTGCTCTGCTGGGTGTGTGTGTGTGTGTGTGTGTGTGTGTTGCAAACAGAGTCATTTATGTTGTCATAAAGGCGTCAGGATATGGTTGCTTATCTAAATAAGTATCTTTTTGTGGATTTGCAAAGCTTGGAAACTAAGGGTGTGCTTTTGCAACAGGTGTTTTATAAAACAGCAGATAGTTACAGGCATGGACACACAGAGTTTTGATACAAACTCTATCAGTTGCTTTCAAGCAAGCTCCTGTGCACATTCACACACACATGCAGACTCCAAGGGGGCCCTGTTCCCAGTCGCCAGAATTCATTTCAGGAATGCTGGGTTTTAATTTGGCACTCAGTGTGCAGTCCAACAGCCAGTGACTATCTGGGCAGGAGGACGCCCCACCTTCCTGGGCACACCGGGAGCAGAGAGAACACTGCGTTCTGAAGAGCGAGGGAGAGCAGCAAGCCATTCTGGATTTCCAAATCTGCCAAGGCTCCAAGATTCCTTATTTTGATAAAGAGCCTCAGGAGACTAATAGAGGCTGCATTTTTAGTTTTGAATATTGGATTTTTCTGTTTGATTGCATTATTTAGCTTTTGGATTTTATTTTGGATTTTCATACAAGATGTTTCTGCTCTTGTCTGAGAAAACTAAGACATGAAACTTTGGGGCGCTTAGTCTTAATGAGTGCGATCTAGTGAATGGTCAACTGCTCTTAGTAGGCTATCCAAAGGTCCAAAAATGCAGCACGGAGGTAGAAAACTACAATAGACAGAGGACGATTTTTTTAAAAAAATGCTTTTTTTTCTACACTAGCTATTACCTTCCAAATTAAAATCCTCTCATATGAGTTCTTCTTTAAACCAGTGTTGGTTTATATTAAAGATATCTTACTGCCTGAGTGGATTCTGACTCAGTGACCCTGTAGCACAGTGGAGAATCAAAGGTATGCAGTTCTAAAATCTGAATTGCTCTTTCTCCAAGGGTTGTCAATGAAAGCAGCATACTGACTTTCTCCCTTCCTCACTTTCCCAAAGATAACAACTCTCCACTTTTTAACCTTGCTAGCTCTCTTTGAATTTACCTCCAGACAATTTTAAAATGTGCTTTATCCTACTGCTTGATTTTTGTCTTCCATATCTTATCAATTAAGCACCTGCTCTGAAAGATTAACTTTCTTTTAACACTTTCTTCACCTCCTGCACCTCAAACCTTCCTAGTCACATATTCTCCCAAGACACTTCCATTTTCATTTTGGTGAGGCCAGTATTGATATTGTGCCTGGTTAGGATTCCTTGGGAGGTGCAAATGGTTAAGCATCTGGGCATTGTACATGCTCCATTAACTGGAAGACTGTTTGAACCCATACAAAGGTGTCTTGGGGAAATGGCCTGGAGATTCACTTCCAAAGACCATCCCCATTGGAAGCAGTACTGAGTGCAGTTCAACTCTGACCCTCAAAGAGAGGCCATGTGTCAGAAATGACATGAAGGCAACTGCTTTAGGATGGTTTTGATCAAGACTGGGTCAGCACACCTTACAGCTGAGTCAGGTCTGTTTTTCATTTTCTTGATGATGCGTTTCCCTTACTTCAATATAATAATTGCCATCATTTCTATTTTGCTTGTTCTTCTTTTTTAAAAAAATCAATAATTAGTATGGAAATCCTCATCTCAGTTTTATAAATCTCTGACAACATGTTAACACACCAGGTATTCAGACAATTCTGTAATTAAAAAAAAGAAATCTGTCCTCCACTATTCTCCCCTATTATGTGAATTGGTGTAAAGCTCTCATTTTAGCATCTTTCTTCATCACTATTCTGGTAATTTCTTTCATTTCTGCTTATATTAGATTTCTCAGTTCCTTAGATCCTATGTGTTCTTCCTTTTTTGTTTATGTGCTTAATTGACTGGAATATATTATCCGGTTGCAATTCAAGCAAAAGTTCAATGCAGGTAAATTTTTGAGACATTGCATGTCTGGAAAAAAAAAATGGCTTTATTCTACCTCACACTTAGTTGCTATCTTGGCTCAGTATAGCATTTTACCCTGATAATCATTGGGGAGGGCAAAATTAATCATATAAGCAGGCAAGAAAGGGTCCTGGTAGCACAGTGGGTTATGCCTTGGGCTATTAACCCCCAAAGTCAATAATTCTAACCCACCAACCACTCCCCACAGGAAAATGTAGCTGCTTGGGTCATGAATCAATTCCATAACAGAGGGCTGGAGGTTTTTGTTTTGTTTTGTTTTTTTCTGACAGGGGGTTGGAGAAGGCAACAATACCCCATGGTAAAAATTAGTTCCACTACATAAGAAGCCCTATCAAAGGTCTCAGTCTTATCTCACTCATTTTTCATGCTGTCAGCTACAAGTCGTCTGCAATTAGGATCCACATAGTTTTTCATTACAAGACCCAGGTTAAAGTAGCTATCCTTTCCAGGGTCATGCCCTGCTATATCAAGGAAAGGAAGAAGAAGGTAGCAATAACATATGGTTCCTAAAGATTTTGCTCAGTTTCCCTCAGCTAAAGAATGTCCACGGCGAACCCTAAGAAAGCAGTGGAGAATTATATTCCTAAAACAGGAGTGTTAGGCAGGGTTCTCTAGAGAAACAAAACCAGGGCACTTATGATTCTAGCTAGCTAGATAGGTTTAAACAGCAGGACATATTCCATTTAAACATCTAATTAATCCACACAGCAATACTGAGGGCTGAGTTCACCTGACTTCCATGGAATAGTAAATATACCCAGAAGTCCTTCAACTCATGAGGGCTGCTTGGTCCAAGTTCAAGGAAGCAGACAGCTGAGTCTTCCCTCAAGCAATGCAGGCAGGGTCTGCCCACAGGCAGCAAACAGCAGGCAGGTCACCAACAGTCAGCAACTCAGGAACTTACTGAAGCAGGCCTGGATGGAATATCAAATGCAAGCAACACAAGACAACGGGACCCACCAGCCTCAAGCTCAAGTGATACACACACCAGCAGCATGGAAAAGCAGGTCTCAAAGGAACTGCACGCTCTAGTGACATGATCCACAAGTTGGCTTGTTCCACAGGTAATGTAGCTCACAAGTTGAGGCAGAGAATGAGCTAAAGCAGCTGTATGATGGTCCAATCACCAGAGAGTAACAGATTCAAGTCATTTTTCTCTTTGCCAAATAATTTATCTCTTTGCCCTCCAAACAAACTGAGATCTGATTGAGATCTGGCCAGGTTGGCACAATGAACATAACTATCGCAGTCCACCCCTTGCCAATTTCGCACCTGTACACAATTCTTTGGCCATATATAATTTCCAGATATTAATGAAATCACACTTACCCCTAACATTGTACATCTGGCATATATATATAAATCAAAACACACTAAATCTAATTGTAACTGGTACATCATACATGAAAACAAGAAAGATATGAAATAAGCACACATAAAGAAGATAAACTGACCATCACAAACCCCTCTTTTGCAATTGATCACATGGTCATAACTGAAAGGTAGAGCTACCTTCTTCTACTACCCATTCTGTATTACCTTTGCCCTTTACCAGCACCTTGGCTGGCCATACTTCTTTGCTTGATGGAGTGACCTAGACCATGACTCCTGAAGGGTCTGGATCACAGACGTCCTGTCAGGATTGGGCTGCTGTAATTTACCATTTACTTTAATCACAGGGCATGGTAGTAATAAAAGACAACTTATGGGATCTCCTGGATTCCAGACATATTCTTCTTTACCTCCATTATGTAGCACATCCAATTTCTCCTTGGTAATCAGGATCAATTAGTACAGTGACACCCTTCCTGACCTGTTGATACAAAAGCACAAGAAGTCAAAAGTGGCCAGAGGGCATTCTCAGCAGCCAGGTCAGTGGAACCTGTGCTGTGTTTCTGGGTGGGAGAGTTCCTTCCTTCGGGACCAGGACCTCCAGGTCTGGAACATATAGGGTTGCTGGGACATGAAGCAGAAATTCTGCAAGTGGATCACTAGGAGTAATAGTGAGTGGTACCACTCCAGCTTCCACTCCTTGGTTCCTGGACCCATGAATCTTGGCTATTGGAGACAAAGCACCATATATTGACAAAGCACCCACCTGGAGAGCATTGTTCCAGCCCTGCAAGTTGCTGCCACCTAGCTAGTGCCATAATTGTGTCTTTAGGAGGCCGTTCCATTGTTCTATCAAGCCAGTTGCTTCAGGATGATGATGAACATGATA
>NW_022103906.1:36815847-36817092 GCF_000313985.2 Echinops telfairi
CCTCCAAAACCAAAGAGGCCCACTAGGCATTGTCCCTCCTGGTTAGTTGTTGGGACCAGATGCAATAGCTTATTTTTCACTTAGTAGGAATGTCTCGGCATGCCCCACCCCACTGGCATTTCCCACACCACTGGACCCCTAGAAACTTTACTGAGTTGGAGGGTACCTGAATCTTTCTTGGTTTGATTTCCCAACCTCTTTTATGCAGGTGTTGTGCCAATGAATCTACAGTCTTTGATACATCCTCCTTAGTGGGTAAAATCAGCAAAATATCATCAATATAATGGACTAGCGTGACATTTTGTGGAATAGACAGGTGATAGAGGTCCTTTCAGACTAAATTATGGCACAGGATAGAAGAGTTGATGTACCTCTGGGGGAGAGTTGTAAAAGTATATTGTTGCCCCTGTCAGCTGAAGGCAAGCTGTTTCTGGTGGTCCTTTGAGACTGGTATTTAGAAGAAGGCATTGGCCATATAAATGGCTGCATACCAAGTACCAGAAGAAGTATTCATTTGCGCAAGCAATTAGATCACATCTGGAACAACAACTGCAATTATAGTCAATACCTGGCTGAGTTTATGATAATCCACTATCCTTCTCAAGGATCCTTCTGGGTTTTTTTGCTTTGTTAGTTTGTTTGTTTTTCCTTGAACTCCTGTGTTCATCCAGGTAGACTAGAGAAACAAATCCATGGAGATTCATGGATATAAGAAAGAGCTTTATATACAAGAGCAATTGAGGATGGGGAAGAGGAGATGCCAAAAGGATGGAAGTTCCAAGATGAAAAGCAAAGGTAGTGGAGACAATGTAATTTGCTGGGAAGTCTAGGAGGTTAGTTAGGGACACATGGCCAAAGCAAGTGTTGGGTGGCTGATCGCAGGGTAAGGCCCAGGGGGGCCTAGTGGTGAAGGGCTGGACCAGAGAGGAAAGACAGCCCAGTGGGCCTCTCCTGATTAAACAAAAGCAAAACCAACCAACCAAACTCGCTGCCACCAATGTGATTCTGACTCACAGTGACCCTCTAGGGCAAGCGAGATCAGCCCCCCATGGGTATCCCAGACAGTGCTCCCCTCTCCTCCACACACTAGGTGCACCCCACCACGGCCCCCACTCCCAGGAGAGGCAGAGATAGGCCAAGTATGGCCTAAGGGCTAGGGGTTCTCTGACCCCCATTGGGCAGGGCCACTCCCAGCTCAGGGCATATTGACTCACCTCAGGTTCTCAGTCTGGCTTTCCTGCCCCA
>NW_022103906.1:36818906-36820745 GCF_000313985.2 Echinops telfairi
TTTATCTAGTCAACCCCATCTAACACATTGTGCTACCACTCAACTATAGGGATATATGTTGAAAATTAGTTTGCACTTAGGGAACTGTCTATTATTAGATGTGAACTCTGGCTATCCCTCATAATCCCTAGAACACTTATAAGGCTCAGCTTACCCTTATAGAAAAAAGAGAAAGTAATATTTGATTCACAGGGTTGCTTGAGAATGAAATTTAGATTCATCAGATATTAAAAATGCATAGACAACTGACTTTTGGAAGGTACTCTGTATAGTAGTTAATTTTGAACATCTCTACATTATGAATCAATGAACGGTCAATGATCAAGACACTGTAGGAATGTTAAGGGAATAAATAGGATGAGGCAAGAATTAAATTTATATTTGTCCAGAATCACAATTGTTAGAGATAATAATTCTTACTATCAGTAATAATGTGAACAGAATGCATTTTTCTTTAGTTGCTGTTACACTTGCAAATACAGATTCTGAAAAGCTGAATGAAAGATTGACTTAAAAGAAAGTTAAAGAATATTGCTTTACTTTGAAGCTTCTTCTAAATTATTTTTAGATGACTGGTTTCACACAATTGCTTGTGAACTTCGGGTAAAACAGTCTGTGTGTTCTTCTATTTTCATGGTCTGGCTATGAGAGTGAATCATGAAATTTCTCACTATCCCATGACATATCCCTGTTCTTTTACGTGTTATGGACCTAATAGGAAGTTTGAGGAATCTTTGGGAGGCAGGGAGAGAAACTTTTCTTAAATCACTTTGCAATAGAAGTAGTAATACAATTCTCAAGTTCATTCCATCATGAAATGTCAAGTTAGATTTAAGTCTCAAAATCTGCAGAAAGCAGAGAAATTTTAATATTTTTGTCGAACTGTTTCTTCTTACAAGTTTGATTTTAGAAAATTTAAGTTTGATCTCTGAACTTTGAGCTTATTGGAAAAAAATTCTCTAGTTCAGTGCATATTTCCATCTTAGTAACACCAAAGGTAAATCATGCCTGCTAGTACACTAATAGCTCTTGCTGCCCCTTCGCACTTCTCCCAAGAGAACTGTATTTCCTCAGTGGGAATGATAATGCTGTTATTTACAGTTCATAATCTCCCTAAGGCACTTCCAGAAGATCTAAACTCTATATACATGGGTACTTCTTATTTCCTCCCTCTCCATTATTTTTTTCCTTAAATAATTTCATATTGGTTCCTATCTTCTCTTTTGACATTTGTCTCTGTGTTTGAAATGATTGTAAATAATACAAACCTTAGCAGTTGCACAAGCAAAATATTCAAGTCGGTATCAAGAATTCCTACCCTTAAGATTTTAGTTTTCCTTCTAATAGAAACCTAGACTTAAGAGTTCTTAGGGGGAAACTTGTTGGTGAAACATAAAAAAATATTAGTTTTTGATAAATGAATCTCCAAAGCCTAGGATGTTTACTATCACTTAATTTAAAGTACAGAAGATGAATGTTTGTTCCTCAGGATATGAATGGAAGGGCATTAAATTGGCCCTCAAGGAATATAGTTAGTTTCTTAGAGCTGCCGTAGTAAATTACTACAAATTTGGGGCACAGGGGTTGAAATAACATAAATTTATTCCCTCACAGCCCTGGATAGCAGACATCTGAAATCAAATTGTTGATAGTAACATTCTTCCTTGTAAAACTCTAGGTAGACAATGGGTAGGAAAGAGGGAACCGATTACATGGAACTGTGTGTGACCTCCTCCCTGGGGGACAGACAACCCAAAAGTGGGTGAAGGGAGACGTCGGACAGGGCAATATATGACAAAATACCCATTTATAAACTATCAAGGGCTCATGAGGGAGGGG
>NW_022103906.1:36822373-36823448 GCF_000313985.2 Echinops telfairi
CACACACACACACACACACACACACACACACACAATTAAAAGAAGAAGGAGAAACAGACACAAAGAATTGAATACCAACCAGACCTAAATGAAATGCTGGAAATTGAACAAGCTATGGAATTACCAGAAACAGAACTTAAATAATTGTGATGACATCTATACAACAGATGAAGAAAGTGTCTGAGGGGCAAAAATGAAAAAATAGAAAAGTCAGAAACTTCACTCCAAAAAGAAACAGAAAAGTCAAACACTGTAATAGCAGAATTACACAATACTGTAAAAGAACAAAGAAACATAATTGAAGATATGAAAACCAAAATTAGATTGAAGACAAATCTATAGACTCCAATCTAAAAAAGAAACATTAACAAAAAAATGCAAAAGAGACCTTGAAAATCTTGAGGACAATGTGCGACACAATTAATAGTTACAATCTACATCTTAATAGGAATTCCAGAAGAAGAAGAAACAAAAATCCCACCAGAGAATTGTCCAAACTCTTCTGCAAGAAAAAGCTCCTCAATGCCTCCAGGTTGTAAAGTTCATTATTCAGGAAGCTGAAAGACCCCAACTCAGGAGCGATCTCCCCAAGCAATTCCCCGGCCTATTGTAGGCAAGATGTCAACCTAGAATCTTGTAGCCAGCAAACATATCACTCAAATATGATGGAGAAATAAAAGCATCCCCAAACAAGGAGAAACTAAAGCCATTCTCAAAAACGAGACCACCACTAGAAAAAGTACTCAATGAAGTCCTATGGCCAAAAAATCAACACCACACAAATCTGAAACCAGCATACAAGACAAATGCCCCACAAGAAACAACACACACAGAGCAACAGTCAAAGCAATGATGTTATGCAAGAAGAACTAAGAAACTAAACACAACACACATACACATCCACAACATTCACAAAAATAAAGCAACATGGTAGTAACAAATACACACATATCAATAATTTCACTGAATGATAATGGGCTAAATCTCCCAATGGCACATCAGACAAGGGTGTAATTATTAAAATATTCAGAACTCTACAACAGCTCACAAGAAAATAACAAATGACCCAAGTAAG
>NW_022103906.1:36824265-36857429 GCF_000313985.2 Echinops telfairi
ACAGCAAGAGACCTGACAACTAGAAAGGCGAAGCTCACAGAGCCATTGATCTCTCCGCCCTTCAATTCATCCCACATGTGTTTATCCGACGGATGGCACAATAAACCTTAACTATCTCAGACATATACCCTAAAGAAATAAGAGGCAAATACAAGTGGGTGCATGCTCGCTCATATTTATAGCAGCACAGTTTACAATAGCAGGACACTGGAAGCAGCCTAAGTGTTCAATAGTGAAAGAATGTATAAAAAAATGATGTTACATAAGCACATAGAGTAATATACATCCCTAAAATATAGTGATAAAAGCATGAAACACTGTATGACATCGAAGGACATGGGAACCATTATGCCATGGTTTATTGGGAACTTAGGGATAGGGAGTGGAGAGGTTAAGGGGGATTGGGGAGCAAACAATGAATGCAGGAATGGGGAGGAGGCACTATACTAGATAGTGATGATGTTCATACAACTCTTTTAAAAGGTGACTTAACAATGAAAGTGTATTTTTATATCAAGAAAACTACTTAAAAAGAAGAATGGAATCCAAAGTTGACCAATGGATATCAAGGGTGAACAAAAGAGATTTTGCTTAGAGAGCACTGAGTTTATGTTAATAGTGCTGCAATAATTTAGAAAACTATATCAATAATGGTTGCATAGCAATATAAGCAATAGCACTAAAATATACCTGTAGAAGGTGTTGAATTGGAGAATGTTTTAGTGTGTATATTTTTGCCACAGTTAAAACATTTTACACGGATAATGAATATAATGAAGAAAATGTGCTAAATTGACTGTGGTAATGACTACTCAATTTTTCTTATATGTAATTGAACTACTGAATTTTATGATATGTGGAAGAAGTGACAACAAAGCTGTAAAAAATATGGATAAAGGAAAAAAATACATGCCAAGAATGTCCATCCTGACATCACAGAAAGAAAATAAAATGTGAATAATTGAAAAAATTGGGAAAAATTATATGTCATTTGTTGATATAAGTTTCTTAGTATATATTATACACCCACATATGTGCACATAAACACTCATACACATAGACATGCAAGTGCCACTGGTTCTCTAGAGAACTCAATCTAACACCTCATCTCTGTTTGTCTCTTTCAAAACTCTCTCGGCCTCAATCTTGTAAGGTTATCTGTAATTGCACTTAGGGGCCACTCGTGTAACTTTTTGATAAATTTGGAGGACCATAAATTGCCTCACTATCATTTTGTTGCCCCCTCTGTTTTATGCATAAGGTCCCCTCCCTAAGCCACATGTCTTATCAAGAAGACCAGGTGAAATAAAACTTCCAAATTATATGAAAATACAATCTCAGTTCTATAAATAATTTTTGTCTAGTTTGCATTTCACATTTTCTCAAGTATCTATTAGCCAGTCCATTAATTGATATTTTACTTTGCATGATCAATTTTAACATCTTTTTTCTAATAATCACATCTTGATATAGTCTTTGTTGAAATAATATAGTTGGTGGTTTCATAATGTTCATTATTATATGAGTAAATTTCCTTTTGAAAATTATGGCTGCTCTTCTAAGAAATGGATAACTCTTTGGAATTAATTTAAAAATAAGACAGTATCTTAACCCAGAGATAAAATTATTATTCCTCTATTAAACTTTACTAGGACCAACAGGTCATTTCCTATCATATATTTCTGGAATTTCTCTTGACATAAAAATTTGGTTCTAAATTTTAAGTTGCATACCAATCAGCTGAGGTTCTTGTTAAAATAAAGATTCTAATTAAGTGACTCTGAGATTTTGTATTTCTAACAACCCTCCAGATGCCTATGCCTCTGCTCTGGGGACTACATCATGACTAGCAAGAGTTTAGGATATAATACAAAATATAATAAATGTAGAGATAGTATTTAGAAACGATGGGTTTGGGAAATAATTGAGCTTTAAACTCTGGGAAGCTGTGTATGTTATAAAATGTTTGTAGAAACTGAGCCGCAAATTTCTGGAAATTATTTTTGCTCTATATCTATTGCTTTTGACTCTTTGGCATTTATAAATACTTTAGGGAACATCTTCATTTGAAGTAGTTGTAGAGCGGATCAATTATTTGTTGCCACTCCCTATCTCAATAGAACACAAGTAAACATATTTCTGGTATTTTTTGCTTTCAGATGAGATTCATTAGACATCAGCCATGATACCCCTTTGTTACACACACTCTTCTGAATTCAGCCTGAATTTTGAGCAGCTTCTTGTTAATATATATACTACAACCCTTACTGAATGATCGTCAGCAAAATTTAACTTATACATGATATTAGTGATGTTGTTCTATAATTTGGGCATTCTGTTGGGTCACTTATCTTTGGAATTAGTACAAATATGGATCTCTTCCAGTCCGTTGAATAGGTAGCCATGTTCCCAATTTTGTGTCATAGAAGAATGAGTGCTTCCAGTGTTTCATCAACTTGTTGAAACACTTCCATTACTATTCTATCAATTTGAGGAGCCTTGTTATAGGCTAATGCTTTCAGTGCAGCTTGGACTTCTTCATTTAGTGGAATTGGTTCTTGCTCGGACACTACCTCTTTAACTGATTGAATAACAATTAGTTCTTTCTGGTACAGTGACTCTGCATATTTTTTCCATCTGTTTTTGATGCTTCTTGCAGCATTCAATATTTTTCCCATAGAATATTTCAATATTACAACCCAGAGCTTGAATTTTTTTCTTCAATTATTTCAGTTTAAATTATGTTGAGTGTATTCTTCCTTTTTGGATTTCTTACGCTAACTTTTTGCAAATTCCATACAATATCTTACTTTTTATTCTCATGCTGCTTATTTAAACTTTATTCTTGTTCAATTGATTTTGCAAAGGCATTTGACTGTGTGGACCATAATAAACTATGCATAGCATTGAGAGTAATAAAAATTCCAGAACACTTCATTGTGTTCAGGTGGAACTGTGCATGGATAAGGAAGCAGTTATGTGAACAGGACAAAGGAATATGCATGGTTTAAAAATCAAGAAAAGCGTACCACAGGGTTGTATCCTCTTTTGAAAATTATTTAATTGGAATGCTCAGCAAATAATCAAAGAGCTGGTTTATGTAACGAAGAATGATATATGGATATTGAAGGAAGGTTATCTACACGACCTGCAATATACAAAAATACACAACCATGCTTGTTGAAAGGGAGGACCTGAAGAACTTGCTAATTAAAATAAATAATTAGAGCCTTTAATATAGATTACTACTAAATATAAAGCAGACCAAAATCCTCACAACTTGACTAATTGGTAACATCACGATAAATGGAGAAAGGATTGAAGGTGCCAAGGATTTCCTCTTGCTTGGATCCACAATCAACGCTCCTGGAAGCAGCAGTTCAAGAGATCAAATGACACACTGCCCCGGGTGAATCTGCTGCATCAGACCTCTGTGAAGTGTTCGAAATCAAGGATGTTACTTTGAGGTCTAAGGTGTGCCTAACTCAAGCCGTGACATTTTCAATTGCCTGATAAGCATGCAGAAATTGCACGTTGACTAAGCAAGATTGAGCAAGAATTGCTGCGTTGAAATCATGGTGCTGATGAAGACTCTTGAAAAGACCGTGAGCTGCCAGAACAAACAGGTAAGTCTGGGAAGCCAGAATGCATCTGAGAGGCAAGAATGGCAAGATCACCTCCCAAACCTTGGGCAGGTCAGGAGCTACCAGTCTGGAGAAGGACATCATGTTTGCTAAAGTAGAAAGGCAGTGAAAATGAGGGAGACCCTACACAAGATGGAGTGACACAGTGGCTGGAACAATAGGCTGAAATACAAGAATAATCATGAGATGGTGTAGGACCAGGCCAGGTTTCATTCTTGTGCATATGGTCCCTGTGGTTGTTATATAATCAGTTGTCATCTTTGTGCAGTTATGCATACCGCAGCAGATGACAATATACCCTAAAATGGGATAACTGTGTTCCACTAAACCCCAGAAGCAGAAAATGCAGGTGAGCATTAAATGTCTTATGGATCACAAAAGGGCTGAAAGTCCATGACATTTTTGTGGGTGTAAATCTGGATGCTTGAGGTTGCTGACTGCGATTCATATTTCTTGCACTAGAAATTATAGGTATAGACACAATACCGTGCATCACCAGCATATCATTTGTGACAAAGGAACTGTTCTTAAGTTTGTTCCACTCAGGGACTCAAGAACAATCGGGTCAGGGAAGTTCCACTTTGTTGGAGAAAAGTTCCGCTTTGTCTACTTGTTGACCTGGACTCCATTCCATCCACTCATAGATGTGTTTCGTCCCCAGTGGGTCGAAGGCAAAAGGCCAGAGTGGACCAGGGGCGGGAGGGGGAGAGCGTGAAGAAGTTGGAAGAAGAAGAAACTGTCCCGCCACGCTAGCACGTTACAGGCAGGGACCTATGTGGAGGGATGGAGCATCCACACTGTCAGGGCTCAGCCGCTAGGCCGTTTTTAAACCAAATGCGGCTGAATGAAGCTCTTTAATCTCAGGCGTTGCTGATTAAGAAACATTCCTACCTTCTTTCACAGCAAGTGCTGCTTGCTACCTCTGTCCTCTCACCTGAGCCCAGAGCTCTCTGCCAGGGGAGAGCAGAGATCAAAGCAGCCTAAGAGGAAGGGAAATGAAGTTCCGCAGCAGGAAGCCAGGCTGGGGACATGGAAATCCAGTGTGGGAAGCCTTCAGGCAGTTTGAAGACCTACTTTGGGCAACATGCTCCAGTTCTTTATAAGCAATTCATTACTATGTATGAAGCATTATGCATTCCAAAATGCTTATTTTAAAAATATAAACAAATTAGGGAGGACTCAAAGTAATCTCCATAAAGAGGCATCTCCTGGGTGTCTGCCCACCAAACAAGGCAACCTGACTTTCAGCAGCACTCACTCTGACTAACCTGTGACGCCCCATCTTTGGACACATCCAGAAGGTCTGTATGATGCAAAGCACGTATCTTCTGCCCTCGCCCTGGTCTTGATAAGAAGAATGCTTCCTGTTCTACCGATCTGCTGGTCTGCCTCGGATTCAAAATGGGTGAAAACAAACTGCCTACGTGGGAAGGATCCTAACAACGTTTAGACTGGCTCCGGGGAGTTGTTTCAGAAGGACTTAGCAGAGGACTGAGGAGGTTTCACCCTGAAGGACAGGAAGGGAACGAGAAGGGAAGAAGGATGAGTAAGTGACGAGAGAACCTGTCTAGTCTGGCACGTGGGGGCAAGATGGACATTTGGGGAGAGAAGAAGGAAAGAGCATGGCCTCTATCTTGTGCGAGACACTGGAATCAGAAGCATGGCTGTGTGAGGAAGCATAGTTTAAGTGTCTGTGAATTCTGACTAAGAATCTCCTTTACAGCTTTCGAAACATTTTTAGTTTCCTTTTCAATTAACTTTCTTACCTTCAAATTCCTGGATTCTAATTCTTGTTAAAACCTCCTTGAAAGCAAGAGGGGGCTGATCGGAGTTGATGTGGTTTTCAACTAAACGGCCAAGAAGAGATGCATTAAACGAACTCTTGATCGGAGCTAACATTTTGCTTGAATACATTGCAGCAGACCAGAGAAGACCCTTACTTTGGGCAGGTGTGGCAGCAAAACCCATCCTCGGCTGTAGATAGAGCTGACAGAAGTTCAAGAGCTCTTCTGGAAGGATATCAGTGGAGTGCGATCAAGGGGTGAGGGGAGGAGGAGACCTCTAGCTGCCCTTCGTCAGTGTGTCTTCTTCCGGCCCCTGCTTTGTTCTGAAGTCCTTCCACGGAGGCTTTGAGGCACAGTTATTTGGCGCATCCGAGTTCCCCTCGGCTTCCTGAGAATTATGAATTGGCTTGGTACTGGGGCTGTGCGGAAAAGCCTGTTGTTTACAACAACATCCCGAATCGCTTGGTTTTGTTTTAATAGCATCTTTTTCATCCTCAATCGAGAAGTCTGTCATAACAAGCTACTATAAATTACTGCCAGCGCTCCCGTTTTACCACCTCCAGCCTTTCAGCAGTGATATAGGGCCCATAAATCTTGTCAGGCCCCATCTCTCCACACTGCTGCCTGGGCTGCCTCTTCATGCATTTCTGCTCGCTGCAATCCCTCCACCTCTCTAGCCGGTGAATGGCTCTGTCAAAATGAAAGTGGGAGTGGGGCTGCAATGGAGTTTAATCAGATCCTGCGGGGACCGAGAAGATGAATGGGATTTCGAACCCAAAGGTTAAGGGAGGCAAAGGGAGGAAAAGAAACAGGTCAGCAGCAATTAAATCTCAGAGGAGCTAAATATTGTAGAACCTGGAATTAGCTAGAGATGGTTGCAGGGGTGCCTGAGGAGTGTGTGTGTGTGTGTGTGTGTGTGTGTGTGTCTTGATGGATACAGAGATCTCAGCAGGTTCCAGAAGCTCAATGGATAAGACTTGTTTATTATTGATTGCCTTCTATGTTTGATTAGAACCAGAAATGGAGAAAGGAGGGAGAGAGGAACTCTAAGCCTTGGGCATTCTTTGATGCTGGCAATAAATCAGGCTCTTAATAGTTTTTTTTTTAAAAGGGGAGTATGTATCCAGTGCTTTTCAGCCGTTGTCAACTTGAGGCATATTCTTCATCTTTTACTCACCCACAGAATGACTACCAGACCTGAGAACCCATGAAATCCCATCCGATTCAGAGCACAGTAAATAAACACATTACTAAATAATACATAATGGAAATGAATAAATAAATACAGGTGCTCCCTATGGAAGACCTTAGTTGGTCCAAGCTGCTCTCTGATGTCTTTCTGACCTGACTTCTCTTCCCTAGGTCAGCTGAGACCAAAGACCTTGTATGTTTCCTTCCATCTTACTCTAATTTTCTAGAGGAAACATGTTTTCTTTTCTACTTTGACTTTCCTAGGTTTCTACAACCAAGAAGTTCCTCAGAGAGCAGAGAAGACGAAAGAACAAGGAGGCCGGCCCAACCATGTCTTAGGCATTGTGTGGAGCCCAGCAAGGTGATCTGAACTATCAGCCCAAAGAAAACGGACAGGACAAACCGTGGGAGGTAGGTAAAGCAGAAGCTGAGGGAGACGTATTCCAGTATTCCAGTCTTCTGCCAACTTCTCCAGGAAGTGTTGCATCCTTTGCATTCGTTTTGCTAGAAGAATGAAGGAAATGTTCTAAAACTGATTGGGGTGATGATTGCACACCCCTTCTTCATGCGATTGAACTATTGAGTTGTATGATATGCGAACTATATGCCATAACCGCCCCCCCCACCCCCCCTCTCCCGCCAAAGAAATTTGCTCTCGCACTGCTGCTCTTTCTACCTAACTGAATGCTAAAACCTTTGTCAAAATGTCCTAGTCATTAGCTTCAAGTTCCTTATCTTGTTCCACTTCACACTTGCTTCTACTCTAGACCTTCCAGCCATTTGTAAGTCCACTAGCTTCTCTTCTTTTTATTCACAAATCTTTATCAAGGCTTACTCTGTGATTACTTAATATTTCCTAAATAGTCTATTACATGCAAGAACTCAGAGAGGTCTCCCGCTTTGTTACTCAATTATCACAAATATTTGGTTGACTTAGATATTTACTTTGGCTTATCTGATCATCTTAGCTTTGCTGCTACATTTATTCTCCTTCCCCAGTATTGGTACTGGGACACCTTGCTATTAAAGCATAGCTTATTTCTGATAACAGCAGCATTTTATTTAACTAAAAATTGTAGTTATACTTTGAATGACTTTCTTATTTACATTCTTCATTTACCCAATGCCTTACTTCCAGGGCTGTTATAACAACTATTAAAAAATAATGACTGTTGTTATTGTTAGTTGCCATCATGTCACTTCCAATTTACACCAATCCTGCGTACAACAAAAAGAAACACGGCCCCTCCTATGCCAATTCCCAGAATCTTTGCTATGCTGTAGCTCCTTGTTGAAACCTGGAGTCACATGATCTTGTTGAGGGTCTTTCTGGTGTTTACTCACCCTCTATTTCACCAAGCACGAAGTAAGTCTTCCTCGAGGTAAAATATTCTGTTGATACATAATCTTAATACCTGGATGAAGTCTTACCATTCTCATTTCTAAGGGGTATTGTGGTTGTATATCTACACACAGGCAATAGTATATTCAGTATTGTTTTGTAAAACCATAATTAAAATGTATCAATTCTTCTGTACCTTCCGTATTCATTCTCTGATTTCCACACACATAGGAGGGGGCTAAAACAGTGGCTTGAGCCAAGCCCATCTTAGTCCTCAGATGACATCTTTACTTTATTTGAAACTTTAAAGAGATATTTTGCAGCAGATTTGCCTGATGTAGTACTTTGTTTGATTTCTTTACTGCTGATTTCTTGGACATTCATTTTGAATCCAATAAAATGAAATGCTTGACAACTTCATGATGCTGTTTATTGGTTAAGTTGGAAGGAAATGTTTTACTTTATGTTGAGATGTAATCAGTAAGTGCTTTGGATACTTTTCACTTTCAGCAAGCAATGTTGTGTCAACTACATATCCTAAGTTGTTAAGGAGCCTTCATCTAATCCTGATGATTTCCTCATTATAAACATTGAGTAAGTATCGTGAAATGATATGCCCTTGACACACATCTTTCTTGATTTTAACCAAGCAGTATCATTTTTTCTATTCTAATAACTGCCTTTGCATCTGTATTCAGTTCCCACATTAACACACTGATGTGTTCTGAATTTCCTGATTTTTGCAATGTTATACATATTGTGTTAAGATCCACATAGTGGAATGCCTTTGCATTGTCAAAGGCATTGTCGATAAAGCAGAAATAAATATCTTTTAGTATTCCTTGCTTTCAGTCAAATTCACCCCTTTTGCATATCTTCTTCTGATTCTGGCTTGCATTTCTGGGAGTTTCTGGTTGATTTACTGCTGCAACTGTTTTTTAAATTATTTTCACCAAAATTTTTACTTATGTGTGATACTAACAATATTGTTCAATGATTTATGAATTCTGCTAGATTCTTTTGTCTTTGGGATGGGCACAAATATGATTATCTTCCTGTCATTTTTCCAGGTATCTCTCTTCCAAATTTCTTGGCATAGGGGAGTGAACTCTTCCAATGCTGCATCTTTTTTGTTGAGGCACCCCAGTTGGTATTCAATCAGTTTCTAGAGTCTTGTTTCATTTCCAATGTCTTTTTTTTTTTGCCAATGCTTCCACACATCTTGAACTTTTCCTTTCAATTCTACTGGTTTTTGATAATATGCTACCTCCTTAGTTGGCTGAATTTTGCCCAATTTTTGAGTCAGCGATTCTGTGTATTCTTTCCATTTTCTTTTGATTCTTCCTAGGTTATTCAATATTTCTTCATGAAATCCTTCAATCTTGTAACTTAAGACTTGAATTTCTTTTTCAATTTTTTTTTAGCTTGAGAAATGCTGAGTCTGTTCTTCTTGCTTGATTTTTCTATCTCTATGTATTTACACATTTCATTAGTCCTTATTTTCGAGAGCCGCCCTTACATTTTTTTCTGTTTAGCTCCTTATTTCATAATTTCTTCCAGTTACTTTCTCCACATTCAAGAGCAGGTTTCAGAGTCTCGCCTGACATTCATTTCGGTCATTACGTTCTTTTTGTCTTTTTCATGTACTTTGCTTTCTTCATGTATGACGTTCTTGATGCATTTCCACAACCGTATTGGTAAGTGTTTTCATCTCTTGGTTCTAGTCGTTGTGTTTACAAATGGTCTAGCATGTTATTTCTGGTGTCATTTTTATCATCAAGACCATATTTAATAGCTACCAATCCCATCTTTATTCTTTGTTTCCAATTCTCACATTCCAATCTAAATTAATTGTTAATGTGTCTTGATTTTGTTAACGATCAATTTCAGATTACAGAAGTTGGTAAAAGATATCACCCTTTTCATCCTTGGCATTAGTAATTGATGTCTAAAGTCAAATAACAGTCTTGTTAACTAGTCTTACTTGTATATACATAGATATTATCCTACCACTTACTGTACTTTAGCAGAGCCATAGATCTTTTAAACTATGAATGTAATATTATTCCCCCTTCAATTTGTCATTCTGAGATCTTGATTATATTCTCAGTTGTCTAACCTGTCTGGAATCCTGCCTCTCCCCCATAAATTCTGAGAATGATTCAATATATTTTAGGAAAAAATTTCATTTAGTAGTTAGATTTGGATCTGTTATTCACAGCCAAGAATCCCAACTGATATAATTCCTGTCTTGTCAGTGTTTGTAGAGTGATAATAAAGAGCAAGCCATAAAAATTAACTTAACTAAGAGGGATTTTATTTCAAAGTTACAAAAGGCATTCTAATAGAGATTCAAGATTAGAAAAGAAGATACAACTGGGTTCCATGCGAAGCAGATCTGGAAGGTTGGGATTCAATATTCTTCTCAATATCTCTGCTCCTCTTTGCCAATTTGCTTATTTCTACCTAACAGATAGCTTTCTTTGATTAATCATCAGTATGCACAGGACCTAAATGGCTGCCACAAACTGATGGGATTTGATCTTTCAGTTTAAACACAAAACATGATATTAGTCAAGATTTGGCAAACCACAGCCTGTAGGCCAATTTCTGCCTGGCATCTGTTTTTGTAATCAACAACTTCATTCATGCTATAATGGCTTAATTGAAAAGTTGTGACAGAAACCATATATCCTGTAAAGCCAAAACATTTAATAACTAACTGGCCCTTTACAAAACAAAATTTTTTTAAATTGCTGAACCCCGATCTAACTGAATCAATCTCTGCTGCTCAAATTCAAACTCTTAGTTAAAACCTTCACTGAGTTCTTGCCAAAGTTCTATCCCATGTCCAATTGCCTAAGACAATGTAGATGTCTCATTGATTTTATGTGGCAGGAATGGCTCTCTAAAAAGAAAATCTGAAAGGATAAGCGAGAATTGACTATGCAAATCAACACTTTTATCTTTACTTGATACTTTACATATAGTAGCTATCCATTCTTCATTAAGAAAAAGAATTAAATAATTCTGGGTAGCTTTTGATATAACTCTTTTTCTATCCATCTGTCCCATGAATGTTTAAGTTTGTTCTCTTACTTTTCATCATAAATTAGGCACAGACATCAAGGATTAGGGTCAGGAATAAAAGTGGACTGGGCAGGTTAGAAGTTTGTGGCTGGATCACCCTTACAGGCAGGCTGGTTCCCTCCCTCCTTCCCTCCCTCTCTCCCTCCCTCCTATGGACTTGATTCCCACTCATAGTGATTCTCTAGGGCTGAGTATAACTTCTCCCTGTGGTTTCTGAGGCTGTCCATCTTTAAGGGAGCAGAAAATCTAATCTTTATTCTCAGAATCCCTGCTGGGTTTGAAATACCTGTCTTACAGTTAATAGTCAAACTTATAACCCGCTTTGCTACCACGGCCAAAACCAGCCTTATGGACTAATTCTCTGAGTTCTAAGGAGCATGATGAACAGGTGTCTGGCTGGGGCAGAAGTTAAATTCTGATAAGATCCAAGAAAAAGTTGTACAGATCTTTGTAGAATAAGCAAAAATCTTACCTGTCATATCCCCTGAAATGTACCAAAACCCTGGATCACAGGAACGGGAGCATATGGGAAGAAGGATCCAGTCTCTCACAGGATAGGGCTGTTAATGGACAAGCATCCAAGCACCTTCAAGTTTATGGAGGGCTCACTGAACAAGCAAAGTCATGGAGAGTAGCTGGGGCAAAGCACACACACACACACACACACACACTTGAGTTTATGGAATAGAAAAGTTGAAGGGAGTTTTTGAAAGACTGGTATTTGAGAGGCAAGCCTATGTTCAGTAATTACTTCAGGGAACTGTTCACCTGGTGGATGGAAACAAAGATAAGTCTCAGTGCTGATAACTCATTGAGTTAGGCTCACACTTCGCCCCTTGTAAGGACTGGCTGTGAAATGGAAGGTTGCTGAGCCTGCTGATGACAGGAATCAATGGCTCCAGCTGAGCAGGGCTAGTAAAGGCAATGTGTGATATCACTTACCATTTTCTACCTGTCCACGGGATGGATTGCCCAGTGCATACCTATAAGTCTCTCTCTCTTTCTTGTTCTGATCTAAGTAGCCCCCCCCCAACTATTATTTCACTAATCATTGATGTCGTCCCCTTCATTTTTGTCACACACAAAAACTATTGTAAGACTATTATGTGTAAGATATTATTTAAGGAATTAGGGGAAATAGAGGCATGAGTGTATGATGGTTAGAGATTATGTCAACTGGACTCCTGAGAAGGCTAGGTCACAACCTGAAGATACCTCCTTGGAAGTGTGGACTTTTGTAGTAGAGAGAAAGAGAGAGACCAAACAGAGTCGAACCCTTTTTTGGCCCTTTGTCTTCTCCCAGGTCTGGATCTTGTGTGTGGTTCCTTAATGTCCCATTGCATCACCTGCTATGGATTCATTCAGTGGATTTCTGATTCATATTATCTCTATATCTTCCAGCCTGTGCCTGCCATGTCTTTGCTTTGCTATCCTATTTCCTATGCATTGGCTTCCATGAGTCACAAGAAGTCTGACTTGAACCCCACTGACTTACTCCCTACTTCTCCAGCTGTGTCGGCCATGTTTGGGATCTGACTCCCTTTCTATGTACAAATGCTTCCTGGTGTCGCTGGTTTTGCTTCTCTAGACAACCCAACCTGGCACAAGGTGTAAAGTGCAGCCTATGAAATATCCTCGGGTGATCATACTTTTTTTATAGTACAGAGATTTTTTAAATGCAGCTAACTTTAACAGGAAGGACCCTGATAGCACAGTGGATTCAATGTTGGGCTACTACGTTGGCAGTTCAAACCCACCATGAGAGAAAGATGAGGCTATCTGTACCCCTAAAGATTTATAGCTTCACAAATCCTGTATAGGGTCACTTTCAATTTAAAGTGATTTGACCTTTTCTGGAGGCTTTCAGAAGTGCAACTTACTCACTACTTATTTACGTGGGAAGTGTTTCATTTGTAAGTAATAGAACCCCAATCCAAATATATATAAATAACATGAAAGCAAAAGAAGTGGCACATAATTGACCAGTCCATGGAGAAAGCTGAAGCTTGAGCTGTTTTCAGGCTTACCTCTTTTTAAACAAAATGGTTCAAATGACGTCTTATTTTGTTGTTTCCCTTTCTCTTCTTACATCTCAGCAGTCTTTACTCAGTCCTACCTATTTTTATGAGGGCTGCCCTTAATTGATGGTAAAAATGACCACAGGTGGCTGCAAACTTATATGTCCCTGGCTTTAAAATCCCAAAAACAAAGGTCTCTTTATTCCCAGTGCCCCTAATGAAGCTCTCAGAATGAGATGTATTGTCCCAACTACACTCGTTTCCAATAGGATTCCCTGGAAAGATGAGGGCCATGTGCCCATTGTTTGAGCCCCAACTGAACCTCATGTGAGAGGAGAGGAGTGGTACCTTCGGGGCAAATTAAATTGCTATTATGAAAAGAAAGGGAAAAGGACCTTGGATGAGGAAATTGCACTAATCGATGACAAGACAATTTGCGGCTTTTTCCCATGAAGACAACCTTCATCTAGACCAGCATCCCCTGCGACTTTGGGTTCCAGGTGAACTCCACACTCAGTGATAGCATCTTTTCAAATAAAAAGGGATGGTAGCCATCTCTTTTACCAGGGTACTAAGAACTACAGACAAGGGGTCATGACTTTAAGGGTCTATACAATTCTCAAATTTCATGATGTTGACAGTGACTGCATGGTCTCTGCCAAAACTATGTGTCATTAGCCGGGCCATGATTTTCAGTGGGTTGGCAACTGTGCAATGAACTAATTCGACAGTTCTGTAATGATGTAATCATCCCATGGTGTGATAGGATGTGATTAGCCAATCAATTAGTTGTAAAGGGATTACGGAAGTATGCAATGCACATATACAGACCAAAGACTTGATAGGAGAGTTTCTGTGGGTGTGGCTTGCATTGCTTTTTATCTTATAAAAGATGAGAAGAGAAAAAAGCAAGCCGAGAAAGAGGGACTTCACTCACGTCCTACCCTCAAAAAAGAGTTAGGAGCAGAATCCATCTTTTGAACATCTGTCCCTGAAGAAAGAACTTCCTAGAGATGAGAGGATGCCAAACCACACGAAATCATCTGGAGCAGTGGTCCTCAACCTTCCTTATGCTGCAACCCTTTCATACGGTTCCTCATGTTGTAGTGAGCCCCAACCGTAACATTATTCTTGTTGCTACTTCATCAGTGTCATTTTGCAACTACTATGAATCAGGCGACCCCTGTGAAAGTGTGATTTGACCCCCAGAAGGGGTCACAACCCACAGGTTGAGAATAGCTGAGCTAGGGGTTAATACTCAGAGAGATTAAGATCTTCTTCCAGAGTCCAATAGGAGGGAATGTTTTCTGCTAGAGCTGGCCCTCTGAATTCAGATTTCTAGCCTCCTAAATTGAGAGAAGGCTTTCTATCCCTGTAAAGATTTAGTCTTCGAAACCCTGTCTTACAGGGTTGCTCTGCGTCAGAATTGACTCGATGACAGTGGTTTGAGTTTTGAAATTGAGAGAATAAATGTCTGTTTGTTAAAAGCTCCTACTTGTGGTATTTGTTATCGCACCACTAAATAACTAAGAAAAAGTCCATATTTGGTAATATGGTTCTGTATGCTATTCAATGGCATTAGTGCCCTTAAAACCAATTGGTCTGGGCCCTCATATGTTCAGGCACCATGGAAGGAGGCAGTTCTAATGTGTGACATATGGAAACAAGCAGAAATGTGAGAATATTGAGGATTAGAACCAAACACAGACAGGGCAGACCAGTGCTCCTGTTAATGAACTGGTTGATCTCTAGTTACAGGGCTTCAACCGTTAGCAAGAAATGCCCATAGTGGGTGATCTCACCCTGCTCATTATGAAGTTAGAAGTATCTGCACATCTGAGTGCTTATCACAGATGTCCATCCAGGTTTGCATTGTCTGAGATGGAATGAATAACTAGGCTTTGGAAAAACGATGATTCCTCACATCATCTCAAACCCTGAGACTAACACTGCTTGAATCTGTGCAAGTTCTTGGACTGTCTCTCTCCCATCCTTCATGCCACTAGTGGACTCTCACTGGTACTTTGGTGCAGGCACGCCACTGAATCCTGGTGGCATTCTAAGGTAAGCTTTGGTTTGCTAACTGTAAAGTCAGTGGTCCAAACCCACCAGCCACTGCTACTTACTCCCTTAAAGATTTACAGCCTCAGGAATACTATATAGGATCACTATGAATCTGATTTGACTCACTAGCAGTGGGTTTGTTTTTGATTTTTTGTGCTACTTCTCAGGCTTGAGAAGGAAATGAATGGTGATAACTAGGAGTCAAGTCCAGGTGGGGAAACCGAGAGTGACAGAAGTCAAGGGTCATGAATCAGGTATAGATTGTAAGTTACAACGGGCAGAGGGTGGCTGGGCTTTACTGGTTACTGGTACAGAGAAAAGCCTATATATTTATGGATTGAGTTTTCTTTAAAATATTCTTATTTTCATGTCCTCTCCATCTACCAACTAGAATTCCCTTTTCATGTGATATGATTTGTTTGTTTTTCTATTTTTTCTTTTTTTAAACCTTACTATCAAACTTTACTGTCAAAAGTTCTCCCTATTCTGTCCCAAGTCCATATATTCAAATCCTAACCAGCGGATCACACACCACCAAATCATAAGAGTAGTGCTTAAATTGGGCCTTGAATAACCATAGCATTTTTCTTTTCCAAATCATTTTTTAGGACATAATCCAGATACCATGCCATTCAATATGCAATCACTACCATAATCATATACCAAACATTTTCTTCCCTCTTACACTCCTTGACACCGTCTCCCCATTACTACTGCCCTCCCCTGTTGTACCTCCAAGAACCCTTTCTCCAACCATTGCCTATGTAGATTCACCCAACCTGGGTATCAAATATCAAAAACATAGAAAGATACTTAGCAGAGAGTCAAAAACGTTACCAATAAAAACAAAACACAGCCCAGATAAGCCCCAATCTGGAAAAAAGACAAAAACAAAATCAGAAAATATTAAAAACAAGGTCAAGCTCAAAGTGTATCCAGACAGATCAAATGATAAAAGTTTAACCGTTAAGTCAGATTTATAATTTTAATCTACTATAATTGTCTCTCCAATACTCTGTCTTATAACCAGGCTATTCCCATCTCTCACTTATGGTCAGAGGGGAATCACTGGAGGCTTATTCCCTGTGCAGATCCTGCAAATGTATGAGGACATACACCCAAGACACTGAATTTTTTCAAGGCTATGTGAGTTAGTGAATTGTGCCAGCCTGGCCGATAATCACATGTGGGGCTAATTGAAAGGCCAGAGGGATAAATGGGTGGTGAGCCTCGCCTTTCTAGTTCTCAGGTCTCTTGTTTTGTGATGGTCTCACCAGGGTGCAGCTGCCTTAGCAGTTCCCTGCTTCAGCTTGCAAGATTGACTTCCTACAAGACATCCCCAAGGAGAAGCTACATGGACCTATCCTGATGCAGCCCTGGGTGCTGGAGCAGCTGTGTGGAGACCCCTGCTAGTGCTGAGATGCTTGTTTGTTCACTGACTCAGCTTTCCTCCTGCAGGCAGCATCATTGCCTCTGTTTTGTGAGGTGGAGGACTTTGTGGACTGGTGTTGGGTTGATGGGTTAATGTTGGACTTGCGGGCTTGGGCAATATTGGGTTGGGTTGTTTTCGTGATGCACATTTTTCTTTACATAAAACTCTCTCTTATACATGAGTCACTGTGGATTTGTTTCTCCAAAGTACCCAGACTAATACACTATGTATTTAGGTTGTTTGTTTTTTTAACAAAATAACAATATTACTTTCAAAGTACATGCCATTGCAGTTAATAAATTTGTCAAATCTGCAAATCCATTCTTGGAAACATTTTTCAAAATCATCTGTTTGGATGTCTGACAGCGCCTGCCTCATTTTTTTCTTCACCTCTTCTACATCATCAAATCACTGCCCTTTCATGTGCCTCTTCATTTGTGGAAACAAACAGAAGTTGCATGAGCGAGGCCAGCAGAGTAAGGTGTGTGGATCAAGAGAGGCATGCTGGTTTTTGCCAAAAACTGGCACACTGAAATCACTATATGAGCAGGTTAATTGTCGTGGTGGCAAAACCAGTCCCCCATCTGCCACAAATTTGGTAACACACTGTTACGCAATCCTTTCAGAACCTCTAAATAGAAAGCTTGATTAACAGTCTGACCTGGTGGAACGAACTCCAAATGCACTACGAGTTGACATTTTCATTCATTCAGAAAGTCCAGAACAAGAGTTGTCATCAATTTACATTTCATCTCTTTCAAAACGACAAAACCACTCATACACTTGAGTTTTTCCCATAGTGCTGTGTTCAACATCAAAACAGTTTCTGTGGCATTTTTTGTGAGCAGGAAACAAAATTTCACAGCTGCACACTGTTCTCTTAAATTTGGCATCACACTCACACACACACACACAATGAGTGAAACTTTTTACTAAAAACTTCACTCTGACCAGAGAGAACCTTCCCAGGAAATGCCACCGTGTGCACCAACTCAGAGCAAGTTGCTTGATGCTTGCCCAGCAAGAAAAATGCATACTGCGAAAGCTCTTCTCTGCCCAGTGCAATTCTAGTTTGTTTTTTTTTGTTTTTGGTAGTAGTGGGGGAGGGTAGCACCTTGGGTTTGGGCCTCCCACTGTCATCCATAGTCTTCTATAAACTAGAATTTCACAATTTAAGTTCTGATATCTTTCGTCCCTTTTTGGATTATATTTTTTCACTCTTTGTGTCACAGATGTTGGTGTGCTTCTTCCAAATGTGGGCTTAGTGGATATCTCATTTAGTTGACAGCTTGTTTGAAAACAGGCCTTTAATATCCCAGGTACTAGTCTTTCTGATAGCCAGGCACCATCCAATTTTTTCACCACACTTTGCTAGAACACCCATGTCTTCTGTGTTTCCTTCATGAAGGTGGCATTGGGCAGAGCCATGTCATAAGAACTAATTTTTCTTAGATTGGAACTAGGATTAAGTGCAAGCCCAAAATCCATTCCTCAGTCTGTGTCTCCTATCTGCCTCTGGTTCATCTTAGAGACATCTTTACAATTTGATTGTAGATAGCCTGATCGATCATCTCTCAGAAACATAACATCCTTTTGCTTATAGTGTCATTGATTTAGCCCATGGTAATGTATTGAAAATAAAATGGAGACAGGGAGATGGAACGAGTGTAGGCTAACTACAAATTGTAATAAGTGGATTATGGACTTGCAGAGATCAAGTCCTGTGTGTCTGGACACTATTAACTCAAACAACGGAATTGGTGGTCAAGCAAAGCTTACAATAATATCCACTGACAATGTCAGGCATGGGTCTGCCAGAAAAACATATCTTTTAATAGATCCAGTAGGGCATTGAAGTAGTAAATAAATGAGAGTCTGCCTGCCAAAACATCTACACTCTTGGTCTGTCCTCTGCTTCTTCACACTCCTTGTAATTTCAGCCTTCAGTCCTAGGAGAAGAACAAGCATTTTTGAGGTAGATCCCAGATCACTTAATGGGGTTTCCACATCACATCCCTCTGGTGTGGCCTTTAGAGTATGTACCTCAAAGATCTGGGGTTCAATGTCTCAGTAGTCTAAGGCCCATAGCTTGGTTCCCTAAGGAACTCATATATTTACATATGGGTACCCATCAATGAATTTTTGGTTAAGTAAGTCTTGCGCTCATGTCTGATATTTTCTCTGAGAGTAACTGTTCTTGAGGTAGAAAGAATTAATGTTAATTAATGGGTTTTTTTTTCCTGTTTAACTCATTCCCTTATTCAAAGTAGACAGATTTTGGATTCAATGAATAAGGACAAATCTTTATTTGACTTTTCTTCTTTTTGTGTGTATGTTTATCTATGTATGTTTATTAATCATTTTATTGGGGGGCTCTTACAAATCTTATAACAATCCATCATTCAATTGCATTAAGCACACTTGTACATATGTTGCCATCAACATTTCCATAACATTTTCCTTCTTCTTGAGTCCTTGGTATTAGCTCCTCTTTTCTCCTCTCCCTCCCCCACCCTCATGAATCCTTGATCAATTATATATTGTTATTTTTATTTTATATCTTACACTGTCCATAGTCGCCCTTCACCCACACTTCTGTTATTCATCCCCTTCATGGAGGGGGGCTACACATCCAGCCTTATGATGAGTTCTCCCCTTGCCCCCCTTCCCCCCGCCCACACAATCCTCCTACCTCATGATATCACTTCTCCCACTATGGCTCCTGAGGGTTTTGTCTCTTCTGAATTCCATGTGTCAGGAGCTCTTATCTGTACCAATATGTGCACTCCAGTCTAGCCAGATTTGTAAGGTAGAATTGGGTATTGGTAGTGGGAGGGAGAAAACATTCAGGAAATAGAGGAATGATGTGTGTTTCATTGGTGCTATATTAAACCCCGGTTGAATTGTTCCTTCTTTGTAACCCTTCTGTGGGGGGATGTCCAATTGTCTACAGAAGGGCTTTGGGTCTCTATACCAACCCCCCTCTTTCACATCAATATAATTTCCTTCTGATAATAATTTTCTTCTTTGAATCTCCTTCATCAAATCCATAACTCTATGCATCTATCTTGTGTCCACTTTCAATTTCCAAATATTCCTACTTCTGTAGCATACATGTTGCTCTATTTCACCTTTTTTCCAGATTTTCCTAAGGAAGTCAAACTTAGCACAAAGGCCGGCTGAGCAATAGCAACAACAAAAGGTTGGCAAAAACCCATAGTCTTGCTCAGACTTCAGGTTTTCATGGCTGGGCCAAGCTAAGTAATCTCCTGTTCAAGGCTCAGAATCTAAGAGGTGTTGTAAACTTAGATGAAGTTTATCTTGCTGTTTTCTAATCTTATGGTTAAGATTTGGGATGAAAAGGTTCTAAACTATATTCTGCACAGAGAACTCCTCCACAAGGGGGATGACTTCAATTGCTCTGTGACTTGTGATGGTAGTCATCAGTGTGGACTCACACACGCACTGCTTTGTAGTCAATTCCCACTCACAGTGATCCTTTAGGACAGAGTGGAATTGCCCTGTTTGCATTTCTGGGCTTTTAATCCTTACGAAAGCAGACAGCCTCATCTTTCTCCTGCAGAGCATCTAGCAGACTTGAACAACTGCTCAATGCATAACCCAGTATGCCACCAGGGCTCCTATGGAGAAGAATAAATTCCTCATTTGTTGTTGTTAGATATCAGTCAGTTTACCAACTGTATAATCCCCATGTATAACAGAAGGAAATATGGACTAGTCCTGTACCACCCTCAAAATTGTAGGTAGAGTCCAACCCATTGTTGTAACCACTGTGTCAAGAATCTCATTGAGGGGTATCATGATTAGTAAAGTAGGGGTCCAGTGGGGAAAAAGGGAGGTCCTTATCATTGTTTTCACTGTTGATCATAGGTCAATTTAAAAAATACCTTCTACTTAATAACTGTTGGCACAAGTATGTCTTGCGTCCAACATGGGATTCTAAACTTAAAGAACAAACATGTATGTTTAGACGTCCTTACTTATATATACATGGTCCCTGGATGGACAAATAGTTAAATGTTCAACTAGCATCCAAAAGGTTGATGGTACACACGCACCTAAAAGCACTTCAGAAGCTTGGAAATTTGCTTTTGAAAGGTCAAGGGATTCACAATCCTATGGGGCAGTTCTACTCTGCATACCTGGGATCACCTTGAATTGGAATCAAATGGACAGAAACTAACATTCAGAGTCGCATCCACCCATATCCCCAATATAAGGCAAATAACGGTATTGAGAAGATGGAGGGATGAATGAATAATTTAAATACTTTCCTCTGGCCAGGTTCTATTCAGGTATCCAATATAAGCTCTGGCAACAGATCTACTTTAATCTTCTTTTCTTTTTAAATGTGTGACCTTAAGAAAATTGCTTAATAATGAGTTTTGCTGTGTTTTCATCTATAAGGGGGTGGTGGTCGTGTAGTGTAAAGAATAAGAGGTGTGCAGGGTTTTTGTAAAGATTAAATAATGAACTAATAGATAGTAACCGGCACTGTAATGTATTATACCTTAGCAGAGTTCCTGGCGCAGAAAGCGTCTACTAAATGATTAGCTGTTATTATGAGGACTGCCTGAAAGATATTTTACGGGGCTGCCATTATTTGAGCAATGAACCCTGATGGGGCAGGAGCTGAGCACGCAGTGACTAGCCTGGAAGGTTGGTCTTTCAAGCACAAGTCACATTGGAAGCTTCTTTTTTGACATTATCGGGAACAATCTAATTTTGACAAGGTTAGATGCCTTTTCTGTGAGTTTGAAAGTTAGCATTTAGGGGGGAAAATAGTGGATTTATGTTAGCAAGAACAGAACTCCCTAAGGACACATTTTATATTTTACAGATGTCCGACTTTAGTAATTTACAGGAATCTAAGAAACAGTAAGGTGGTTTCGATAAAGATGTTTGCGCTTTCCTACCAGAAGTAATTCCGAAGTGTTAATTCCCTTTCCTCTTCTGTTTCAAGATTGTTGTGTTGTTCCTCGTGTGCCTCTCAGAACTGGTTCCTCTCAGCTTCAGTTGGACTTTCAATGACTTCTTTTTTTATAAAACAACATTACTGGTGGGAGAAGCCAAGCTTGTTAGTTGTGTTCCTTCATGAATATGTTCCTCTCGCACATGTCTCAGAACATTTACATCAATTAAGGCACAATGAACATAAAGATAGTGTGTGGTTAACAGTCCCCATCCCTCTGCGATGTGCTCCGCCTTGTTATGTATGGAGGACTCTGTGTTCCTGCTTGCCTCTGATGTCACCCCACGCTGGCAATACATCTGAAATATTGTGTTTTATTGAGCCATTCACCCAGTATGCAGAGTATTATGAATCAAGGTTATTTCTCATAGGCTTTTGCTTTTTAGAGGTAGTCGGCTGTGGGGGGAAAAAAACACTGATTTATTCTTACTATTTGTTCTACATTCCCTCTGGAATAAATTCAATAGAAATGTGAGGCTGGGGGTAAAAATATTTGAAAATCTCTACATAGTGAAATTCATCAGAGCATCATGTTGTAGGGAACATCAGTTTCCATTTCTAAAGGGTGAACTTCTCTCCATGTAATCTCTCACTGCAGTGGGGCAGGCAGTAGGCCCGGTGTCAGGCAGACAGACCCCTTTCTAAGGCACTTGGTGTGACTGACATCCAGGTCCTCAGAGACTTGACAAAACAAAACACCTACCAATCTTTCATAGAGTCTGAAATTATACTTGTTGGACATTCCTGTCTCTGAAAACATTAATGCTGCTCTTTTATTTATCTATTTATTTATTTATTTATTTATTTATTATTTTATTATTTTTTTTAATCTGAAAAGTCAGCATCACATAAAATCTCCTATGGGAAAGCTTCTCTTCTTCTTAGCATGGTTAAACATGTTTCCCCGTGTTCCTCTCCCGGCCCACCATGCTTTGTCCTAGAATACACTTACCACACTCTATTTAGTGTCTATGGTGTTCATTTGAGTATAGCCTTCATATGTCAGTGTCTTATTTTTCTATTGCTACTGTAACATGCATACCAATAGTGGATGGCTTTAGCAAACAAACAGCCTCACACAGTTCCAGAGGCTAAAAGACTGAATTCTGAGTGTAGGTTGGAGGGGAAAGCTTTCTCTCTCTAGAATTTGGAGGAAGTTCTTCCAGCATCTGTAGATCTGACATACCTTAGAGACCTCCTTGTCTTGGTACCAGTCTTCTCCTGGGTCTAGGAGTTTCTCAGTGCAGAGACCTCCAAGTCAAAGGACACACTCACTTTGATTCTTCTTTCTTCATGGTTGTAGATCTCTGCTGATTTCTATTTTCATTCATATCTCGAAAGAGAAAAGGATTTGAAAGCCAAATCCCAGGAAACACTGGATAAGGGCTTATAGTACACAAGAGCTGTGTTGGGAGAAAGGGTATCCTATCTCACCCTTAATACTGATTCACACCAGTATTATCACATCACCTCATTCATTATACATCTGTCACATTACATCATTACATGACTGAAAAACAAGAGGATCATGATCCAGCCAAGGGGGACATATTTTTTGATGGGGGGTGGTGGTGGTGGTGGTGGCACCATTTACTCTATGGGAATCTCACTATCTAATCACTGTTTCATTCTTCTATACCCTGGTAGTCACTTAAGAAAAGTTGCATCACATAGAATCCACACATATATCAGCTATTTTCTGTGACTTCCCAATCCAACTATTTCAAAGGACCTTTAAAGTACCTTTAAAAATCCTATACAGTGGTGGAAGTGGGTGGGGTAAAATAGAGATGATGTCAAGGAGTCCAGGAAGTAAAAGAATGGAAACTGATTCTGGTAGAAATTGTACAATTCTGCTTGATGTGATTGAACTATGGAATGATATGATATATGTATTAACTCCCAATTCCTTAAAATTATAAAATAAAAAATATGACTAAATAAATAAAATTATATTTGTGGAAGGCTGCCCAACTGAACTTCACATAAAAAATAAGCCAATAGCACCTTAGTCTACATCAGTCTTGGAAACTCAAAGCTGCACTTCTACCCTGTTCTATCGGGTTGCTGTGAGTCAGCATTGATTCCATAGCAGTGAGTTGATACATATGCCATTTCTTCAAAATCAGTGGGTCTCTTATTGAAGTACACATACTTGGAAGACATGTAGCTATTTTTAAAACGTATCCTAAGGGAAATTTTATTGCCTTCATTTTAAAGCGGTCTAATTTCAACGTAAATTGAAAGGAAGAGAGAAGGAAAGTAAACATAGGCCTGATTAAAACGTGTAGAGAGAGACAGAGAGATGATGAGAGAGAAAGGCAGATAGCTGGAGACAGAGAAGTCCACTGTCCAGTGATTCCAGGTCAGATCTTTTCAGTCTTTGCAATCAAGTAATCACGGATTCGGGTAAATTCATTGTTTTCCTGAGTTTTGTGTGCAATGGTCTACTCCAGTGAGCGGATGTGCGTTAACGAGAGCAGCAGGGTCTAAAAGCAGATTGCTGGTTTCTAAGAACTAGGGTGCAGACTATTGTAAGATACAACCTAACGAGTTCAGGGTTCCTTTAGGGGTAATGAAAATATTTTGGAGCTTTTTGTTTTGTTTTACAACTTGGTGAATATGTTAAATGGCAATACGTAATTTACTTCAAAATGGTTAATTTTATGTTATGTGAATGTCACCTCAGTTTCATAAAAAGCTCTCTTGTTCACATGCAGAAAATTAAATCATGAAATAATGTAAAGTTCTTGGCCTTGTAATGTAAAATTCCTTAGTGTACTCTCTGATGCAGGGAAAATATTTAAATGTGATTCACCATTTTAATTAACTCTGAATTTTGACATATCTGGATCTATTTGAGTTTGGCAGTTATCACTGTCTTTTTATTGTATGAGGTCTTAATTAGTAAGATTAATTCAGTATTTATGAATACTTATTGGAAAAAAGAGAATATACCCACTCCGACTACACAGGTTTCCAGTGGTTAGTTGAGTGGTTACACACAGGTATCCTATAGGATCTCAATCTCAGTACACTACATTCAATCAGGATATTTGTGAATCTTCCCCCAAGCCTGGTCCACTTTGCACAGGTTGGTCACGGGCACTTCCCAAACCAGAAGTCCTTTCCATTCTCTCCCTCTCTCTGTCACGCAATATCTAATCGGCCATCAAATTCTTTCTATGTCCAGTCTTTATCTCCTCCATTGTCACTGCTTAATTCTGCCTTCCTAAAAAGACCTGATAACACTAGGCTAGCAGATTCACTAGAAGACAAATGCCAGCTTTGTGCTAAGTATTGTATATATATTCTATAATTTTATCTTCACCGACAAGCTGTTATACATACATTAAAGCCCCCAGGTACAAACGAGCAAACTAAGGCTAAGAGAACTTTACTAACTGGCTAGGGTTACCTAAATACCAAAGATCAAACCAAATCCATTGCCATTAAGTCAATTCTGACCGTTTAGGGAGCCTACGGAACAGAGTAGAACTGCTTCATAAGGTTTCCAACGCTAAAAGCTTTACATGAGATTCCCATCACCACCACCCCAACCACCACCACCACCACCGACACCCACACCCACACAGATAGGCTGATAGGTTAGAACCACTGGTATTTCAGTTAGCAGCCAAGCATTTAACTACTTGGCCACCAGATCCCATTTTACCTCCACTCTAGTCAAGTTGATTCCAAATCATTGTGACAATAGAGGATCAGGTAAAACTGCCACCTAGGATTTCTTTTTTTTTTTTTTTTGGAGTTTGTTTGGTCACCCTTTGGGTTAGCAACTCAGCATTTAACCCATGGTGTCACTAGGACTCATTATTCAGGCAGAAGTCATTAAACCAGTTTGAACTTCAGCCTGTTGTGAGTGATTATAGAGCTTACTATCTTAATTGCTACATGCTATGCTGCCTCTTATTTGCAGTGGCCTCGTATTCAGGTGAAAGCTGGACCAGAGGAGCACGGATGCATTTGCCTTGTAGTGCTGGCAAAGGATGCTGAAGGTAGCATGGACTGCCGAAAGGACACAGCCAGAGCCTTCCTTAGAGGCAAGGCTGGTGGAACCTTGCCTTCCATGCTTTGGATGTGTTGTCTGGAGGGACCAACCCCTGGAGAAGAATGTTCTGTTGGGTAAAATCGAGGGGAAGGGAAACAGAGGAAGCCTTCAACAAGATGGATTGACTCAGTGGCTGCAAGATTGGTGTTTTAGTCTAAGTGCTTTAGAGAAACAAATCCACAGCAACTCATGTATAAGAGAGAGTTTTATGTAAAGAAAGTGTGCATCACGAAAACATCCCAACCCAATGCTGCCCAAATCCACAAGTCCAACATTAACCCATTTACCCAACACCAATCCACAAAGTCCTCCACCTCACGAAACAGAGGCAATGATGCCGACTGCAGGAGGAAAGCTGAGTCCGTGAACGAATAAGCATCTCAGCACTAGCAGGGTTCTTCACACGGCTGCTCCAACACCCAGGGCTGCATCAGGATAGGTCCATGCGGCTTCTCCTTGGGGATGTCTTGTAGGAAGTCAATCTTGCAAGCTGAAGCAGGGAACTGCTAAGGTAGCTGCACCCTGGTGCGGCCATCACAAAGCAAGAGACCCGGGAACTAGAAAGGCGAGGCTCACCACCCATTTATCCCTCCGCCTTTCAATTAGCCCCACATGTGTTTATCAGCCAGGCTGGCACAACTAACTAACTCAAATGGGCTCAAGCATAGGAAGAATGAGGAGTTTGGCGCAGGACTGGCTGGTGCTTCATTCTGTTGCATGGGGGGGGGGGGGTCACTGTGGGTTGGAACCACCTCAATGGCACCTAACAACCACCCCCTGCTGCTTTGCTTGTTTTCTCTCCTGCCCATCATATATATGGATGCTTAGGTAAAAGTCATGACTTATGTCAATCTTTCCTGGGCAATATCTATTGCCTGCTGTCCTGGTAGCTTTCTCTGCTTCTCACAGAGGTCTGTGTCTATGTGAGGAAGCATGTGGTGCACATTGCTGTTCTCAGCGTCTGCTGGTAGAACATGACTCCTGGCAAGCCCATGCACAATGGCTTGAAATGCAGTCTGGACCCTGGTGGTCGGGAGGGTTTCACTGCCTGATTTGGAAGTAGGTGTCCAGGCAGTTCTCGCTAGTTCATTTTGGTCTGGAAATCCCATCGAAAACCTGTGCAGTATTGTGACAACCCCAACGTCTCCATTGACCGGTGATTGGTGGCTGCACAACATTGGCTGGAAATAAAACATGGATTTCTCACAAGGAAACTAAGAACTCTATCACAAACCACAGATGCTGCTATGTATTATATCAGCTTATTCTAATTGTATGGATATGTTATTTCTTCAGTGGAGTTGGCAAGATAGATACTGTTTACATTGGTTTTGCTCCTGTTCTTCACTCTACCTTTATACCCCTTGATTCTTTTGTGGCTCAGCTACGAAGGGTAGTCTTCAGTCACTGCCTACGGGATGGGATGACACACACATAATGTACAGAACATTCTGGCTTTTGAATTTCAAAAGCCCATCCCTCTCATTGAAAAGGAAAGAGCACAGAATGGCGAGAAACTTGGGGAATCTTTTGATGAGCAAGGGTCAAGATCTCCTTCCCTCAGCTACATGGACATTCTCTGAGAGACAGGAGGAAGAGACTGGGAAAGGATGAGGTTGAGTTTTGTGTTCTCTCTGCTTTCTTCCTCATAGCTAAATTAAGCAACGTTAACACTGAATTGAACCCTCCGAAGGATTGGGACATCAGTGGCCAAGAGAACTCAATCTATTCTATTTTATTGTTTATTTATTATTAAATCATTCCATGGGCGACTCTTTCAGCTCTTATCACAATCCATACATCCCTCCGGTGTGTCAAGCACATCTGTACATATGTTGCCATCATTATTTTCAAAGCATTTTCCCTCTACTTGAGGCCCCAACATCAGCTCATTTGCCCTCCCTTCCCACCCTCCTTCTGCAAAGAACCCTCAATAAATTATAAATTATTTTCATATCTTACATTGTCTGCTGTCTCCCTTCACCCACTTCTCTGTTGTTCCTCTGGGTAGGTGGGGGGCATTATATGTCAATCATTATGATTGATTCCTCCTTTCTCCCCCCACCTTCCCCTTACTCTCCTGGTATCTCCACTCTCATTATTGATCCTGAGGGGTTCATCTGTTCTGGATTCCCTGTGTTGTAGCAGGGAATCCTTATCTGTAGCATGCACATGCTCTGGTATAATCAGATTCATAAAGTAGAACTGAGGTCATGATAGTGGAGGGGAGGAAGCATTAAAGAACTAGAGGAAAGTTGTATGTTTCATCAGTGCTATACTGCACCCTGACTGGCTTCTCTTTCTTGTGATCCTTCTGCAAGGGAATGTCCAGTTGTCTACAGATGGACTTTGGCTCTCCACTCTGCTCCCCACCCCACACCCATTCACATTGGTATAATTTTTTTATCTAGGTCTTTGATGTCTCGTACCTTATCCCATCGAAACCTCGTGATCACACAGTGCTTCTTCCATGTGGCCTTTGTTTCTTCTCAGCTAGATGGCCATTTGTTTGTCTTTAAGCCTTTAAGACCCCAGACGCTTTATATTTGATAGCCAGGTACCATCATCTTTCTCCATATTTGCTTATACACCCATTATATATATAAAATGATAGGAAAATAGAACTATGTACCTATACTTATATGTTAAGTATTAAGGTAGCAGATGGACATTGGGTCTTGACTCAAGTACTCCCTCAATGCAAGAACACTCTGTTCTATTCTACTTTATTGAGTTCTTACCTTGTGTGAAGCACTAGTCTAGCTACCAGAAATGTAGCAATAAACAAATTAGAAAAACCCAAACAAGCCCCTCCCTTAGGCCATTGTGGCCTTAAATAGCCTCAAGAACTTTCCCATTTCCTGGTGAGGATGTATATTAAAGCCCCTGAGTGCTAGTATTTTGGTATCAGGTGGGGGGAATTAACCCCGAATACCACAGTAAACAGGAAGAGCCCTTCTCCATCACTCTGCCTCCCAGAGACCTAGAATTGTAAGAAAACTCTAGATTAATTGGAATTAAGTGTCTCTTAAATTGAACAAAGGAAGCCCTGCTGGCACAGTAGTCATGCATTGGGTGCTAACCGCCAAGTCGGCAGTAGGAAACCACCAGCCTTTCCTAGGGAGAAAGATGGGATTTTCTACTCCTACAAACAGTTACAGACTCAGAAACTGCCTGTCCAACAGGGTCGCTATGACTCAGCATCAACTCCATGGCAGTGAGTTTGATTTTAGTTTGGTATGTTGAACAAGGAGCCTGTTAGTGTAGCGAGTTACTCGTTTGGTCTCTGACCACAAGGTCAGCAGTTCTAACACATGAGCAATACCACAGAAAGTTGTGGCTTCCTACTCCCATAAAGATTTACAGTTTTGCAAACTCACATGGGCAGGTCTGTCCCATCCTTATAAGCAGTGAATTTTTGAGTTTATGTTGAACAGAAGCTCTGAATATAAATTTAAATGAGCTATAGAAAATAAGCAGGTCAAAAGATGTATTGCGTTAGGTAAATCTGCTACACAAGATCTCTTTAGAGTATTGAAGAACAAAGATATTACTCTGAGGACTAAGGTGAACCTGACCCAAGTCATGTACTTCCCACTGCATCATGTGCATGTGAAAATTGGACACTGAATACAGAAGACCATAGAAGAATAAAGACATTTGGATTGTGGTACTGGAGAATAATATTAAAAGCATCATGGGCTGCTAAAAGGACAAGCCGATCTGTGTTGGAAGAAGTAAGGCCAGATTTCTCCTTAGATGCAAGGATGGCAAGACTTTGACTTATGTACTTTGGGCACACTGTAAGGAGAGACCAGTCTCTGGAGACATCACGTTTGGTAAAGTGGAAGAGCAGCGAAAAAGAGGAAGGTCTTCAACAAATGGATGGACATGGTGGCCACAACAGTGGGCTCAAACATAGGAACACTTGTGAGGATGTCCCAGGGCCATGCAGAGATTTGTTCTGTTGTGCGGCGGTGCGGGGTGGGGTGGGGGGGGTGGGGTGTCACTATGGGTTTGAGTCCACTCAATGGCCCCTAAAAACAACCACAACATAGAAAAGTAAACGGAGCTACATTTTCTGGTCCCCTGGGTTGGTGGTCTGAGATTCGAACTTACTGCTTCTGTTTTTCTCTTTACCATGTGTTCTCTGAGAATGCCACTGACCAGAGGCAGCTGTAACTGATATAAGATGGGGCTTCAACAAGTGCATGGAACAACTGAATTAAAAGAATATGAGAAATGTGCACAAACTTCTTGAAGCTCCCTCACATGTGTGAATGATTATGACACACTTACTCATTCACAAGCTAATCTAACATATCTATTGTGCTTATTTTTTGATCAATAAGACTGGTGCTAAATATACAGGAGAGAAAAGATAAGGCCATTCTACTCAGACAACTAAGCCACAGTTTTGGGTTGTATTGTAAGCAGAAAGCCAGACTGACAGGAAATATTAGAAGGAAGATCTACCCCATCCCTTTCTTAGGGAATTTTAATTCTATGATTTTTTTTCATTTTGGGTGTTTGTTCACTTATTTATAGCTATCGTTTTTCTGAAAGTTCTATTTTTTTTCCCCTCAGCTCTTTTATTCCAACCCACCAAGAGAGCTTCTCCGTGTCAGTTTCAGGACCTCATGCTGGTCTCTAAGCGAATTCTAAACTGTCTGTTCTGGTGTTACCTGCCTGTTCCTCCGGTCCTCATTGATAAGATCTCCAACCGCAAAGGTTTGAGAAAGAGAAAAACCATTCGCAGCACCTAAACATTGCTGTTGAATCAGCCTCCAGCCCATGGGGACACCATGCAGCACAGAGCAAAACTCTGGCTGGTCCTGGGCTACTCCTAGGACCCCGTTGTAAACTGGTCTGTTGGGTCTCCTTGTTGTCTATTGGTTGATATTGTGGAAGTGGATTCGCATTCATTTTCCCTAGTCCATTGTAGTCTGAAAGCGCTGCTGCAACCTGCTTATTATCATGACAACATGCAAGTTTCCACTGACTGACAGGTGGCAATTGTCTCTGAGGTACATTGGCCCAGAATCAAACTTTGGCACCCATCATAGAAGGTGAGAATTCTACCACTAAACAACTACTTACTGCCTCACCAAAGAATTGCCTCTGTTAAGGGCCATTGAGTCAGTTCCGACGCACAATGACTCCATGCACAACAGAAAGAAACACTGCCGGCTCCTGCACCAGCCTCACTGTTTTTCATAGACTTGAGACCATTGTGTAAGTCACTGCGTCATTCCATTTTGTTGGATGCCTTAATCGTTTTTACTAATGAAGATGGTGTAAATAACTGAAGAGATCTCACGCTAGCTCTAACAGGTTGCATGTTAGGCTGGATTGACTACAGAAACAAATGCAGACATTCATGAATGTGTAAAAGAGAGTTTTATAGCAAAGAGCAATTGTACTCTGAGAACACAGCCCAGCCCAGTCCAGATCATGTCCATAAGTCCGGTATTAGTCCCTAAGTTTGATAGTACCCTCTTCAGACTCACACATTCACGTGCAATTATGCAAAATGTAGGAAGATCACATGCCACTGGTTAAAAGTCTTGTAGATCCAATGGCCATGGACTCATTTCCAGGGCTCTGGCTGCCATCAGTGTGGCTCAAAGTGGCTCATCAACAGTGAGGTGAAGCAGAGAGAGGGGCTTCACAGGTCTCAGAAGTCTCCCTGTGGCTTGTCAACAGGAAGATGGAGGCACAGAGAGAGGAAGTTCCCAGAATCCTCATGCGAAGACCACACCCACAAGGAGGTATCATCCGGCTGGGACCTGATTGACAGGCTAGACTCCACCCTTACACTTATTTATCAAGCTGACATGAAATTTTGTCACGAGCACAGGTCGCTAATCCTTAGAGTTGATTGCGAGAGACATCATGCCCCACTTCATATCAACTTCCGCAGATACACAGATGATTTTTTGAAAGATTGTGTTTCACTTGATTTCCGTAGTTTGCTTTTTAATGCTGCTTCTTCAGTGAGGAGCTCAAACACTCTGCCAATAGAATAAACATGATCACACAAAGTTAAACAGTGAGAAAAGAAATCCTTAAAGTATTTAATGATATTAAACCACCCTTACTTCCCCCAAAGAAAAGCAAACAAAAATCTATGTTTAGCTCTGCTGCTGCTTCTTACTCCTCTCACATTAGGGAAGACTCTCATTACCTCACACCCAGATGGCTGAAACCACATCTAATTGCTTTTTATGTCCCTAGTACAAGACATCTTCAAAACAGTTTTATTCATCACATTCGCAGACTGACCTTCGAAATCGCACCCTATATTTTACAACTCGCCTTTCCTTCTTCTGCCTCCTTTGCCTACGGCCCTCTCTTTAGAGCTTTTTCCAATCAAACAAGGGTTCATACTGCCTGCCATATTACTTTGGTTTCTGCGTGTTTTTCTCTTTTCTTCTCAAAACTGCCTGATTTGGCTGAATACCTCATATTGTATTAGATCAATTCTGAGAACCCTAGTTTGCAAAAAGGCTAGGGATGGCAGTGACAGACCAAAATCGATTTGCAGGGTCTCTACATAGGTTAAGCCTCCACAGAATTCTTTGTAAACATTAACCAAAGATATAGATCATCTTGCCTTCAGTGAGTATATTGAAGACTAGATTACCTCAGCCTGCCAGCCCAGGGAGGGGCAGTTTCTCACAGGCTTACCTGGGTATGTCCTTGAAGGAGGACTCTGTACTGTGGCCAGTACAGACAGGCAAATAGTCAGGAGTCATACCCTCTCAGTCTCCCTCCCTCTGACTCCCTTGGTCAGAAGGCCCTGGACCAATCTTGTAAGCCCTTCTAGCTAATACAATGTATGTGTCCCACTCATGGACTTGGTCCTGCTCCTATAGTCCCAGCTGTAAATGTGATGCATTAATCTACCACCAGTTATGAATTTATGACAGTTGCCTTTGTTCCAAGCATATTTAACTAGCTTCCTGACTGATTTCTTGAATATCGTTTTGACCCAATGGCCACCTCATCCAGAGGCAGTTTCTGTGTCTTTGTCTCTTTAAAAACATAACAAATATTCTCCTTCAATTATATTTGGATCAGGGTATTTTTCTGTACCCTTGATTTTACATTGTGGCATATACCATCCCGATTTCCATATACCTTGGTCAGTCTTCCATACTCCTGGTATGTTCCAACTATATCCTTTATAGGAATAGCATGTCCATGCCCCTTCATTTACCCTTCAAAATTCAACTCATGTTCCACCTCCTCCACAAGGCCTTCATCGGGACTCCAGGTCACGGAGTGCTCATCCATTTTTCTAATATCTCAGTACCATTAATGTGACACTCCATCATTTTTTGCTTTGCATTGTTAATTAACAAGAATGAAGAAAGACGAAAAAGGCTTTCATGTCATGGATTTTTCCAGGGTGACTCAAATATATATATATATATTTTTTTTTTTTTTTAAAAGGAGGTTTATTTTTAGTTTCCAGCTTAAATGAAAAGTTGAAAGAATGGCACAATCAAAATCTGTATTAACATGATCTGTA
>NW_022103906.1:36858650-36860277 GCF_000313985.2 Echinops telfairi
CCAGCATCTCTTGGGTCTGTTTTTCAGTCAGCAGTGCCAACTGAGTCTCATATTGCCATGACTTTGACCCCAACCCACTTTTCTTCCTGTATCACATTTGCAGGACATTAAGACTCACTAAAAGAACCCTGGTCAGGAGGAGAGTATTGGATATGTCTCCCCAGAGTTGGAAGGGTAGACACAGACCCCACCACGGCACACCAAACTTTAAGGGCAACATAATCATGTGGAGAAAAGCATGAAAAGACAGGGCTGGCCCAATCAGAGCCAAACTGACCCCTCCCTAAAAGTATGTGCAACAGAGAACAACACTAAACCTACTGGTTGGGGAGAGGGGCCAGCATACCATGCCCACATGGGAGCAAACCAAGAAGGGAAAAGAGAAGGGGACAGTCTGTCTAGACTCCATATCGGCACACCTGGAGGATGACCTCCCTGCATGGAGCTGCCAAGGTACAGAGAGAACTGTAGGGCTGACAACAGCTCAAGATTTGTTGTCCCTTTCCTGGAACATACTGAGACAGAGGACGATACTGAGGAGACAAGGGGGGAGTTAGACCATCCTGAACCCCCCACAGCGGGGCAAACCAAGAAGAGAACAAACTAGATGAGCAGTGGGAGCAAAGAGAAACCACAAAGCCCTCAAAGACACGCAAAATATGACTGATGAAGACAAAATCAGGAGGAATTGAGTCACATTTATCATTTAAAAAAACATTAAAAAACAACACATTTCAGTACTGTCCTCTGAAGTGAATTTTTCTTGGGGGGAGGGTGGTGCTGTCCACTTAGTTGGTAATGGGGCCGGCCCCTCAGGCCTCTCTGTTGGTTCCCTGCTTCATCTCAGTGTGTTGCTTTCTTGTCTTGGAGCTCCAGGTTGAAGTCTGGTCCCTCTTTTCCTGTGGAGACACAATCAACACCCTCCTCCTGTGTGGGTTACAAAGAAATAGAAGAAAGAACTAGGAGGCAAAGGGTAGTCATAGAGATTTAAATACAGGCATATAAAGATGTAAATATATTTATATATGACAAGGGTGAAATATATCTATGTACATATATTAATAGGTTGAGTATTAAGAAAACAGATGGACTGTGGCCACTGCACAAGTATTCCCTCAACATAAGAACACTTTGTTCTAACAATTCGGCACGATCATTGAATACAATGGGTACACAAGCAAATGAGGTGAAGAAAGCTGATGGTGCCTGGCTACCAAAATATATAGCACCTGAAGTCATTCAAGACAATGGGTGCACAAGCAAATGTGGTGAAGAAAGCTCATGGTGCCCAGCTACCAAAAGATATAGCACCTGAAGTCTTAAAGACCTGAAGATGAACAAGCAGCCATCTAGCTGAGAGACAATAAAACCCACAGGAAAGAAGCACACCAGCCTCTCTCGACTCAATCACTGAGGACAAAGTAGGTGCATAAGCAAATGTGGTGATGAAAGTGGTTGGTGACCAGCTATCAAATGAAATAGCATCTGGGGTCTTAAATTCTTGAAGATAAACAGGCAGCCATCTAGCTAAGAAACAAAGCCCACATGGAAGAAGCACACCAGCCTACCCCAACATGAATGCTGCAGACAAAGCGGGTGCATAGGCAAATGCAGTGAAGAAAGCTGA
>NW_022103906.1:36860979-36867855 GCF_000313985.2 Echinops telfairi
CTAAAGTAGAAAGCAGGTGTTTTGAGAATGATGATGGCAACAAATGTACGAATGTGCTGGACACAATGGATGTGTGTATGGATTGTGTTAAGAGTTGTATGAGCCCCTAATAAAATGATTAAAAAACAAAAAACATTTCAAGATCTGTCTTGCAATACAATGCTGTCTATGACAGGATAATACCCATACACACAGGAAGTAACCCAGTTAATAAAAATATTATTGAAATTTACACATGAACTACTAAAATTAGTGGTGAAATTCAATTTATTAGGTCTGAAATGGATCAAACATGCACTCAAGATGCATTGATAATTATTGGTGTTTGAAACGTAAAAGTTGAAACAAATGAGGGATAGTAGTTGGAAAATATGGCCTGGGTATTAGAAATGAAGCTAGAGATTGCATGATAAAATTTTGCAAGACCAACAACTTTTTTAATCATACATACCATTTTTCAACAACAAAAATGACCACTAAACACATAGACTTCTCCAGATGGAATAAACAGAAATCAAATAGACTGCATCTGTGAGAAGAGATCTGGGAGAAGCTCAATATCAGGAACTGAAACAAGGCCAGTAACCAACTACAGGCCAGATCATTAATTAGTCATATGTTAGTTCAGATCAAAGTTGAAGAAAATGAACCAACTCTACAAGGGCCACAATGCAATCTTGAGTCTATCACATCTGAATTTTGAGCACATCTCCAGAAGAGCTTTGATGCATTTGACACGAATGACAGAAAACTTGAGGAGCTGTGGGATGACCTCAAGACCATCATGAGTGTAGAAGGCAAAAGACCATTAGATGGACCAGAAAGAAAGAAAAGATCAACATGGATGTTAGAAGAGATGCTCATATTTCCTCTTGACTTGGAAGAGCTAAAGCAAATGGAAGAAATGATGAAGTCAAGGAGCTGAGCAGAAAACTTCAAAGGGCAACTCGAGAAAAATGAAGTAAAGTATTATAATGAAATGTGCAAAGACCAAAGTTACTAAACCAATAAAGGAAGAACACCTTCAGCCTATCTTAAGCTGAAAGAACTAAAAGAAAGGAAATCCATGCCTCAAGTTGAAATATTAAAAGACTCGGTGGGCGAAATATCAAATGATGCAGGAAGCATTAAAATAATATGGAAGGAAGGCACAGGCACTGTCTGAAAAAGAGTTAGTATTTACTCATTTTAAGGAGTAATCTATGATCAAGAAAACAATGGTACTGAATGAAGACGTACAAGCTCCACTGAAAGCACTAGCCAATACAAGTTTCCAGGAATCGACAGAACACCAGGAAAAATATTCCAGCAAGCTGATGAAGCACTACAATTAATCATTCATCTATGCAAAGAAATTTGGAAGAGATTCATATTTGTACCCATTCCAGAGTAGGTGAATTAAGAGGATGCTCAAATTACAGAGCAATATCATTATTATCACAAGCAAGTAAAATATTGCTGAAGATTATTCAACAACGGTTATAGCAGTACATCGACAGGGACCTGTTAGAAATCAAGCTAATTCAGAAAAGGATGTGAACAGAGGGTATCATTGCTGATGTTAGACGGCTCTTGTCTCAAAGCAGAGATGACCAGAAAGATGCTACTTGTGCTTTATTGACTGTGCAAAGGCACTTGCCTGTGTGGATCATAACAAACTGTGGATAACCTTGAGAAGAGTGGAAATTCCAGAACACTTCATTATGCTCGTGTGGAACCTGTACACAGACCAAGAGGCAGTTATTCAAAGGACAGGGAGTACGGCAAGACTTAAAATCAGTGAAGTAGTTAGATTTAATGTCAACTTAAAAATGTTTATGAAAATGTAGGAGTGGAGTCCCACCTGTCACTCAGGTTAAGGCTAGTGGTACTTCTTTGGGGGGTGTATTAGTCTGGGTACTTTGGAGAAACAAATCCACAGCAACTCATGTATAAGAGAGTTTTATCTAAAGAAAATGTGCATCACGAAAACATCCCAACCCAATGCTGCCCAAGCCCACAAGTCCAACATTAACCCATTTACCCAACACCAGTCCACAAAGTCCTCCACCTCACAAAACAGAGGTAATGATGCCGGCTGCAGGAGGAAAGCTGAGTCAGTGAACGAATAAGCATCTCAGAACTAGCAGGGGTCTCCACAGGGCTGCTCCAGCACCCAGGGCTGCATCGGGATAGGTCCATGTAGCTTCTCCTTGGGGATGTCTTGTAGGAAGTCAATCTTGCAAGCTGAAGCAGGGAATTGCTAAGGCAGCTGCACCCTGGTGCGACCATCACAAAGCAAGAGACCCGAGAACTAGAAAGGCGAGGCTCACCACCCATTTATCCCTCTGGCCTTTCAATTAGCCCCACATGTGATTATCGGCCAGGCAGGCACAATTAACTAACTCAGAGGGTCTGGTCTTTTCATAAGAGAGAAGCTAGGAACTTCCTCTCACTTACTGCCCCTTTGCCTTCCTGCTTACCAAGACTCTGTGCCTGTCTCCAGGGAAGATTTGAGGAATGTGGAAACAGGTTTGGAGGAAGACATATCAACAACTTTCATGCAAATGATACAATGTTGTTGGCTGAAACTGAGGAGAATTTGAAGCACTTGCTGATGAAGATCAAGGGTTGCAGCCTTCAACATGGATTACAAATTAATATAAAGAAGCCCAAATCCTTGGACCAATATGACGCATCATGATAAATGGAGAAAAGATGAAAAATTTCAAGAATTTCCTCTTACACAAGCAATCAGTGCTTGTGGAAGCAGCATCGAAGAAGTAAAAATGAATTTAATTGGGTAAATCTGTTTCCTAAGACTTCTTTAAAGTATTGACTAGCAGGGATGTTACTTTGAAGACTAAGATGTGTTTGAACCATGCTGTGGTATTTCCAATTACCTTGTGTGCATGTGGAAGTCAGACACTGGGTAAGGAAGACTGAAGAAAAATGATTGCATTTGAATTATGGTTCTGGCAAAGAATGTTGAGCGTAAAGTGGGCTGCCAAAAGAAGAAGGAAATCTGTTTTAGAAATGCAGTCAGACTCCCCCTTGGAAGTGAGGATGATGAGACTTCATCTCATGTACTTTAGATATGCTATCCGAAGAGATGAGTCCTTGGAAAAAGACATTGTACTTCGTAAAATTGTAGGTCAGCAAAAAATATGAAATTTCTAAAGGAGATGGATTCACTCAGCGGTTGCAACAAGAGGCTCAAACAGAACAACCCTGGTGAGGATGGCTTAGGGTCAGGCCATGTTCCATTCCGCTGTACGTAGAGCCACCACGAGTCAGAACCAAGTCCGGAGCACCAGCTACACTTAACCCACTGATAATGTGTCTACATCCCAGACCAAGTACATGTGCCTTATCGAAATATCCCCTTAAAGATCGCAATTACATCATCATTTCAGATTCAAAAAATTGCATCCAAATCTTTTCACTAAAAAATCTAAATTTCATCATCAGAATTTTCTAAATTTGATATAGGTGAAGCTTTCTGGAGAATTCAACCTGAAACAAATGCCTTTCCACTTGGACACCTGTAAAACTCAAGAAACAAATGATCTCTGAAAATACAGTGATGGAACAGGCATAGTACAATAGTTGTGGATATTCTTCTCAAGTAGGGATAAAATAGGAAGAAACAGGAGTCTCCAGTCTCCTAAAATATCTAAATTTAGGTAGCTATATTACATTTGGCATCATGACTCAGGACTAGCCATTTGTGCTTCACGAGTCTGTTTGTGGAATATACGTATTTATAGCTGTGTCCTTTTATCAGTCTGTGTCTTGACGGTAGACTTTTTGAAGTTGGAGAACCCTTTCATTTGGGACTCTCTTTCCCTTTCAGTCTAGAGTAGTAGTGTCTGCTGATATAAATTTCCCAAGAATTATACCAGTCACCTGTATATCAGATTAGGATTCACGCTGTTAGCAAAGAGACCCCTACCTTAGAAAGGGTATCTTAAATAAGTTTGTCTTATGTCTGTTCCTGTTTTCTGCTGGTTGAAAGAATCTATAAATAACACTTTTATTCTTTGCAATAAGAAGGACTTGGCTCCCCACTTCAGAGGAGGTAACTGGCTGAAAACCTTACACATAGCTTTGAAACATTGTCAGATACTGAAGGCCTAATGAGTGGAAGCACAGTATTGCCAGAGACAGTGCTGGAGGACGGGCCCTCGGGTTCCAGGGCCCTCGGTATGTGACTGAGGAGGAGCTGATTTCTCAGCATGGAGGCACACTTGGTGACGTGGGGTAAAGCCAGTGAGAGTCGACCTTCAGGATCTTCATTTGCTCATGGGACACGGCTCAGGGTAAGGAGAAACAGCTGCCACAGCCTTCTAATGACTGGAATTTGGAATGTGCAAAGTATGAATCTAAGAAAATTGGAGTCCTCAAAAATGAAATGGAATACATAAAAATTGATATACTATGCATTAGTGAGTTGAAATGGAGTCTCATTGGTCATTTTGAGTTATAAAATCATGATTTACTATACCCGGAATAACACAATCAAGAGGAATGGCATGGCATTCATTGTCCAAAAAGTATTGCAAAATCATTCATGTAATACAATGCTGTCTGTGATAGGATCATAACTATTTGCCTTCAAGGAAAACCAACTGATACAACTATTATTCCAATTTATGCACCAACCACAAAAGCAAGTGAGGAAGAAATTGAAGAATTCTATCAAGGACTTCAGTTGGAAATTACTCAAACATGCGAACATGATTTGATAATTACTGGCATTGATAATTATTGGTGATTGGAATGCAAAAGTTGGAAACAAAGATCAAGGAACAGTAGTTAGAAAATAAGGACTTGGTGTTAGAAATCAAATTGGTGATTGTATGATGGAATTTTGCAAAGCCAACCACTTGTCCGTAGAAAATTCCATTTTCAATAATAAAAAGGTGACTGTACAAATGGACTTCATCAGATGAAATATACAGAAAACAAAATGACTACATCTGTGGGAGGAGACGATGGAGAATTTCAATATCAGCAGCTTAAACCAAGCCAGGACTTGACTGTAGCATACTATTAACTGCTCTTATGTAAGTTCTGGATCGAGCTGAAGAAAATTGAAACAGATCCAAGTTAGCCAAAATGCAACCTTGAGTCTATCCCACCTGAATTTTAAGACCATCAAAAGAGCAGATTTGACTCACTGAACATGGATAGAGGATGAGCTAATGGGAGGACATCAAGAACAGCATTCATGAAAAAAGCAAAAGGACATTGAAAGATAGGAAATAAAGAAAAGATCAAAATTGATGTCAGAAAAAACTCTGAAACTTTCTCTTCGACATAGGATAACTAAAGCAAAGGAAAAACTGATAAAGTCAAAAAGCTGAATAGAAGATTTCAAAGGGTACCTCCAGAATACAAAGTCTAACATTAAAACAAAATGTGCAGAGATCTAGAATTGCAACACCAAAAAGGAAGAACACACACAGTGTATCTGAAACTGCACAAAATCAAGAAAAAATTCAAGCTTTAATAGAAATATGGACAGATTCTATGGGTAAAAATGTTTAATAATCTTGGGAGCATAAAAAGATGATAGAATACATGGAGTCACTGTCTCGAAAAGAATTCATCAACTTTCGATAATTTCAGGAGGTCGCATATGGCAAAGAACCAAGAGTGCCGAAGGAAGATGTTCAAACTGCACTGAATGCGTTAGCCATAAACAAGGCTCCAGGAGTTGATAGAATACTGATTGAAATGTTTCAACAAGTTGATGGCCCACTGGAAGCCCTCACTTATCTATGTCAGGAAATTTGGAAGACAGCTATTTGGCCTACTGACTGGAAGAGATCCATATTTGTAAATATTCCAAAGAAAGGTGACCCAACAGAATGCTTCAGATGGATCTTGGCTGAAAACAGAGAATATCAGAATGATATCGATTTCTGCTTTATCTGCTATGCCAAAGCATTCGACTCTGTGGATCATAACAAACTATGAATAACCATGAGAAGGATGGGAATTCTAGAGCATTTCATTGTGGAATACTGCATGGTTTAAAATTGGATAAGGTGCGTGTCAGGGTTGAATACTCTTGCCCTACTTATAAAGACTGTCTGTGAGCGAATCACCAGAGAAGCTGGACTATATGAAAAAGAAAATGACATCAGGATTGGATGTTTATCAACAATTTGCAATGTGCAGATGACACAACCTTGCTTGCTGAAAATGAGGAGGAATTGTATGGATTACAATCAATTGTATGGATTACAATCAACGTAAAAGAGACCAAAATCTTCACAGCTGGACCAATAGGTAGCATCATGATAAATGAAGAAAAGCTTTAAGGTGTCAAGGATTTTCTCTTGCTTGGATCCACCATCAATGCTCACGGAAGCAGCAATCAAGAGTCAAAAGAAATGTTGCAATAGATAAATCTGCTGCCCAAAACCTCTTTCGAGTAAGGAAAAGCAAAGGGGCCACTTTGAGGATTAAGGGGCCCTGACCCATGCCATGGCATTTTCAATTGCCCAATATGTATGTGATTATTGGATGTTGACTAAAGACTAAAGAAAAGTCTATGCATTTGAATTGTGGTGCTGGAGAAGAATATTGAAAGTACTATAAACTGCTCAAAGAACTAACGGATTTGTCCTTGAAGAAGTACGACCAGAGGACTTCTAGAGGCAAGGATATGGGAACTTTGTGTGGCATACTTTGGACAGCTGTCAGGAGAGACCAGTCCCTGGAGAAAACATCTGTTTGGTAAAATAAAGGGGTAGCGAGAAAGTGCAAGGCCCTTAACAAGAGGGATTGACATCAGAGCTACAACAATGGGCTTAAGCCTGAGAACAATTGTGAGGATAGTACAGGACCAGGCAGTGCTCCTTCTGTTGTGCATAACATCACGAT
>NW_022103906.1:36869308-36873221 GCF_000313985.2 Echinops telfairi
TGTGGACTATGAAGGCATTAAACCTCTTGTCTTGAGCTTGTCCTATATTTTGCATCTATATTGTATCTGTAACATTTATTAAAAGTATGTTTAGGTCAAATATATTATTTTGGAAATAACAGCATTTCTGATGTTATGTACTTTTTAATGCACCAGAGCACCACCACAAGTAATGCTAAGTGGCGTCACTTGATTGCAGTGAACCTCTATTGCTCTAGTAAAAAAGTAAAATATTGAGATGATGTAAATACATATTTATTTCACAACATTTTATATGTTGGGGGTAATAGCTTTTGTATAGCTGGTTCCTTCCAGAATCTATTTACTATATTAAGGATTAAAAATGATGATTTTTTTTTAAATTCTATCACTCCTACTATGATTTTCTGGCATTATTCTATAATTAGATTGTGCTTACTTGCTCTCTCTTTATCATTTAAAGTATTATTATGCTTTTTTGGTATTCATTAGTATTTTATTTGTGTTATCGTTCATAAGTGTTAATTATTTACCCCCTATGTAACTAATGTGAACACCTTCCTGTCAGCTCCTATGACCTACTGGGATGATTCAGTAGATTTTGAACACTTCCCATTTTTCAACCACAATAAAAGGACCCAATTCAGCTTTATACTTTGACCTGGAATCAGCTGCTTCTCCAAGAAGGCCTGGATCATCACAGAAGGAAACACTATATAGAAACAAAGATCTGGTCCCTAGAGGTGCTCATTGCTCCCGTTGAAATTACAGTTTTTTGTTGTTTGTTTTTAACTTTCTTTGTGCTACTAGGTCAGTCCTAAGTGGAACTTAGCATCTTCTTTTTTTTCATTTTTCTAGCTTCTGGTCATCCGTGGCAGCTTTACCATTCCTTTGCTAGAAATGCAGTACTCTAGTCTCTACCTCTGTCTTCACATAGCCTTTTTCTCTGAATGCTTATATATTTCTGGGTCTTTTCTCCTACTTTTGTACCAACATCAGTTATATTGCATTGGGGGTAATTCTACTCCAGTATGCTTTCTTGCTAACTAATGACATGTTCAAAGACTCTATTTTCACATCAAGTCAACATTCACCGGTACTGAGGGTGGGGACAATTGCATATCATGTCGGTGAGCAGTGTTAGCTCTGTCACAGGGTCCAAACCAAACCTGTGGCCATCAAGTCCGTAGGAACTCACAGCAACTGCATAGGACAGAACCGCACCTTACAGTTTCACAGTCTAAACCTTTGTGGAAGCCCACTGCCTAATTTTTTTCTTATGGAGTGGTTGAACTTTGGGTTTTTCATGTAGCCTCTAAATGCTTTACAACTATGCCACTAGGACCGCTGCAGCAGGGACAACGCAGAGGAAACAACAAAACTCGGGCTAGTTCTCTGAAGCCACAGACCGGGTTTTGACTATGGGCTTCAAGCCAGGCTGTGAAAAACACAAAAACTGAGAATGATTCTGTGCATGCCTTCCGTGTTAACATCTTTGGACAGATACTGGAGCGCTTGATTAGCTCAGCCACAGGGGTTCTATTCACGTTGACTGATCGGCTGATGGCAAGGAAAGCTAACAGGAGAATTCTTGCAGTGTCAGGATTCCGCAGGCTGAAGCCTCAGGATGAGGCAGTGAGAAGGCTATGCTACTCAGCTTGAAGGAGCATGCGCACATCTGCATTACGTTATTGTGAGATTGGCTTACTTTGCACTTTCTGGGTTATTGTTTTTCTGCCCTTTTAATTACTGAGAAATCACTATCTACTGTAAATATGATCTTGAAATAACATGAAACAAGTAACTTTCCATGAACGTTGCTAGGCTTTCATCACTCCATACATAAAGGTGCTGCTGGGAACTGGTGTCAATCACAGAAGTGAAAGCTAAAAGTCATTCTACATGGAAGTGAACAAATTATCCAGCCAATGATAGTTATTGGGTGCACAATTCTGTACTAAGGAGCATCAATTTTATCTTGTTCCTCAAATACAATTGTGGTAGTTACATAATCTGCTGTCATCTTGAGACAATTATGAGTGAAGAGGTAGTAGAGTCTAGCCTGTCAACCGGGTCCCAGCTTGATGTCCTCATTTGGAGGCACACTGGAGATCAATAGCTCACTGGAGGCCAGACACACACTCTCCCTGTGAGACAGTCCTGTGGACAAGCCACCTGGAGCTACGCTGATGGACCCAGAGCCCTGGAGTTGGAGGAGCCACGTGGACACCCACACCAGTGCTGAGATGCTTCCACTGCCACTGGATCCACAAGACTTTCCACCCGCTGGCCTGTGATCTTCCTGCATTCAGCATCATTGCATGTGTTGCATGAGTCTGAAGAGGAATTTACAGACTGGTATTGGACATATGACCTAATATCGGGCTTATGGATTTGATCTGGACTAAGTTGAGATGTTTTCTTAAAATACAGTCACTCTTTGATATAGAACTCTTTCTTGTTCACATATTAGTGTCTATAAATTTGTTTCTCTGGTTTACTCACACTAATACAATAATTATAAGAGAACGTCACTGTAATCCTTTTTAAAGAGAATTTATCACTACCAATGTTGAAAAAATAGAATACAATCGTCTGGAAAACAAACCAACATAAGATTTGGAGATGCCACTGGTTTCAATAATTGATTGTGCTTGTTATAACACCCTAAATACCAGAATGAATACTTCAATTAAGTAAAATCAAATTTTGTAAAGGAAAAATGGACAGTGGCCAGGGCAAAATAGAGAAAGTATTGATAGAATATATTTCTCAAAAAGCACCAGGTTTGTGGAACAAGGACAGGCCACTTAACATCCTCCAGGCCTCTGGAATCCAGGAGAATTCATGGATCTATTATAATAATAACTTTAAAATTATGAAACCTATGTATTATTTGTCTTTGTAGTTCTATTTTTCTTCATAGGCTTTCTACCAGGAAGGCACTCAAATGATACTTTTGAATGAATAAATGAATGTATAAATGGATTAAATGAAGTCAGAGTTAATATAGAAATAATTTTGCAAGCTTAACTAGTTATTCTAGAATCCACATTGTACATTAGCTGTAACAGAACAACCATTTCTAACTGTTCAGGCTTTTATCTCCTTTAAAAACAGAACAAAACATTTCTTCATTTCAATAATTAATTTCAACAATATAATAACTCAGCTGCCTCAGTGAATTTCATGACACAGAGCAGCCCGATTTTGACTTTGTGGAGTGTAAAATGATACAACTTTTCATTGAAAAGCAACTTCCAATATATTAACTATGATCTAACCGAAAAAAAAACAACCTTTCTAATAGAAAATAATTACTTAAATATTGAGTAATAGTGTATTTTGTTTTGGTAGTGAAATCTATACCTATGTATATGTACCACCATTGTGGAAAGTAATTTGGGAATGGAAATACCATATTACCTGGCAATGCCACTACTGGACATGTATGCCAAAGAAATAAGACGCAGAACACAAACGGACATATGCTTTCTTATGCTCTTTGCAGCATACTTTATAATAACAAGAAGGTAGGAACAGTCCAAATGCTTATCAGTAGAAAAATGGATAAAGAAACCACTGTGTAGTATGTACACATAATGGAATACCATACACCGCTAAAAAAAAATCAATGAAACTATGAAATACCCATGCCATGGAAGGACATGAAAACCATTATTCTGAGTGAAGTTAATCAATCACAAAAGGACAAATACTGAATTAGGCCACTGCTGTAAGGTAAACACCAAGATGGAGGCAGGCCACTGCTCCCAGGGCATGTATTTCTCTAATCCAGTCCCCTAAGCAATAAGGTAGAGAGCCTGCCTAGTGTCCATGAAACATACATCACCCACCTCTCAATGTACATAGTAAAAATGACCTTGCCCGAGGAAACCTCACCTCCTCAGGGACAACTTTCTCAGTATCTAGG
>NW_022103906.1:36873321-36884984 GCF_000313985.2 Echinops telfairi
TATAATAATAACTTTAAAATTATGAAACCTATGTATTATTTGTCTTTGTAGTTCTATTTTTCTTCATAGGCTTTCTACCAGGAAGGCACTCAAATGATACTTTTGAATGAATAAATGAATGTATAAATGGATTAAATGAAGTCAGAGTTAATATAGAAATAATTTTGCAAGCTTAACTAGTTATTCTAGAATCCACATTGTACATTAGCTGTAACAGAACAACCATTTCTAACTGTTCAGGCTTTTATCTCCTTTAAAAACAGAACAAAACATTTCTTCATTTCAATAATTAATTTCAACAATATAATAACTCAGCTGCCTCAGTGAATTTCATGACACAGAGCAGCCCGATTTTGACTTTGTGGAGTGTAAAATGATACAACTTTTCATTGAAAAGCAACTTCCAATATATTAACTATGATCTAACCGAAAAAAAAACAACCTTTCTAATAGAAAATAATTACTTAAATATTGAGTAATAGTGTATTTTGTTTTGGTAGTGAAATCTATACCTATGTATATGTACCACCATTGTGGAAAGTAATTTGGCACTCCTTAAGTGCCAAAAGAACTGGGAATGGAAATACCATATTACCTGGCAATGCCACTACTGGACATGTATGCCAAAGAAATAAGACGCAGAACACAAACGGACATATGCTTTCTTATGCTCTTTGCAGCATACTTTATAATAACAAGAAGGTAGGAACAGTCCAAATGCTTATCAGTAGAAAAATGGATAAAGAAACCACTGTGTAGTATGTACACATAATGGAATACCATACACCGCTAAAAAAAAATCAATGAAACTATGAAATACCCATGCCATGGAAGGACATGAAAACCATTATTCTGAGTGAAGTTAATCAATCACAAAAGGACAAATACTGAATTAGGCCACTGCTGTAAGGTAAACACCAAGATGGAGGCAGGCCACTGCTCCCAGGGCATGTATTTCTCTAATCCAGTCCCCTAAGCAATAAGGTAGAGAGCCTGCCTAGTGTCCATGAAACATACATCACCCACCTCTCAATGTACATAGTAAAAATGACCTTGCCCGAGGAAACCTCACCTCCTCAGGGACAACTTTCTCAGTATCTAGGTAGGGGAGAAGATTATTCAGTTGCTTCCATACAAAACTGTGTTCAGGTGACCTCAATCCAACAGAGACTCTCACCAGTGATAAGGAAACCCTACTGGGAAATCAAATCAGGATCGGAGGAGGGGGACATGTACGTCTCCGAGAAGGCAACTACATCTCTGTTAGTAAGAAAATAAAGAGGCTCAGCCTCCTAATGTGTAAAACATACTTAATAAAATTTACGTGGCACCCAAGGGGAAGAATGTACCTGCTACCAGGTTCCTAACTGAGCACTTTGAACCTAGTTTCTATGTAGCAGTTAATGACCCAGACTACTGGGACTTTAGACTACTTTTTTGAGGTGCAAACATCCTCCATAAGTAGCACCATAAAGACCGGATGTGGCAACCTCACTAAATGAATTGGGCTTTATCTCAAACTCACCTGGACCCATTGGACTAAAGGCTGAAACTCCATATTTTGAAAAGAAGCAAAAGTCAGCTACAGAGCCATGCACCAAAGTCCAAAGTCCACCACTTCTCTGCCCTTGGGCTTCTTTTGGTTCAAATCTCTTGCCTTGAGGGTGCCCAAGGAATGGTAGCCCGATATTAATATGTACTTTCTATTTCAATGTCCTCTGCTACATTATGTCATGTCTTAATCTACTGGGCATGGCTCTGCAGCTGTGAATGAATATTATTAAAATATTTGCCCTGTCACCACCTTTGTTTTTTGTGTAAATAGTGTCCAGTAACTTAAGAGTTTAATTGGTGTAAGTCAACAATCAATGTATTGTGGTTCATAGCTGGCCTATGAATGTATAATTTCCTATTCTCAACAGTGTTTAAAATTTTGTACCATTCGCTAAACCAATGACACTATCAATAAGTAGTGGTTACATAATGGGCTGCTAACTGCGAGGACAGTAGTTCAAAACCATCAGCCAGTTCTGCAGAGGAAGGATGAGGCTTTCTACTCCTGTGAAGTTTTGTAGGCTCAGAGACTCACAGGGGCACACCCTTTCTCTACAGGGTTTCTGTAAATCAACATTGGTTGACTTGATAGCAGTAGAAGTCATGCACCAGGGGAGTGAATGGTAATATTATTTAATATAAAATGACAATGATGTCTCTAAGATGAACCAGAGACATACTCATATATAACACATAGATGCATGAATGTACTTTGAGCTTTCCATGAATTCTAGCAACAAATTTAGAACAATTGGTTCTTATGAAATGGCCTGCTTGATGCTCAACCTCATGAAAAGATCACTGAAGACAGCGTGGTATAGCAAAGTGTGGTGAGGAAGCTAAATGATGCCTGGCTATTAGAAAGAATAGTATCCGGGGTCTTACAGGCTTGTCTTAAAACAGGCCTTTATGGAAGTGTGGCATCAACTAAGTTCACATGGAAAAAGCACACTAGCCTGTGTGATTGAAGAATTGCAAGTAATATAATCCAACTCAAAAGAAGGGGATAGTATCAGAGATTACATTGTGCACACGTGGTTTGCAAAAGACTATGGATCACAGTGGAACCCCCAAATCCATTTAGCAGTGTCCATACATGGATTTATCCTTCAGGGAATTCCTTCTGATTATAGTTGAGAGATGTGAATAGCCAGATGTGAATATCAGACAGAGAGCATTGTAAAGTGGATTATGGCAGATATATTTAAATCACAATGTAATATCATTTGATCTCCTTTTAGACCCTTTTAAAAATTGTTTCAGTTTTTGCAAATTAAAAAAAGGGGAAATATATGTGGATGTGTTAGTCTGGGTTGACTATCAAAACAAATCCAGAGATGCTCATATGGTATTACAAATGATTAGACCAGAGCATGCACACTGCTTCAGATAAGAGCCTGCAATACAGGGAATCCAGGATAGATAAACCCCTCAGGGTCAACAAGGAGAGTAAAGACCCCAGGAGGATTAGGGGAAGGTGGGGGGAGAAAGGGGAATTGATCGCCTAGCCTAGAATTCCCTCCCAGGGGGACGAATAATGGATAGGTGGGTGAGGGGCAACAGAGGACGATGTAAGATATGGGAAAAAAATAACCTATAACTTATCAAGGGTTTGTGAGGGAGGGTGGTTAGGAGAGGGAGGGAGAAGAAATGGGGAACTGATATCAGGGGCTCAAGTGGGAAGAGAATGCTTTGAAAATGATGATGGCGGCATGTGTGTAAATATGCTTGACACATTGGAGGAATGTATGGATTGTGATAAGAGGTGTAAGAGCCCCCAATAAAAGTATTTAAAAAAGAAAGAGCTTTATATAAAAGAGCAATTGTATGTTGAGAAAACACCCCAGCCCTATCAAGATCAAGTCCAGATGTCTGACATAGCCCATATGTCCAATACCCATCTATAAATTCCTCTTCAGACTCATACAACACATGCAATAATGCCAAATGCAGGATGCTCACAGGCCAGTGGATGGAAGGTCTTGTGAATCCAGTGGCAGTAGAAGCATCTCAGCACTGGCAGGGGTCTCCGCATGATTCCTCCAGCTCCAGGGCTCTAGCTCCATTAGTGTAGCTCCATATGTCTTGTCAGCAGGAAGACAAAGCAGAGTGGGTGTCTGGCGTCCAGTGAGCTGTTTATCTCTGTAGCACCTCCAAATGAGGTCATCAAGCTGTGACCTGAATGATGGGCTAAACTCCACCCCTTCCCTTTTAATAGTCTCAAGTTGACACCAGGTTATGTACCTGCCAAAGTAGATAAGCCCCTGGGGAATCCCATCAGACCATGGGTCAGGGAAGTGAATAGCCTTACTAACATGCATTGGATCGAATGCTTGGAAAGTGGATTGTTGTAGATGCCATTCGGTCAAAACTTAGCACCCTATAATTTGATTTTCCTTATGATCCACTTAAATTTGCTCGTTTTTAATATTTCCTTTCTTTTCAATTGAGGTTTATATCTGTTTTACTTTGTTATTCATGTTAGTTTTGTTGTTGCTGCTGTTGTTGTTTGCTTGGTTTTTAATGTTGTTCTCTGTATGAAATACAGAATAGGTAAATCTAGTAGAGACAGTAACTGGATTAATGGGCCCTTGGGCATATTGTAGGGGAGGTTGGGAGTTAATGGAGAGCTAAAAATATTTTTTTAAAAGACTGAAGAAAATGATTTAATTTGATTGTGAAGATGAACATACAACTCTTCTTGAAGTGACTGAACAGCTGAATTGTGTGATATGTGAATTATCTGCCAATATACTGTTGGGGAGGGGGAGAAATCTATACCTAAGTTGTTTGGATATATGGCAGCCTTCTAAAACAACATACTCCAGAGAGCAGTGTTTCACTGTGTTTTACGTAGTGGTGCTGGAGGTTGGAACCATCCTGATGGCCCCTAATGACAGCAAGAACAACAACAGCATTGATAGCTTAAAATTTAAGATGAACCTGAATTAGGCAACTGTCTCTAAAGACGAAATTCATTATCACTGAAACAATTTCAACTTATGTGATTAGGTGTTGTTGAGTTAGTTATCACTCATTGTGATGCTAAGAATAACAGAATGAAATATGGCCCAACCTTGGGCCATGCACACAATTGTTATGTTTGAGCTCATTGTCACAGACTCTGTGTCAATCCATGTGTAACAGGTCCTCCGCTTCTTCTATTACCGTTCACTTTACTAAGCATGGTCTTCTTGGTCAGGAACTGATCCCTCCTGAAAATATGTTCAAAGCATTTGAGGAAAAGTCTTTCTTTCCTTGCTTCAAGGTAGCATTCTGGCTACCATGGACTTCTTTCATGACAGATTTGTCTGCTCTTCTGGCAGACTATGATATGTTCAATATTTTTCTCCAGCACCATAATTCAAATGTATCAAATCTCCCATCTTCCGTATTCAGTGCCCAACTTTCATATGCATAAGAGACAATTGGCTTTAGTCATGCACACCTTAGTCCTCCAAGTGACACTCTTGCTCGTCACCACTGTAAAGGGGTCGAATATACAGCCCTATACCTGCTCTACAGTGCCACCAGGGCTCCTTCTCTAGAGACTAAACTCTAATTATGCAAGAAGCTTGTGATAGGTGCTCTCATTTGTCATCTTCTGGTGCCATTTCAACATGCTCATGGACCATTGTAGACATTGGTAATCTCCTACAGTTAAGGGCAAGCTTGCCTTCTGATAACCGTCCATTTATATATTATAAAAACCTTTAACAGAACGATTAAGTCTAACTGTGGATAGGTCAGTTTGAGTCATAGTTGTAATAAGGACCTTGACTGTGTTTTTAGTGCCTGCATTTCTGCTTAGATTAGAAGGTCAGGGTGAGCTGGAGGCAGCTCATATGTGTGCATTTGCCCATGTGAGTGTGAACAACAGGTGGTGAGCTATTATAGGAGTAAGAGTGAAAAGGAGAATAAGAGACTATGCAGGAAAGGTTGGAGAAAGTCCGGGATTGGACAGGTATATATGATTGGCAGGTTTTCCCTTCCTCAGTCTAACAGGCACAGCAGGGTTCTGATTTGGATATAGTGCCATGGTTTTCACATTCCAGTGCTCATTGTATTTGCATTACACAGTTAATTCCGGAATGTATTCATCTGGATAAAGAGTGCTCTGTCTCTGGGCAAGGCAAGTGATACTCAGATTGATGCCAGCACTTCAAATCTGCCAGGAATGCTCAGCAGGGATGGGACACTAGACATCTTCTCAGGAACCCAAAGATCATTATGTGAGCCACATTAGAATTTCTCAGCCTGATTGGCCCTTTCAAATCCCATTTCCTTTTACAAATGGGAAACAATATGCTAATGACAGGCTGACTGATGCTTCCCTGAGCTTTCAGAAAGCTTTTCCTTCTGTCTGGAGTGCCCTGTGCAGAAGTGGCAAATGCTCTTAATCCAATGGAGGAAGAGGCACGGGTTGTTTATTTGTATGCTTTTGGGTGAGTTGTTTATTTGGAAGCCTGAAGCAGAGTCACCAGGAGTGGCAATTAAATTAAAAGCATTTTTAAGCAACAAGAAGCAGTCTCCTGGAGTACTGCATTAGAGATCCATTCCTGAATGGAAGTGCTAGCTTTGGAACTGCGAGGGCATATAAGGAACCATCAAGTTTAATCTTCAGATACCTTTACTTCTAAATGGTTGAAAATCAAGACAGTGCTTTTAAATTCTCATTTCTGGTTTTGTTTTGTTTTGTTTTTGTTTTTTTCTGTGACCCCATCCCTAGACCTAAAACTCAAGGGCATAAATCCAAAAGACAATGAAATCTCCAGTCCAATAAGCTTGCATTTATGGTTCAGTTAGTTTCAAAAACATGCCCTCTCCTTTTGTCCTGGGGGCCTGGACAGATTTAACCGGGCTACACACTCTTCTACATTTAAAGATGCTGAGATTAACCCGTGAACCAAATTCCAGTTTTAGAAGAACCACGTCTAAGCTTTTAATTCCATTTTACTTCATTCACATCAATCTCTGGGGATAATATGAAACATGTAATATAAAAACAGGAGCTGGACAGGGGTACAATATGTGGTATGAGTAGTTTCATCCATCAGCCTAAATGTCCACTCATTCCTCTGTTATGGTTTTTATTGTACTATATCTACATCCATAACTACAATACAACTGCTATGAGAAAAACAAAAAAACAAATCTATTGCAGTCAAGTTGTCCCTGATTCATGGTGGAGAAAACTGCAGCCTGTAAAATCGTCTAGTGATCCCCTGCTCCTGGTGGTTATCCCTGCACAGTACCTTCCCATATGACACTATGGCGGTGTAGCCAATAGAATACTGTAGAAGTAATGTTAAGTTACTTCCAAGATCAGGCTATAAAAGAGTAAGACTTCTGAATTGGGCTTGCTTTCACCCCTTCTTTTCCTTTCCTCCTCTCTCTTTGCACCTTTTCTTTCTCTCTCATCACTTTCACTGAAGGAAGCCAGCTACTGTTTTCACGTGCAGCCCTAGGGAGATGCACGCTTGGCCTCAGCCTTATGACTATGCTTGGAATCAAATTTTCCAGCTCATTCAATATCCATAATCTTGACCAACAACTTGACTGCAATCACAAGAGAGGCACAAATCAGAACCACATAGTTGAGCGGCTTCTGGATTTCTTACCCTCCGAAAACATATGAGATAATAGATGCTTGTTTTAGTTGCAAAATTGGGGGGTAATTTGATATGCCTAATGTAGAAAAGATACATATTGACTGATTGCATGCTCCCACATCTATACATCAATAAATTGGTTCAATAAATATTTGTTGAGTAAAACAATGGCCTCAGAGAGCTATAAACATTGTCCAGGCACATTCGGAGCAATGACATACCTTTGCTTTTGTACAATCTGCACTCCCTGCCTGAAGTTGTTAGTTAGGGGAATCCATTTATGAATACACTGGGAAAAATCCTTACCTCAAGATTTCAGGAGTAATTTTAAGTTAATTAATAGTTGAGCCTATGCTACATTATAAATCATAGACATATGCTAAGTAGTTGACATAGAATATAAAAAAGCATATGGTCTGATTTGTTATTGATTTCCAACTTTTCATCAGCTTGCTGTTTAACATATGATGAAGGAAATGTCTTTCCTGACTGGTCTATTTTGGTGAGGTCTGGAGTTATAGTTGTTCTGAGGCAAATTATCTACTAATCATTTTCTCCACACCTGTTTCTATCCCATGCAGTCTATTCATACATTAAAAAAAATTCTAAGATTATCTGCTTTCAGTTCACATTTTAAAAGAAATAATGCCAACACCTCACTTATTAACTTGGATAGGTTCCAAAGACCAGGTGAATATTGATCTAATGTGAAACTTGAATGAACAAGTCTTATGATGCTCCAGAAGCCATTTGGGAGGAAGCCTGGGGTGTGGCACCGTCCCCGGAAACCATTATCCACAGCTCAGTAGTCAATGAAGGATGCGACTTTCATACTTTGAAGGGCACGTCAGCTTGTACCATTTCACACCACGGACAGTGCTGTTAGGCTCAGGATTTCCCGTCCCCAAACCACTCAGAGTTCTCACTCTCCACTGAATTCTGCACCTACGTGGGCGGGCCCATGACCTGTTCAGCCCAGAGCACTCAGGCTCACAAACAGCATGCTCATTGAGCAGTGAGAAAGAAGCTGGGGGACACAGCAGGCATAAGACAAGAGCCTTCCACCCAGAGAACCAAACCTCAGTTTTGAGTTTTAATTTATGCAGGAAGCCCTAAAAGACAAGAGGTATAAGAAGGAAGATCTAACCCCTTTCTTTTTCTGGGGATAATGATTCTTGTCTTTGATTTTGTGGAGAGGGGGGTGGGGGGGTATTTACATATTTCTAGTTTATCGTTTCTCCAAAAGTTCCAGGATTCTTTTCTCTCGATCCTTCATCCCACCCCAAACCACCAAGCAACCTCCTGGATGCTACATTTGCTGGGCTTCATGGGAGACTCTAAACTAAGATTGGAATATCTATTCTGATGTTAATTACCTTTACCTCAAATCCTAAATTGGCAGGTCTCTAAGAAGTGAGCCCGGCTGGCAGTCTGCTCAGAGCCTCCCAGCCGGAGACCGAGCGGCAGCTTCCCTCAGTAGGATGGTAGAGGAGCCGAGGGCCTCTCAGAATGAGAGCAAAGAGCTCAGACATTTTTCTTTCTTTCGTCTCATCTAGGAAGTGGTGTGGGATGGGAGGAATCGAGGGCTTGGGGCTCAGGAAGGAGGCACTTTCATTTAAAAAATATGGTTTCTTATATGGTTTTAAGGTGATTTAAGCAGGGTTTTTGTTTGTTTTTTACTATTATCATAAATATAAGATGTCAGAGAGTGAGATGGTTGATAAAATGAGGAGTGAGTTTTAAAACTTACTTTCACTGGAAGCATATTGTTTAAACATTGACGATTCAACTGTACGTCAGAGTTACTTCTTTCTTCTACTTCCTTCCCTTCTCTTCTCCCTCTTTCTCAGATCTCCTGTGACCTCCCACTTCTATGTTGGACAGAGCAGTCTAGTGTTATAAAAATCTCCTGGGGGATGGGAGTACTAGAACTGATTGCAATGAGGTATATAAAACTATATATTTTAAGTGATTTAACAATGGCAGATATGTGAACACTCTATCAATCAAGAAAACCACATTAAAATGAAACAAAGCAAGAAAACAAACTTGATCAATGGTTACCATCAGTGAAGGAGGAAGAGTTGCTGCTTATAGAGCATTTAGTTTATGCTAATGGTTGTGGAACACTTCAGAAAATGACATCAATAATGGTTGTACAACATGAGTATAATCAATGGCACTGAAATGTACATGTAGAAGTTTTGAAATTGGAGAATTTTTGTGTGTATATTTTGCCACAATCAAAGAAATAATAATTACACCTATAACAATGAGAACAAAGAAGAAACTATTCTAGAATTGAATGTACTGATAATTTTACAACTCTTCCTGATATGATTGAATTGCTGAATTGTATGACATGTGGATGTCATTATTTAACCATGTTAATAATATGGTTAAAATAAATAAGTAAATAAAGGTCTCCTGTCTTTGGACAACAATCTACCGCCTGAATTTGAAAAGAAAAAATAAGAAAGAGAAGAAATCTCCATACAGTTGATTTGAACTCATGATGATATCATGTGTGTTACCCTTTAGGTTTTTAAAGGCTGGTTTTTGGGAAATAGATCACCAGCCTTTCTACCAAGGTGCCTCTGGATGGACTCAAACCCCAAACTTTAGTTTCATACCGTTCTAGCAAGAATGGAATCTCAAAAGTTTCCTTACTATGCCACAAGGTGTTAATCCATTACACTTAGCTAAGTCATGGCCTTTGGTTTTTGTGGCGAAAGATGATGCGTTTTCTCTTTTGTAGTAACTAGGATCTCGTAGTTTAGTTCAATGGTTCTCAACCTTCTAATGCCATGTCCCTTTAATACAGTTCTTCATGTTGTAGTAACCCCCCACCATAAAACTATGTTCATTGCTACTTCATCACTGTCATGTTGCTCCTGTTATGAATCAGGTGACCCCTGTGAAAGGGTTGTTCAACCCCCAAAAGAATCTCGACCTCCAGGTTGAACACCGCTGGTCTAGTTAAAGCAGAAGAAGGAAAAGGTGCACAGATGTTCAGATCAAGTCATAAGGCCGGGGCCAGCATGTGGTGCATCGTTTGGTAAAGGAGAGCGACAGAGACGAAGAGGAAGCCCCTCAAGAGGTGAACTGAGCTGGCTGCAACAGTGGGCTCCAGCTGAGGAATCGTTGTGCAAATGCAGCAGCACCAGCAGTGTTTCATTCTGTTGTGCAGAAGGTCACCATGGGCCTAAACCTCCTCAAGGTCACCAACCCTCAGCAAAAACAACATAAAGGAGACAATGGCCAAAAGGTATCATATTCTTATGATAACTATATGACAACAATTTCACTACCATCGTTTCTCAGTCTGAAAACACTAGCAATTTCTGTATTATTATAGCGCATTTGGAAATGTGAATATTCATGTCCACTGATGAAAACTACCTTAGTTGCTTTTATCCTTCATTATCTAAACACATTTCTAATCATTCTCTCAACAAACATCTACCCAGAATAATCCTGCTCCTTCTGTCTTTTCTTAACATCCAATAAAGTTTCGTGTCTGTACATAGGTATTTAGTGAGTATTATAAAACTTAAATTGAATTCATTGCATTCAGCTTTAGCCACTCTATTTCCAAATACTCTTACGCTCCTCACCCCATATATACAGGTCCCCACATGTAACCATATTTATTTTCACTATGTTGCTGTTTCCTAAACCTGTCAATGCCTTCTTTCACCCGCAATTAGGCCGGGTTGACTAGAGAAACAAATCCAGTGACATTCATACATGAATAAGAAAGAACTTTATATTAAGAGGTAGTCTTATATATCAGGAAAATATCCCAGCCCAATCCAGATCAAGTCCAAAATTTTGATACTAGTCCCTAAGTCCAATACGAGTCCATAAATCCCTCTTCAGACTCACGCAGCCACAACTAATGATTCAAAATGCAGGAATGTCACAGGCCAGTGGGTGGAAGCATCACAGGGCTGGCTCAGGTCTTAGCGGTTTGTCAACAGGAAGGTGAAGGCAGATAAGAGAGGGGCGGGTCCCAGGACCCTCCTTATGAGAAGGTCACACTCACAAGGAGGCACCATCAAGCTGTGATCTGATTGACAGGCTGGACTCCACACTTGCATTTTTATATCTTCAAGTTGACACGGAATTGTGTAACTGCCACATTAAGTATATACTTGAAGATGTATTTACAGTACATTTTCTTCAGCTAGAATGCCTGTTTTGCTTTTCTCTTCCTCATTTGATTGTAAGTATACTCAGACTGTGTTCACCTCTATTCGATATTTGATTCCTGAGTGCAAGTCTTCTCTCCTGCAACCATTGTGTGTTTCTTTGAGAAGACATTATAGTTTGTGCTTTCTTGGCACTCCTTGCAACAGGATTGGGGATATTATTCCAATACATCCAACTTAAATTGAACATAGATATTATCTTCTCCAATTAGGACAAGAGAATTAGAGAAAAGGAGAAATCACGTTTTCATAGTCATGTAAATCACACTGTCTCTGTGTGACT
>NW_022103906.1:36885569-36887536 GCF_000313985.2 Echinops telfairi
AGCTGAAGCAGGGAACTGGCTAAGGCAGCTGCACCCTGGTCCAACCATCACAAAGCAAGAGACCAAAGAACTAGAAAGGTGAGGCTCACTGAGCCATCTATCTCTCCGCCCTTCAATTAACCCTACATGTGTTTATTGGCCAGGGTGGCACAATTAACAACCTCAAGGACACACTTATAAAAACATACCATTTCTATATAGACAATTTAATGCCTTTGATAGAATTATTGAAATTCTAAAACCATTCTTATGCTCCTTTTAAAATTGTTTCTTTCCTGGCAAAAATTCCCTGTCACCCAGAATTCCTCCCTAACCTTCAAAAATCAGTGTTGTCAGTCCAATTTCATATAGACAATTTTTAAAAATCATTTTATTGGGGGCTCCAATGGCTCTTATAACAATCCATGTATCTACTGTGTCAAGCATACACCTAAGTAGAAAGAAAGTTATGCTAAAAGCAAACACTCTTTACTCAATAAATTAACCAGTTATTTGGTTAGAGGTGACTTCAGGGGCTATTTCAGCTTACAGTTCAAAGTTTGAAAATTCTCTCAGGCCAATAGTTTTGGGAATTCAACTAGTCTCTCTAGTTCTAGAAAATCTGAGTTCTATTAGATTTGGAATTCTGTTATACATTTTTCCTTTTAATCTAGATTCATCTATGTTGTTGTTATTGAGAGCCATTGAGTCAGTCCTGACTCATAGGGAGCCCATGTGCGCCAGCACCCAACACTGCCCAGTCCCGTGTCATCCTCACAATTGTCTTTAGGTTTAAGGACGTCGTTGTCAAATCTTCTTGTTAAGGGTCTTCCTCTTTTTCGCTGTCCCTCTGCTTTACCAAACACGATGTCCTTCTCAGGAACTGGTGTTTCATGATAACATGTTCAAAGTACGCAAGATGAAGCCTCTCAGCCTTGCCTCTAAGGAGCAGTCTGTTTGTACTTGTTCCAAGACAGATTTGTTTGTTCTTTCGGCAGTTCCGTGGTACTTTCGTATTCTTCATCAACACCATCATTTCAGTGCATTGATTCTTCTTTAGTCATGCTTTTTCCATCTCCAATTTTCTTATGCATATGAGGTGATTGAAAATACAATGGCTATGGTCAGGCAAAACTTAGTTCTCAAAATAGTGTCTTTGCTTTTAAACACCGTAAAGAGGTCTTGTGCATCCGATTGACCTAATGCAACCTGTCTTTTGTTCTCTTGACTGCTGGGTTTCAAGAGTATTGATTGTGGATCCAAGCAAGATGAAGTTCTTGACAACTTCAATCTTTTCTCGGTTTACCAAGATGTATCCTGCTGATCCATGTGTGAGGATTTGGATATTCTTTACTTTGATGTGTAATCAATCCATACTGAAAGCTGCAGTTCTTGACCTTCATCAGCAAGTGCTTCAAGTCCTCTTCACTTTCAGCAAGCAAGTTTGTGTCATTTGCATATCAAGTATTGTTAATGTCTTCTTCCTATCCTTATGCAACATTCTTATAATCCAGCATCTCTGATTATTTATTCAGCATACAGATTGAGTAAGTATGAAGAAAGGAGACAACCCTGGCACACACCTCTCTGGATTTTAAACCACAAAATATTCCCTTTTCTGTTTTCAAAACTGCCTCTTGATCCATATACAGATTACACAAGAGCACAATGAAGTGTTCTAGAATTCCATTCTCCTCATGGTTATCCATGGTTTGTTATGGTCCCTACAGTTGAATGCCTTGGCATATTCAATAAAACCCAAGTTAACATCTTTCTGATATTCTCTGCTTTCCATCAAGATGTATCTGGTGTCAGCAGTGCTAGTCCTTATTCCAAGTTCTCTTCTTAATCTGGCCTGAAGCACTGGCAGCTCACTGTCAATGTACTGCTACAAGCTTTCTTGAATGATCGTCACCAAAAATTTACCTTCATGTGATGTCAATGATTTTGTTCTATAATTTGAACATTTTTTTGAGTCACTTTTCTTC
>NW_022103906.1:36888143-36890371 GCF_000313985.2 Echinops telfairi
ATCGCTTAAGCATGAGGCTGGTGGATCCTGTTGCCTTGCATTGGTTGAGTATATTAACTGTTCCATGGAAGTGAGTTGAACTGAGCCCTCTGTACTGCTGTATGGGCTAATTAGCTGTTATATTCCTTCTTGCTGTAAAAATATATAGTGTCCTGGTTTTGTTTCTCTATAGAACCCTGCCTAACACAATTAGTACTAGGAGTATTTCTTGAGAAACAAGGTCATAAATATGTGCTTCTCAAATTTCCTTTCCAGCCTGATTAGGCCTAATCACACTGAGAATGCTGCTTCTACCCCTAAAGGCATGGATAAGTCTGCCACTATTACTAGAGAGGGTGGTGTTAATCCATGGTGTGAAGTAGCAAAGCTAATATCCACAGGATCACCACCAATAGATGAAGTGCTGGTGAGAGGAGAGGCTCTGGGTGATCATGTGTTTGATATTTTTCAGCAGTTTTGACAGGATGAGAAGCTGGTTGGCTGGTCCTTATAACAGAAAATGTGCTCAAGGCAAGAGATAATCACAGAACCTCAGAAGCACATTTCAAGGGCCAAATAATAGACCTCAAAGCTTCTGCATGTGCTACAAGGGCGAACCATCTCTCCTCTAGTAGTAGAGCCGAGAATACTGAAAACCAAGTCCAGAGTCTTATCATATGAGCAGCTGAATTACAGCATCAGCTGAATTGCAGGTCTAGAACAGTGTCTGATATTAAAGTAAGAACATAAATCCAAAATAAATGGGACCCTGAAACATGGAATGGGAACATATGGGCTAATGATCCCGAAGAGGAGCGTATTGAGCCCATAGAGGCCATTGAGCAGCCCCAGTCAAAAGATCCACCCCTCCCACCTGAGGGAACTAATTCACTATCTGTAAAACGGCTCACACTTCAGCAGATTAACCAAGCTGTTCAAGCTGAACTGCCACATGGGGCTGTATCTGGAGCATTTCCTGGGAGAGATGCCTTACAAGATATTGCTGAGAGCCCCCAGGAAACACCCCCACCACCCATTATTTCCTCTAGGCTTGTATAACTAGAATTAAGTCTCAGAATGTTCTTAAACATGTGGTACAGATGATGATTCCAGAAGAAGTATGCTATACTCATAAAGATCTGCTGGAGTTTTGTAATACCTACAAGCAGAAGCCTGGGGAATATCAATGGAAATGGTTACTAAGGGTGTGGGGTACCATTACAAGGAATGTAACATTAGACCAGTCTGAGTTCCTTGATATGGGCCCCTAAGCACAGATTCTTCTTTCAAGGTCTCAGCAAGAGATGTTAAGAGAGGATCTAATAGCTTATTTGGTTGGTTCACTGAAGCCTGGGCTGCCAGATGGCCTAGATTCGATTAATTTGAGGCACCTGACCTATCTTGGTACACTGTAGAAGAAGGCATCCAAAAGCTTAGGGCAATTGGTATGTTGGAATGGATTTATCAGAACAATCCCATAGACCCAGAAAAGAGTGCTCCAAGGACATATCTTTCTTCACAACCATAAGGAACACGTTTGTGAAGTGGGCCCCAGCACCTCTGAGAACTCCTATGATTGTTATTTTATGTCCACCAAGGTTACTAGTGGGAACTGCCTTAAGTTAACTCCGACATTTGCCTACTGTGGGGCTGATTAGGACCCGTGGTTGTAGGGGACAGATGTTAGCACTGAATAAACAGAGATGGGGGTGGGGTGGTTATAACAATGGACAGCATGTTTTCCATAGTAATCAGAGCAACCTGTCTGCTGTGGGCTTATGAAATTGTCTACATGGACAAGGTGTCCCTAGGAGTGAAATACATGGGGAATCTATTAAAAATTTGTGTGATCTATACAGCTAGAAGAATGTTAGGTCAGGTGAACAGCAGGTGACCTCTCGATCAATTCACAGACCTGAGCCAGTTCACAGACCCACAACCCCTTCAATGAGGGGAAGGCCAGGTCTCTTTGGAGAAAGACACTGCTACATCACCAAAGGTTTATACTGTTAGTCTTTCTTCTGGCCTCCCGCAAAGGGACCTGTGGCCTTTCACTCGATTGACGTTCACAGGGAGAAGGAAATAATCAGACTTTTCAGGGATGACTGGACACTGGCTCTGAACTAAAACTAATTTGAGGAGACCAAAAATATTCTGAAGGCCCACCAATAAGAGTGTAGGCAAGTGAAGGTCAAGTTATTAATGGAGTTTTAGCTCAGGTACACCTCACAGTGCGCCCAGTGGGCCCT
>NW_022103906.1:36890687-36893680 GCF_000313985.2 Echinops telfairi
ATAAAGCAACAACAATACCTTCCTTCTCCCAGCCGATGGCCTCCTGGGGAGTTCCTTATGTTAAGTTGACTGAGGACGGATTATCCATGCTTCGTTTACTGACTGCTCTGCACATATGTGGGTGCCACTTGTAAGTGGACAGCAGCAGCACTACAGCCCCTTTCTGGGATCTCCCTAAAGGACAGCAGTGAAGGGAAATCCTCCTAATGGGCAGATTTCAATCAGTGCACCTGGCCATTCAGTCTGCCTGGAAGGAGAAATGTCCAAATATGAGATTGTATACTGACTCATGGGCTGTGGCTAATGGCTAGGCTGGGTGGTCAGAGAATCAGAAGGCATATGATTGGAAGTTTGGTCACAAGGAGGTGTGGGGAAAAAGTACGTGGATAGACCTCTCTGAATGGACCAAGAAAGTAAAGATCATTGTGTCTCATGTGAATGCTCGCCAAAGGGTTACCTCTGAAGAGGAGGACTTTAACAATCAAATGGATAAGATGACATGTACTGTGGAGACTGTTCCTCTTCTTTCCTCTGCCATGCCTGTCATTACTTAATGGACACATGAACAAAGTGGACATGCTGGCAGGATGGAGGTTAAGCACAGACCCAGCAACATGAACTTCTACTCACAAAGGCTGACTTGACTATCACCGCTGCTGAGGGCCCCATCTGCCAGCAGCAGAAGCCAACATTGAGTCCAAGATATGGGACCATTCCTCGGGGAGATCAACCAGCAACCTGCTGCAGGTTGAAAACATAGGACCACCTCAGCCATGGATGGGGCAGTGCTTTGCTCTTACTGAAATAGACACCTAATCTGGATATGGACTTCCTTCCCTGCACGCAATACTTCTGCCAAAACTGCCATTTGTAGACTTACAGAATGCCTTATATGCCAACATGGCATCCCACAAAGCATTGCTTCAGATCAAGGAACTCACTTCATAGCAAATGAAGTGTGGTAATGGGCCATGCCCATGGACTCCACTGGTCCTATCATGTTCCTCATCATCCTGAAGCAGCCGACTTGATATAACAATAGAATGGAGACACAATTATGGTGCCAGTCAGGTAACAACACCTTGTGGGGCTGGGGCAATATTCTCCAGGTGACTGAATATGTTCTAAACCAGTGGCCAATATATGGTGCTGTGCCTCCAATATCCAGGATTCATAGACTCAGGAACCAAGGAGTGGAAGCTGGAATAGCACCACTCACTATTATTCCTAGTGATCTACTTGCAACGTTTTTGCTTCCTGTCCCAGAAACCCTATGCTCTTCAGTCCTGGATGTCCTGATTCTGAAGGAAGAAATGCTCCCACCTAGAAACACAGCAATGATTGCACTGAACTAGCAGCTGAGAATGCCCCCTAGCCACTTTGGGCTCCTTGTGCTTTGGGGTTAACAGGTCAGGAAGGGTGTCACTGTACTGAGCAGTGTGATTGGTCCGGATTACCAAGGAGAAATTGGACTGGTGCTATACAATGGAGGTAAAAAATAATATGCCTGGATCCAGGAGATCCCCTAGGTTGTCTCTTAGTGCTACCATGCCCTGTGATTAAAGTAAGTGGTAAGTTACAGCAACCCAATCCTGACAGGACGTCTAATGACCCAGGCCTCTCAGGAACGATGATCTGGGTCACCCCACCAGGCAAAGAAGCATGGCCAGCTGAGGTGCTGGCCGAGGGCAAAGGTAATACAGAATGGGTAGTTTGGTAGTTACATTATCTCCTGTCAACTTGAGAAGGGGTGAAGTCTAGCCTGTCAATCAGGTAGCAGCCTGATGATGGCCTCATTTGGAGGCACGAAGGAGATGAATAGTTCACTGGAAGCCAGATACACTCTCTCCCTGTGAATATTACTGTTGACAAGAGACATGAGCAATGCTGATGGAAGCCAGAGCCCTGGAGCTGGAGGAGTCATGTGGAGACCCATGCCAACGCTGAGATGCTTCCATTGACACTGGATCCACAAGATTTCTCACCCACTGGCCTGTGATCTTCCTGCATTCAGCACCATTGCATGGCTGCATGAGTCTAAAGAAGAATTTATGGACTAGTATCAGACACATGGACTAATGTCGGACTTAAGGACTTGATCTGGACTAGGCTGGAATGTTTTCTCAATATACAATTGCTCTTTGATATAAAGTTCTCTCTTATACACATACGAGTGCCTCTAGATTTGTTTCTCTAGTCAACCTGGACTAACACAGTTACATAAGGCATGAGGTCTCTGAATCAGTTGACAGTGACACCAGGCACTTCTTCCTTTTTCTATTTGCTCCCATTCAGATCATGCTTCCCCAAACACAGTTCTACCGTTCCAGATCACATTTGGCATCATTAGAAATACATCGTGAATTTTCATAGGATTATATGTCTTTATCTAAAAGGAACCAGTTTAGTTTTTCAGTGTATATGGCATTTTCTTCTACTTTTTTTTTTCTTCTCCTTCTAGGTTTGCAACAGACTACCAGTAAGTATATGTAGGAAAAAACTAACAATACCAAAATAAAAAAATAATAGGTTAAAAAAAACAATTAAAGCAAAAACATGCTAAAGGCTGCAAATAACTCCAAAATTTCTAACAAGAACTTTCCTGGACCTTCCACAGTAACACTGACAAACATGAAAAAGAAATACCCTGACTCAGCTATTGACCAAGCCCAGCTGTTTTACCCTCACCACTTAATGCCTTGACTCTGAGCACCACTGCTTACTGGAGGCCATCAGTGTATGATGTTCTTTCCACTTGCACCTTATTCTCCATCTCTCAATGCTCCCCATGTGAATGGTTACCCGAATGAATACATCTCAATATCCATAGGAGTCTATGTGAAGAAAAAGATCTCCCTACTCATTGGTTACTCCAAAACCTTCGTAGGCACATTTCCTCCTAGTTTTAGATTTATTTCCTTGATAGAATGATTTGTGTGCTTTCTTCCCCTCACTAAAATGTAGGCTCTATCGGGGCAGAAATATTGTGTTTT
>NW_022103906.1:36894070-36895214 GCF_000313985.2 Echinops telfairi
TATTGCATGTAAATTGGATCATAGTATTTGCTATTTGTATTGGACTTATCTCACTTTGCATAAATTTACATGGTTTATCAATGTAGTAGTAGGGTTAGAATTTATTTTTTCTCTCTTATTCACTGATTCACTCACTACCCTCAAGGTGATGCCAATTTATAGGGACATTATAGAAAAGGACAGAACTTCCCTATCAGTTTCCTAGATTGTAACTCTTTAAGAGAATTGAAAGTCCCATCATTCTCTCTTGCATTTAGCAGCCCAAGTAACCCATTATTAGGGTTATTCCTTTGTATGGATGCAACATATTTTATCCATTCATCTCTTAATAGGCATTTGAATTGTTTCCATAGTTTGGCTATTGTGAATAATGTTGCAGTGATCATTGATATAATGTGTTCGAATTACAGTTTTTTGGTATATGAGAGGGGACAAAAAATACCCAACCAGACCAATAAAAGTTCCACTGGTTGGAACTTTCAAAGTACGGCCTTGCCCCTCCCTCATCCCCCACCCCCAGGTAAACATCAAGCAACTCACTCTGAGGCTGTCTCTTGGGAAGTTTCTCTCTGGTTAGAGTGAATTTTTTCATAAAAGTAGTTTCACCAGAACCTCATTTTTTTTTATCGCAAATTTAAGAGATGGTGTGTGGCTGTGCAATTTTTTTTTGCCCTGCTCAGGAAAAATGCCACAGAAACTGTTGGGATGTTAAACACAGCTTACAAGGACCACACTATGGGGAAAACTTAAGTGCATTAATGGTTTTCTCATTTCAAAACAGATGAAATGTTGATTGATGACAAACCTCATCAACTTCCCTAAGGGACAAAAATGTTGACTCATAGTGCATTTGGAGTTCTTGCCACCAGGTCAGATTGTTAATCAAATTTTCTAGTTAGAGTTTCTGAAAACATACATAACAGTGTGAGACAAAAAAGGCCTGATGTGTGGCAGATGGGCGACTGGTGCTGCCACCACGACAATGCACCTGCTCATGCAGCCATCTCAGTGTGTCAGTTTGGGGCATAAAACAGCATGCCTCTTGCCCCCTGCACCTAATTCACCTGAACTGACTCTATGTGAGTTCTTTTTGTTACCATGAATAAAGAGGGACATGAAAGGACAGCGATTTGAGGACATAGAA
>NW_022103906.1:36895710-36897478 GCF_000313985.2 Echinops telfairi
TTTTGTTAATTTCCAACTTAGTGTGTGTGAGTGGTGTCACATTGGGGCTTTGCATGTCATTAATGATTATTGATGGTGAGTATGAGTTGATACGTTTATTGATCATGTATGTTCTTTGGATAGATGTCTACTTTGTTCATTTTAAGTATTTATGTTATTTAATTGAATGATTTATTTATAGATTTTATCTGATATTTGATTTGCAACCATTTCTTCACATTCTGCAAATATGTCTTTTCATTTTCTTGATAATATCCTTTTATATTCAAAAGTTTTTATTTTAGCAAAGCTTATTTATCTATTTTTCTCATATTACTTATGTTTGTTGTGTTATATATATATACATTCACTCCCCAAAAGGAGGTATAAACTTTAATTTTCAAAATTCAGGCGGGATATACTCAAGGTCTTGTTTTGACCTTCATGGATTTGTTTTTAATTGGGTCAGCTTCACCCTGAACTTACTTTGGAGGAATTGATTATTTTTTCTACAGACAGCCACTGGCCTCATTTTAGCTGCTGATATTGAACTCCTCCATTGTTTCTTCCCACAGACATTGTCAATTTAATTACTGTGCATTCCATTTGGAGAAGTCCAAATGTACAGTGTTGTTGGAAAAAGGTATTCATAATGAAGACATTGTTAGTCTTGCAGAATTTTACCATGGGATCTCCAGCTTCATTTCCATCACTAAGGTCATAAACATATATTCCAACACACCTCGACGCCAAAAAATTTAAGAGAGTGCTACCTGGCAAAGGGGCTGGAAGAGGCGCATATTTGTATCCAATCCAAAGAAAAGTGATTCAACAGAATGCACAAATTATAGAACAATGTCACTGATATCATATGCAATTAAAAATTTGCTAAAGATCATCCAATAATGATTGCAGCAGTACATTGACAGGAAGCTACCAAATATTCAAGCTGAATTTTGAAGAGGATATGAAACAAGCCATATCATTACTGACATCAGATATATCAGATGAATCCTTGACTGAAATCAGTAATACCTGAAAGATGTTTATTTGTGTATCATTGACTATGGAAAGACATTGGACTGCATGAACTACAACTAACTCTGGACTAAAAGGAATGAGAACCCCAGAACATTTCATAGTGTTCATGCGGAACCTGTCCATGGGTCAAGTGGCAGTGTGACAACAGAACAAGGGATTATTGCCTGGTACGAAAGGCGGAAGGGTGGGCATTATGTTTGCACACCCTTTCTGTATACTTATTCAATTAGTACGCTGAACTAATAATCAGAGAAGCTGACCTATATGAAGAAGAATTCAGCAGCAAGATTGGAGGAAGACTTATTAACAGCTTCTGATATGCAGATGATACAACCTTGCATACTGAACGGCAGGAGGCTTTGAAGCACTTGCTGATGAAGATCGAGGACGACAGCCTTCAGTATGGATGACAAACCACTGGAAAGAAAACAAAAACCCCCACTACTGGACCAATAGCACCATTAGGATAAATGGAGAAATGGCTGCAGTTCTCAAGGATTTATTTCACCTGCATGCCCTATTGACTATCCATTAGGTATGCAATCAATACATTCTCAGGATTCCAAAGTATGTGACTTGTACAGAGGATATCTCAATAAATTTATATCACTGAATTCAAATATGTGAACAAGGAGATTACTATAAGCTCAGAAGACATTGGTTCTATTATTGGCAACATTGATCATTTATAATATGTCCTTGGGTAAGTCTTTCTTATATTCCAAACCTGCTTCTTTTTTTTTTTTTT
>NW_022103906.1:36898555-36900410 GCF_000313985.2 Echinops telfairi
CTTACCCTTTTTCAAGGTCTAATAGTAGAGATGCACATCATCCCAAAGAGGCCCATGTGTAGTAGAATGCACAATTTACTGAAAAGCAAATATCAACTTTCAGATTGAGTTTTCTTATCTCTGAAAGGGGGAGGCCATGAGGACAATCTCCCTTCTTGAACAGGGTTTTCATTTAATGCACTATTATATGGAACTGATCCCTGTGGACTTCCCTGCTTTTTCCTGGGTTCAGTCTCAGAAAGCTCATGGAAATGTTAGAGGTAATCTAATTTTTACATCTTATGTAGGGAATTTGTAATTAAAATCACCTTTTTGATCTAGATGAAATGTACCAGTCCTTTAGAAATGTTAAGGGTTGCGGAGTCTATAGAGACAACCTGTGAACTCTGCATGCCTATTTGCGTCCTCTTCGCTTTTGTTTGTCTAGATGTACGTGACCAACCCCACTGAAGCACTGTGCACATGGGAAAGGAAGGAATGCGTTTTGCCCAAGGGATGGAAAAAAAGACTTTTTCCAGGCTGAAATAAGTACATTACATACGTTTCATCTTTTTGTCCAAAGGAAACACAAATATTCTAACCAATGGTCTCCAAACATATTGGTAGAAATTTGTTTACTGTGGTGAAATTCATACAAAATTAAATTCATCATGTGAATATTTTTTTCTACCCAATATCGTAACCTCTTTTTTTCCTGTCCTTTTATTTGTGGAGTGTAGCACACACAGAAGAAAACACATCTATGTGACCCTGTCTTTATTTTCCTGCCACACTGCCTCTTTCTGTCTCTGTTCCTTTCCCCTCTACAGATATCTCCTCACCACGCCTTCAAAGTCTGTTTCGGTTTGTTTGTTTGTGTGTGTGTGTGTGTGTGTGTGTGTGTGTTTTTGGTGTGAAAAACCATTAAACATTTTTTTCTTTTTTTAATGGTTTCATATAATATTTGTCTTAATGAAATTAGCTAATTTTGCTGAGCACAATGTTTTCCAAATTTGTCTAAGTCCTGAGGGGTTCGAGAGTTTCATTTTTGATTTTAGAGTTGCTACTATTCCATTGTATGTATGTACCAAAGTTGATTTACTCATTTCTCCACAGATCAGATGTTTGCTGTTTCCATAATTTCACTGTTATAGCTAGCACTGTGATAAACAGATATCTCTTCACATTTTTTCTTTCTTTCTTTCTTTCTTGAGAATATAATGAATAGAAATTATTACAAGGTCAAATGGTATTTTGATCTGCATGTGCTTTAGGAAGCACCAGACTGTTTTCCATCATGACCTTACAATTCTTCATTCCTACCAGCAGTGTATCTGTGGATTTTCTTTTCACTCTTTTAATAAAGTCTTTGGATGTACATACATGTGTCCTTTTTAGGAGGTTCAAGTCCTCTATTTTGTCTTCTGTAGGGTGAGTGTTTTTCATTTATGTTCTGTAATGTATTTATGCCTTGTATCAAGATCTTGAAGTTTGTCCTTATTTATTCATCAATCATTGCTCTAGTTATAAGCTTTATATTTAAGTCCTTCATCTAAAGATAAATTTTATATGTGGTATGTGTTTGGCTGAATTTTCTAGGGAAACAAAACTTAATACATTGCTAAATGTATAAGAAATAATTTTATTTCTTTTTATTTATTTGTTTTAATTTTAAAAAATAATTGTATTTCAAAAAGAAATTCATATAAAGGACATGACCCAGGTCAGTCCAACTCGAGCCTATGGGTCAGATGCCATCCAGACTGGTCTCCACTGTTTCTGGCCCTCCCCACAGAAAAAGCAGAAAGATAAAGCAGCAGATCACAAGCTAATGGATGCAGATTTTTCATGGATTTAAGGTCAGCAGGAACATGGC
>NW_022103906.1:36900510-36902510 GCF_000313985.2 Echinops telfairi
TGCAGCCATTGTGTCAGACAATCTTGTTGGGGAACTTCCAAATTTCAGCTGCCCTTCTGCTTTACCATGCATGATGTGTTTATATTTAATGATTTGTCTTTATTAAAACTACGTCCAAAGTATGTAAGAGGAAGTTTCACAATACTTCTCTCAAAGGAGTACTCTAACCTTACTACTTCCAGGATGGCAAATAACTGGGCAGTATTTCATTTTGTCTACAATCATAGAGTGGATAATACAATTTTTTAAAATCATTTTATTAGGGGCTCATACAACTCTCCTCACAATCCCTATATACATCCAATGTGCAAAGCACATTTGTACATTTGTTACTCTCATCATTCTCCAAACATTTGCTTTCTACTTGAACCCTTGATATCAGTCCCTCATTTTTCTCCTCCCTCCCCAACACACCTCCCTCTCCTTTCCCCCACCTCCCAGAACCATCAGCCCTATTGTTTTCTCCTCCAGTTTGTTTCTCCATCCTATGTTATCTATATAGACCTGCAGAGATAATAATATGCACAAAAGCAAATCAGAGAAAAACAAATGATAAAAAAACCCAAATGATTAAAAAAAAAGAAGAAAAGCCTGTAAATAGTTCAAGGTCTGTTTGTTGACCTTTAGAAAAGGACAAGAGAAAGGAAAGGGCCAAAGCAGCTCTCACTTCAGAGGCCCCACCTCTGAAGTGACCTCATTAAGTGCAGCCGACACAAAAATCTAACCATCACAGTGTGAGAGATGGCTCCTGTTTCATTCTTTTGCAGATGGAGATCCAATTTTTCCAGCATTATTGATTAAAAAGACTATCCCCTCCCTACATATCCCCATTATCAGAAATCAAGGAACTGCATTTGCTTGGTTTGAATTCTGGTTTGTCAGTTCTGATCCATTGCTGTGCATCTCTATTATTTTACAAATACTAAGCTACCTTGAGTACCATGGTTATATAGGTTTTAAAATTAGGGAGTGAGAGGCCACCTACTTTGTTTCCATTTTTCGATATCTTGTACTTGTTAGGGGCTATCAAGTCCATTCAATCATATAGTGACCCTATTCTTTTTTTTAAAAATCATTTTATTGGGGGCTCATAAAGCTTATCACAATCCATACATGGAACCATTGCATCAAGCACATTTGTACATTTGTTGGCATCATCATTTTCAAAACATTTTCTTTCTACTTGAACCCTTGGGAACAGTTCCTCATTTTTTTAGCCCTCCCTCCTTCCCCCATGTATCCTTGATAATTTATAAATTATTATTTTGTCATGTCTTATCTTAATAAGTACAACCTGGCAGATGCTATAAACCTGAAAGCATGCAGTGTATTAGATTTTTATTCATAAACATACAAGGAACTGTCAAAATGAACTTCCTTGAGTACAGTAGAGACATGAAGGGAAACTCAGATTGGTAAAGAACAAGGTTGTGGTAACCTATAGCAATCTCAGCAGCATGCTGTTTGCACTGACCCAAAGATGTGCACAGCATGACAAAATTTATGATGCCTGGTTTTCTGCTGACTTGCCTCAGAGTATCCTTAACAATTATCATAGATTTGACAAATGTATTAAGTGTAATGAAGAGTATTTTGAGGTGATAGGTTGTTTTGTAAAAGTAAATAAATAAATATATAGCTTTGAAAAAAAATTGTTTTTGGAGGGGGTACCCCCTCATATGCCTAGGATTGGAATTATTTGCTTATCTAGTGAATCTCTGTTTAAGAATTTTAGGAACTGTCAAAATTGTTTCCCACACATTCATGCCAGGTTAAATGTCCTTCATCAAAGTACACATGTTTCAATTTCTTCACATCTTGTCAACACTTATTATTAGTGTTTCAACGTCTTCATATCAGCTTTATCAATACTTATTATCCACCCAATTCTATCCAAACACACTTTTTTCCTAACTTACTTCTTGCCTTCCTTCCTGCCTTCCTTTCTTCTTTTTGTTAATTTCCAACTTAGTGTGTGTGAGTGGTGTCACATTGGGGCT
>NW_022103906.1:36909010-36910234 GCF_000313985.2 Echinops telfairi
GTGTGTGTGTGTGTGTGTGTGTGTGTGTGTGTGTGTGTGTGTTTAATTCTGGACTTCTTTCCACCCTTAAGCCAATGCTATCTTCAGGACTGTTTTCTCTTTGTTGAACTCTGGGTGGGATTGCTGTATGTGGTGGTCTCTTATTTATACTTGGTGAGTGCTGTTCTTCTGCCCATGCTGGGTCGGCAAGGATTTTTTGTAGGAATGGATTTCTTCTAATGTATTCTTTGCTTTTTCTTGTCTGGGAAGACTCTTACTTCTCCATATATCTTGATCGATAATTTGGCTGGGTACAGTATTCTTGGGTTTGCGTTATTTTCCTTCAATTTTTGAAATATGTTTCTCCATTCTCTCCTCTTCTTCATAGTATCTGCTGATAGATCTGAGCATATTCTTATTTTTGAAACTTCATCTGTGATTGCTTGTTTTTCCCTTGCTGCTCTCATGATTTTCTCCTTTTCCTCAAAGTTGGATAGTTTAACTATTATGTGCCTTGGTGACTTCTTCTTGGGATTCAGTCTAGCTGGTGTTCTTTCAGTCTCCTGAATGGTTGCCTGGTTTTCATTCATTAAGCTGGGGAAGTTTTTCTCCAAGAATTCTCTCACTATTATGGCAGTCTATCCACTCCATGCTGGGAAATGGGTGGCGATAAATAGGTTAGTCATTATATCACATTATCCTTCTGTCAAATTTCAGTAATTTCTTTTTTCTTTAAACATTCCCTTTGGTAGTTATAATTATTTGGAATTAGATTCCAGAGATCAGAACTTGTGAATTTGATTGTTTTTGCCAGCTTAATCACTGATTTACTATGAGAACAGAGTGTTGCCAGCTTGATCACTGTTTTACTACAAGAACAGAGTTTTCCAGTTCTCTATTCTGCTCTTTGCTGTGACATCGCCAAAGTTTAGGGTCCTCATTCCATTAGTGCACATATATAGAACCCTGATAAGCCAAACTAACTGCCATGAAGTCAGTGTTCCTGTGCATTTCTGAGAATGTAACTGTCTATGGGTGTAGAAAGCCCGATCTTTCTCCTATAACCCTAATAGTTATATAAAAATGACACTCAAATTATATGCATTAAATACTGTTCTCATTACATTTAAGTTATATGATTACATACTGTACTCTTATTGACATATATTATAAAAGCTACTGGGAATATAAAATTAAAGAGGCAAAGAAATCTATAGAATAAATATATATTTGTCTTGTTTTATT
>NW_022103906.1:36911723-36912715 GCF_000313985.2 Echinops telfairi
TGCAAGGGGACTACAGAACTGAGACTGGCCCATCAGAGGGTGTCACCCTAGTCCTGATCTCTGAGGGCAATGCTGGACAAAGTAACTGCAATGGTAGTACTCAGTAATAATTGAAATAAGCCTGCTGGTAAATTATAAGTTAGGTGAATATGGGGCTGTATTGAGATAGCCAAGGACCCAAAAGCCAAAAGATTAAGCACCCACAGTACACAGTAGTGGTAACAGAATGTTGGGACAGAACATGAAAATTTATGAGAGAATAAAATTACACAGTAAGATTCTTTAACTTGCAAATGTATAGATGTGCTTTACACAATTGATCTATGTATTGTGATAAATTGTATGAGCCCCAATAAATTGATTAATTAAAAAAAAAAAAGATTCTTTAACTTGAGAAAAAGTAACATTAAAGTCACACCTGGAAACATTAAATAAGTAACAAGAAATTAAAAATCTCAACACTTTAAAACATATCCTCCAAGTTCCTGCAATAACTTGCAGTAACAAGTAATCATGCTATTTAAGTAACTTTAGTAGAAATCTATGCAGGTAAACTAAATGGAAAATTAATATCTATATATCCAACTATTTTGTGAGAGTAGAATATCTATGTGACAGGTGTAAATGATTACTGGCCTTTGGGTCGTAGACTTATGTTATAGTCTTAGCTTCATGAGGAAAGAATTCAGCTTCCCCAGGTAGAAAATGAGCCTTGGTTTACTCATTAGTAACATAAGAACGTTGTTAAAGTATATTTTATCTTTTATTAGAAAGTTAATATAGACATATGATAAACAATTCAGACTGTACAAAGATTTAAAAGGTGCATTCTCACTCTCTTCTGTCTTCATGAACCTTGTTTAGGCTAACAGTTCAGAGACAAGCATTGTTGATACTTTTTTTGAAGTCTTACATAAATTTATGCAAATGCTAATATATGTCCCTTGTGTCCTAACCTGGAGCTGAAAAACAGTCAGATACAACTTTTTAGA
>NW_022103906.1:36913662-36915323 GCF_000313985.2 Echinops telfairi
AGACAAAAATTATTCAATAGAATAGACATAACATTACCCAGGAGATAAAATTAGCAATGCTTTTCTTCCAAGAAGCAGATTTCCTCAGGCATTGTACGTAAAGGGAACTGAAGAGTGAACTGGGCAAGGGTTGGAAAGCCATCTGAGCAAAATGCAAGCTTAATATTTAATGAAGATGAGAAGGATGGAAGTTTGGGTGGAAACATTTCTGAATGTCATACAGTATGAAGGATGATTTGACAAAACCATTGTGAAGCCCTTAAGCCAAAATCAAAGAACTGAGGAGTTTACCGGAATGAGCCTGCCTTAGTAGTAAATTGGACTCTACCTCAGACGCACCTAGAACTTGAGGACTTAAGCCAAAAAATGCAAAGTCTAAGGAAGCAGAAGACAGTTGTACCAATTTTGGAGAGCTATTGGTGGGCGGAGAAATAATGGCTTGCTATATCAATACCCTATATGTCGTATTAAGATATGCATTATTCTGCCAAATCTGTGATGATCATTCTAATGCATTTGTGCTTTGTTCTTTCATATCAGGTTATATCTCAGAGGTGCTATGGAATGGGGGCTTACTCTCTTGAAGCTTTGAAATAAGTTTTTTCTGTTTTTCAATAAATGAAACCCAGAATTGTTGAACCTATAGGGATAGCAAGTAGAACAAGGGGGTCGGGGACGGAGCTTAAGGGAGGGGTGGTGATAAAAGAGAGATGATGTCAAGGTAGCCAGAAATGAATAGGATGTTTGGGAACTGAATATGGAAGCAATGTATGATTCTGCCTGATAAGATTGAACAAAATAATGAAATGATATTTGGATTTATTCCCAAGTTAGAATAAATTGAAAGACCAAAAAACAAACAAACATATCCAGAAATTGTTTTTAGGCTTACACTAAATCCCAGCTCCAATTTGGTTCTTACGTCATGGCCCTAATTGATACTCACCTCCAGGAAGGGAACACAAAGGAGACAGGTGCTATAGTAAAATGTAGTGAAGAAATTAGATGGTGCTCAGCTCTCAGATAACATAGCATCTGGGGTCTTAAAGGCTTGTCTCCAAACAAACAGCCATCTAAGTGAGATTTCCACTAAGTCCACATGGAAGAAACACATCCTCAGCAGTCACCAAAGGAATGTGAAGCATATAATCCAAAATTGAAGGGAGGGATTAGTATCCGAGCCTAAAGTCTGAGAATCTAGTTTGAAGAAAGCTATGGATGACAGTGAAAATCCAAGATTTTTTAAAGAATCATTTTATTGGGGGCTCGTACAACTCATCACAATCCATACATACATCCATTGTGTCAAGAACATTTTTGCATTTGTTGCCATCATCAAAACATTTGCTTCCTACTTTCCTTGGTATCAGCTCCTCATTTTTCCCCTCCCTCCCCACCACCTCCTCCCTCATGAACCCTCGATAATTTATAAATTATTATTATTTTGTCATGTTTTACACTGTCCAACGTCTCCCTTCACCCACTTTTCTGTTGTCCGTCCCCTAGGGAGGAGGTCACATGTAGATCCTTATAATTGGTTCCCCATTTCTACCCCACCCTCCCAGTATTGCCACTCTTACCACTGGTCTTGAAGTGATCATGCATCCTGGATTCCCTGTGTTTCCAGTTCCTGTCTGTACCAGTGCACATCCTCTGGTCTA
>NW_022103906.1:36915927-36917340 GCF_000313985.2 Echinops telfairi
TGATGGTACATAATAGAGGGTATCTTGGGAGTGTTATGTCATTGAGGATCACCCTCTTAAAATTGCAGTGTATGTTTTTTCATTTTGGGGGTTATGAAAACCAGGACTGATGAAACTATAGAGTCAGCAAGCTAAATAAGGGTTTGGGGGGTGGAGGTGACATGGAAGTGCTGGCTGGGTGAAGGGGTGATGATGTCAAGGGGTCCACACAGACAAAATACATGTTTGGAAACTGATTGTGGGAGCAAATGTACAATTCTGCTTGACATGTTTGAACTCTGGGATGATTTGATATATGAATTAATCCCAATGAATAAAAAAGATAATATAGTCAAAGACTTAAAGAAAATAAAAACATAATGAGAAGATGATACATCATGAAATGAGAAGAAACAGCTGTAAGTATATATTAATAATCAGAATGCTGAGTGTACAATGCATAAATCCAGGAAAATTGGAAGTCATGAACAATTAGATAAAATGCATGAAGGTCAACATCTTAGGCATTATTAAGCTGAAATTGAGTGACACTGGATGGTTTATATTCTTGGAATGACAAGTTAAAGAGGAAGATTTAACATTCATCTTCAAAAATAACTTTTCAAGATCTATCTTGAAGTAAAATACCGTCTATGAGAGGACAATGTCTATGCACCAACAAGGAAAAACAGTTATTCTAACTTACAAACCAACCACAAAAGGTGATGATGAAGACATTGAAGAATTCTACCAAAGTCTTCAGCCAGAAATTCATCAAACATGTAATCGAGATGCATTTAAAATTACTGGACTGGACTGTTAAAGTTGCATGTATGATAACAACAAAGCTGGGTATCCCATGATGGAATTTTTCAAGATCAATCCTTCTTCATTGCGAATCACTTCTTTGTTGCAAATACCTTTTCTTCAAACAGTGACTTTACATGTGCACCTTATCAGAAGGAATACTCAGGAATTAAATGGACTAAATCTATGTGAAAAGGTGATGGGGAAGCCCAACATCGTCATCCAAAACAAGGCCAGAAATGGACTATAGAATAGATCATAAATTGCTCCAATGCAAATTCAGGGTAAAGTTGAAAAAATTAAAATTAAATCTACTAGAGCCAAAACATGACCCTGATTATATTTTATTTGCGCTTAGAAGACACCTCAAGACCGGATTTGATACATTGAACACTTGTGACAAAGAACCCTACTAGTTGTGGAAGATCTCAAGAACATCATACAGGAAGAAAGCAAATGGTCATTAAAAAGACTTGATAATCCTCCTTCCTTCCCCTATCTCCCACACTCCCATGTCCCTCTGGGGCCATCGGGAATGGACCTAGGTGCAAATAATTATAGGTTTGGTAGTAGATGGCAGGTGGACATTGGGCCTCCTCATGCGCACTCCCCTAACACAAGAGCACC
>NW_022103906.1:36919727-36921099 GCF_000313985.2 Echinops telfairi
CAAGATAGATCCGTTTGTCTTTTTGGGAGTACATGGGACTTTCAATATTCTTCTCCAGCACCACAATTCAAATGCATCAGGTCTTTTTTGGTATTCTTTATACCATGTCCAATTTTCACATGCACATAAAGAATTGGAAATACCATGGGTTGGGTCAGGCACCCCTTAGTCTTCAAAGTAGCATCCTTAATTTTCAATACTCTAAAGGAGTCTTGTGCAGCAGATTTACCTAATGTAAGTCATCTTTAGATTTCTTGACTGCTGCTTCCATGAGCATTGATTGTGGATCCAAGTAAAATGAAATCCTTGAGTTCAACATTTTATCCATTTATTATATTATTTATTGGGCCAATTGTGTGGATTTTTGCCTTTTGCACATTGAATTGTAATCCATACTGAAGAAACAATCTTTTGTCTTCAGCAGTGTGGTAGTTATCTAGTCTACCCGGACTAGCACAATCAGCAAGTGCTTCAAGTCCACCTCACTTTCAGCAATCAAGGTCTCATCTGCATATCACAGGTTGTTAAAAATTCCTCCAATTCTGATGCTACACTCTTTTTCATGGATTAAATAAGTATGGTGAAAAGATATGACACTGACTCACCCTTTGCCTGATTTTAAAACATAGCTCTCATAGACTTGCTTTAATTTGTTTTGGCTTCAACCTGAACTTACATATGAGCAATTCATGGACTATTCCAACATTAGTCCCTGAGTGGGTTTCAGCTGCTGATATTGAACTTCTCTATTGTCTCTTCCCACAGATATAGTCCATTTGATTTCTGGGTATTCATCTGGTGCAGTCCAAATGGATAGTAGCCATTTCTGTTGTTGAAAGAAGACATTTGCAATGAAGAAGTCATTGGTCCTACAAAATTCTATCATGTGATCTCAGGCTATGTTTCTATCACCAGGTCCCTGTTTTCCAACTATTGTTTTCTTTTGTGTTCAACTTTTGAATTTCAATTGCCAATAATTATCATAGATAATTATTATAATTATCAAAGATGCATAGCATATTTGATTAGTTTCTGACTGAAGTCATTGGTAGAATTCTTCAAGTTCTTCATCACTGGCTTTTGTGATGGGTGCATAAATTTGAATAATAGTGGTATTGACAGGAGTTCTGTAAAAGCAGATAGATATAGTCCAATCACAGACAGTACTTCAAGATAGATCTTGCAATGTCCTTTCGGATGATGAACACATCGCCATTCCTCTTGATTCTGTCATTTCTAGTGTAGTAAGTCATACAACTTTCTATTTCAAAATGGTCAATACCAGTCCATTTCAGATTACCAGTGCATAAGATATCGATTTTATGTATTCCACTTCATTTTGAAGATTGCCAATTTTCTTAGATTCATATTC
>NW_022103906.1:36922996-36940610 GCF_000313985.2 Echinops telfairi
TTGCAGGCATATTATAAAAGTTTGTAGAGACAAATGAGTGGTATTCAGAGTTCTTTGAAAAATTTTGATATCAAAACTTGTGCAAGAAAAAGACAACTCAAAAGAATGTGAATAAAAACTTAAATAATGCACACTAATAAAACATTGTCTTCGACACTAATAATATACCCAAAGTTACATCCAAAATTGTTGCATTAATTAGCACTTTTACCAAGGATGAGTGAATTTTAATTTTCTTCAATTGAGTAAACAATGGAGTTTTAACAAAAATTGTAAAACTTCTAGTCTATTGCTATATACCCACCACTTGTCTATCAGTTTGTTGTACTGTGGTGAGTTGGGTGTTTCCGTGAAGCTGCAAGCTGTGTCACCAGTATTTTAAATATCCTCAGGGTCACCCAAAGTGAACTGGTTTCAGCAGTACTTCCAGACTAGGAAAAGGCTCTGAAGAAGGACTATGTTGTCCATTTTAGAGGAATGATCCACTGAAAATCCTGTGGAGAGCATGGCAACATTATCAGATACTGAAAACTTCATGAGACGAAGCAGAGCACTGTCAGAGTTATCCCCGGAAGGTGAGTCCCTCAGTTCGGAACCACTCAAAATATGACTGAGGAAGAGCTGCCTTCTCAAAGTAGAGTTGATCATGGTACCGTGGATCAGTGGGTCTCAACCTTCCTAATGCCGAGACCCTTCAATACAGTTCCTCATTTGGTGGTGACCCACGCCCCCCTAGTATAAAATTATTTTCTTTGCTACTCCATAACTGTATTTTTGCTATTGTTATGAATCGGGCGACCCTTGTGAAAGGATCGTTCTACCCCCAAAGGGGTCGTGACCCACAGGTTGAGAAGCGCTGCCATGGATAGAGTAAAGCCTTCAGGACCTTCATTAATGGATGGGGCATGACTCAAAATAAGAACAAATAAGTACAAGTATCAATTAATAACTGGAACTTGGAAAGTAGTAAGCATGAATCTAGAAAAATTGGAAGTCACCGAAACTGAAATGGGATGCACAGCAATTGAGATTGTAGGCATTAGAGAGTTGAAATGGACCGGTATTGGACATGTTGAATTAGAAGAACATTGTTTACTATCCCAGGAATGACACAATCAAGAGGAATGGTGCTATATTCATCATCAAAAAGGACATTGCAAGGTCTGTGTTGAAGTACAATGCTATCTGTCATAGGACTATAGCTGCCTTCATGGAGATCTAGTCAATAAAACTATTATTCAAATTTATGCCCCCATCACTAAAGCCAGTGATGAAGTTGAAGAATTCTACCAATAACTTCAGTCAGAAATTGATCAATCATGTTATCAAGATACCTTGATAATTATTGTCGATTTGAATTCAAAAGTTGGAAACAAAGAGGAAGGAACAATCGTTGGAAAACATAGACTTGGTGATAGAAACAAAGCCTGAGATCCCACGATAGAATTTTGCGAGACCAACGTCTTCATGGCAAATACATTTTTCATCAACCTGAACGGTGACTATGCACATGGTCTTCTTCAGATGAAATACACAAAAATCGAACAGGCTGTATCTGTGAGATGAGATGAGGGAGCAACTTAAGATCAGCAGCTAAAACCAGGTCAGCGACTGGCTTTGGGATATACCATTAGTTGCTCATATGTAAGTTCAGGTTCAAGCTGAAGGAAATTAAAACAAGTTCATGAGAGTCAAAATGCAACCGTGAGTCTATCCCTCCTTAATTCTGAGAACATCGCAAGAATAGGCTTGATGCATGAAACACTAAGTGCAGAGACCCGATGAGTGTGGGAGGACATGCAGGTCATCACACATGAAGAAAGCAAAAAGTCATTCAAAAGACAGGAAAGAAAGAAAATATCAAAGTGGTTGTCAGAAGAGACTTTGAAACTTGCTCTCAGTCATACACTTTAAAAATTAGTGAGTGATACTACATATTATTTTTAAATTGTTTCTGTCTGATGAACTCTTTACAACCTTTCTTATTTCTCACTTAAAGTTTCTTTTGTTTATTCACTTTTGAAAGTTCACTTTGAAATGAATCTGTCTTTTGACAATGTTGTTCTTTTATGGTTTATCCATTTTAAATATATATTTAATCATATACAGTTATATAATAATTGTTATTTTCATGTCAAGAAATATATTAAACCCATCATTTTATGCCTATGTCCTGATTGTAAAGACTCTTTCTTAGAATTTTTTCAGAGATGACCCATGTTTCATGGAATTAACTCTTTCTCTGAAGAATGATTTATATAGTGCTAAGTAATTGTTCCAACACTGATTTTAGTAACCTTATTTTCTTCTGCATTTATGAATTATTATCATTATCATTTGTTCTTTTCTCTATGTACTAGAGGTTATTTATAGAATTTTTAAAAAGTATCTGTTTGCTTAACTATTCCACAACTTTGCAAGTCCAAGTAATAACACTGAAGTAATCCCAAGCCAACTCTATTTTTAAATTCTCAAATAGGATATGCCTCTATATTTGGCATAACCTGGAGATTTTGTTATTCATAAATCTGGAAAACAATTTTCAGAAGTGGTTGTCAAAATTCTGCTGCTCTATAAATAAGTTTTAAAACTTTTCCATATATATATATATATATACACACACACACACACACACACACACACACACATCTTTCTATTAATCATATAATCTCAAGGACCCGTAAGCTTCTTTATGGAAGATGCACATATTTCTGAAAAACATTTTAGTCTTAATGATATGCAACATACCTTCAAGAATATCTCTATTCTTAACAAGAGTTAAGGGCTGGGGGATGTGAGCCAGGGGTATAAGATGCTTTTTATTGCACTCAGTAAAATTATATATATAACAAAACATTTCAGTGAAACTCACCTGACCTTCCTATTGAATCACAGAATGAACAAACATAAATCAAGACTGACAAGGTTGAGTCTCTCTCCTCAGAGCTCTGAAAATAATAATATATCATCCTATAACAATATACTACCCATCCTCCCTCAAATTCCTTCTCATTTTGTTGGCAAAATGTTCCTCTACTTAAAAACAAACCTTCATTATACCAGTTGAATGTAATTCTCATGCCAGGAACAGAGTATCAAATCCATATTAAGAGGAGATTGATTTGTACATGGACTTGCCAGAAAGAGAGTTAGGGATGAATTATATCGAAGCTCCTTGTGATCCTTTAATGACACTTCTACTATGTGCCCAGATGTTTTATTGAGAAAGGGAATCAAAAGAAACGCAGATAGTCCTGCTGAATACTGAATACTGAAGCAGAAATTAAAGTGACTCACAAATGCACATAATTGCCCGAAGTATTTATTTTATAAATACAGAGAAATTCTCTTATGGCTCTACATTTATTTTTCTCTCTTAAATGAAAATCAAACATATTTATAAGAAATTAGAACACCTTGTCTCTGTGACAAAAGCAACTAGTGTTAGTGGTTCTCCCGAATCCGATTCCCTTCAATTTTCTTAGGAAAAGAACTTCAGTTCTGTGATGGCAATAAGTCCCGTTTAAAAGATAAGAGGGAAAAAATCAACTAAAACACAAAGAAATAGCTAGTCTCCCTTGAAGTAAGAAATACTCAGGAAACACCATTGCAATGAATGAAATATACATGGGAGCCACAGGAAGGAATTTCCAGAAAAATGCAGTGGAAACGAACTCAGCTCGCATGAAACCCTTTGGGTTTGGCTTTTGCCTTCCTCCCTTCCTTCAATTGTGTCTCCTTTCTTCTCTTTTTCCTTCTTTATTTAATTTTCCCATTTCCTTTCTTTACCTAGCTCCCTCCCTTCCTCCTGGCTCCCTCACTCTCCGTCCTCTCTCCCTTTCTTCCTTCCTATCTTTCTTCACCCCCTCCCTCTCGGCTACTCTCTTTCCTTTGCTGTTTTTTGTTTGTTTGTTTTAACCCCCAGTAACAATTGACATGATGCTGGAAGTTGATGAACCATTTTGTGATGGTGTAGCAACAGATATAAGCTAAGGATGTCAGAGTAAAAAGATAAAAGTTTCTGCTGTTAGTGAATTGTTGCTATACAATTTGAGATGACTAACTGCCAAACTTCTTTTACATTGGAAAAAAGGTACAAGAAAGAAAAGAAAAGAAAATAACTGTCTTTTGTTGTTGTTAGTTGCTGTTCAGAAAGTTTTGACTCTAAGCAACCCTATGTATAACAGACTGAAACATGTCCAAGTCTGCATCATCTTCATAAAAACATAAACAAAACAAAACAGCAAACAAACAAACCCATTCCATCTAGTTGATGCGGGCTCAGGGTGACCCTGTCGGGCCAGGATAGAACTGCCTCTTGGGAGTTTCCAAGGCTGTCACTTCTTATAGGAAGGAGTAGACAGCCCAGCCTTTCTCCAGGTGGTGGTTTTGAACTGTTCCCCTTGAGATTAGTAACCCAATATAGAGCCACTGGACCACTAGGGCTCTCTACCATCCACACTAACCAGTGAAATCTTTACATCCATTGTGGTGGCCACTGTGTCAACGCATCCTGTTGTGGGTCTTCTTTTTCGCTAACTGACACAATACTTAACTGGCATGACATCTTTCTCCAGGGATTGCTCCTCCTGATAACTTGTGCAATGTACCTGAATTGAAATCTTGCCATCCTTGTTTATAAGTAGCATCTTGGCTGTGCTTGTTCAAAGATAGGCATACTTGTCCTTCTCAAAGACTAAGGTATATTTAATATTGTTCCCCAACACCATTATTCAAGTACATCACTCTTTTTTAATGATCTTTTGTTTGTTTTGCTTTGTTTTGTTTTTATGTGTGATATTATGGATGTCATCCTATAACCCATTTGTCATTAATGTTAGTGTGTCAGCTTTATTCTTGAGATAATCTATGCTTTTGGTATGATAAACTCAACATCAATAATCCTGGTGGTATAATGCGCTAGATGTTAAGCAGCTAACCACAAGGCCAGCAGTTTTGAATCCACCAGTCATTTGGTGGGAGAAAAGATGAGGCTTTCTGCTTCCCATTAGAAACACATAGGGCCTTTCAATACTGCCCCACAGGGCTATTATGAGCTGGACTTGACTCAATGGCAGTAGGATTGGTGAGTTTGATACTCACCATCCTCCTTTGGATGTCGTGGATTTGTTTGAATTTTCTTCAGCTTCAACTTGACATTGTATTTGAAAAACTGATTGTCTGAACCTCAGTCATTCCCTGGCCAATTTGGGCAGATGATACTAAGATTCTCCACAATCTCTTTCTACAAATACAGTCAAATAATGTCCTGTATATACCAAACAGTCAGTTCCAGGTGTATAGACACAATTTATGTGATTGGAAGTATATTTCTGATGAATAAGTCATTAGTCTAACAATTCCATTATGTGATTTCAGTCTTCATTTCAATAAACAAGGCTATATTTTCTAACCTAAGAACCTTCTCGTTTTTTAACTTTTGCATTCCATTTACTAGGTATTATTAATGAATACTGATTATATGTTTGACCAATTTCTGACTTAAATTGACTTTTGTGATTGGTGTGCAATTTTTAACAATAATCATATTAACTGGTCTTCTTTGTAGGTGTGTAAATATCTTCTTGCTTGATCTTAATAGTAGAGTAGCTAAAGAAAATGGAAAAAAAGATGAAGTCAAAGAGCTGACTAGAAAATTTCCAAGGACAGCTCGAGAAGACAAAGTAAAATATTAAAATGAAATGTGCAAAGACATAGATTTAGAAAAACAAAAGGGAAGAACATATTCAGCATATCTGAAACTGAAAGAAAAGAAAATATTTAAGCCTCAAGCTGTAATATTGAAAGATTCCATAAGCAAAATATTGAATGATATAGGAAGCATCAAGAGAAGATGGAAAGAATATGTAGGGTCAATGAACCAAAAATAAGCAGTCAACAGTCCACCATTTCAAAAAGTAGCATGTGAGCAAGAACCAACGGTGCTGAAGGAAGAACTTTAAATGCCCTGAAAGCATTAACCAAAACCAAAGCTCCAGGAATTGATTGAATACCAACTGAAATGTTTCAAAGAAATGAATGGAGTACTGCAAGCACTTAATTGCCTGAGCCAGGACATTTGAAAGACAGCCATTTGTCCCACTGACCGAGAGATGCGTCTTTGTACCTAGACCAAAGAAAAGCAACTCAATGGAATGCTCCTATTATAGAACAGTATATCATTGAGGCCCCAGGCAAGCAACATTGTGCTGAAGTTCATCCAACAAAGTGTGCAGTAGGACATTGACAGGGAGCTGCCAGAGATTCAGGCCTGATTCAGAAGAGGGCTTGAACAAGGGATATTATTGCTGTGTTACTCCAGGTAGACTAGAGAAACAAATCCATAGAAACACTGATGTGTATAAGAAAAAAGTTTATATACAAGAGCAGTTGCATATTGAGAAAACACCCCAGGCCAATCCAGAGCACATCCATAAATCCAATGTTAGTCCATGTGTCCAATACCAATCTATAAAGTCCTCTCCAAACTCACAAAACACACACAATGACACTGAACACAGGATGATCACAGGCCAGTGGGTAGAAAGTCTTTGGATCTCGTGGCAGTGTAAGCATCTCAGTGCTGGCACGGGTCTCCATGTGGCTTCTTCAGCACCCAGGGCTGCATCAGAGTAGGTCCATGTGGCTTCTCCTCAGAGAGGTGTCACAGAACATGAGCCAAGAGAGAGTTTGTGCTATCTCCAACCAAGAAGTACAGAAATTTCCAAAATTCTCAGGAGAAGGCTATGCCCACACAGAGGCCACATTGACTATGATTCGATTCACAGCCTAGACTCCACCCCTTCACTCTTAATCCTCTCAAATTCCAAATTGACACAGATTATGTAACTACCACAATTGCTGATGTCAGATGAAACTTGACTTAAAGCAGCGAATACTCTAAAGATGTTTACTTGTGTTTTACTGACCATGCCAAGCCACTCAACTACATGGATCATAACCAATTATAGGTATCATTGAAAAGAGCTGAAATTCCAGACTCATTCATTGTGCTCATGCAGAATTTATACATAGATCAGGAGGAAGCGAGTTGTTCAAATGAAACAAGGGAACACCGCATGATGAAAACAAATGGTAGGGAAAGAGACTCCTGCATGGTGTAAAATGCGCTTCAAGGCTCTATCCTTTTATCACATTTATTCAATCTCTTTGCTGATCAAATCATTAGAAAGGCTGGATTATATGAGGAAGGATGAGGCATATGGATTGGAGGAAGGCTTATTAACAACTTTCCATATGCACACGGCACAAACTTGTTTACAGAAAATGAGGACTTGAAGTACTTGCTGATGAAAACCAAGGATTGCACCCTTCAATACGGATTAAAACTCAATGTAAAGACCAAATTCCTCACAATGGGGTCAGGAGGTAACATCACGATAAATGGAGAAAAGATTGAAGTTGTCAAGGATTTTGTCTTGCTGAGACGCACAATCACTGCTCATGGAAGCAGCAGTCAAGAGATCTAAAGATGAGTTGCCTTAGGTAAATCTGCTGCACCAGGCCTCTTTAGAGTATTGAAAACCAGGATATTACTGTAAAGACTAGGGTGTCTGACCCAATTCATGATAGTTTCAGTTCTTCACGTGCATGTCAAAGTTAGACATTGAATTTGTGAAACCAAAGAATTGATACATTTGGATTTGGAGAAGAATATTGAAAGTACCATGGACTGCTAAAAGGACACGTTGATCTGCTTTGGAAGAAGTATGGCCAGACTGCTCTTTAAAGTCAAGGATGGCAAACCTCTCTCTTCCATACTTTGAACATGTTTTCAGGAGGGACCAGTCCCCGGAGAAGGACACTTGTTTGGTGAAGTAGAGAGGCAGGAAATAAGAGGACGAGCCTCAGCCTGATGGACTGCACCAGTGGGCTCAAGCATGGAAATAATTATGGGGATGGCCCGGGATGGCTGTGTTTCCTTCTGGTATGCACAGTGCTGCTGTCAGTCAGAGCCAACTCCACGGCAGCTAGCCACAGCGATGTCTTCTTTCCAGTGACAGTGCTCTATTTCCTTTAACTTTTTAAATTTAGTAATCATTTTTTGTAGTTAATACAATTTTACAAAATTGTCTCCATTCCATATTTAATATATATTTTGATTCGGACAATTATTGCAATCTTTGCAAGTATCAGCACTCTTTGTACATTCTTCCTGTATTTCGCATTTTCATTTGTCATTCTTTCCCGATTTCTGAGCTTTGCTATTTATTTTAACTTGGAAACTTGATGTTCTAGGTAGTGCATACCTTCTTTCAGCAGTAGTTGAATAGAGTTACCTTTAGTTAAATGCAATTTCTAACTGGCATATGATTCAATATTTATCCTATTTGATCTTAATCATTATCCTCTATTATTATCATGTAACTATTATCCTCAGATATTATAATCTGATATAATTATGACTAATTATAGAAGACTGACTTGGAGTTAGAATTACATAATTCCTAAATTTTAAGCTTAAATAGAATACGGGATATAATTTTGGCTGACTATTCTGATTTCACTGATCATAAATGTTTCCACTCTATCATATTGCATCTGCCATTCTACTCAATATAATGAAAGCAGAATTTGGATCTGATCAAGTGGCGTGTTTTGAATATCCTCTAATCAACATCATCAGAAAAGCCAACAAACTGACGGAGAAGTGATGGGAAATCCAGAACACTTAATTGTGTTTATGCAGAAGTTTTATGTGGAAAAAGAGGCTGTTGTGTTAACAGAACAAAGGAACACTGCATGTTTTAAAATCAGGAAAAGGTTGCATCAGGGTTGTATCCTCTCACCGTATTTATCAATCTGTATGCTGCACAAATCCAGACAAGCTGGAGTGGATGAAGAAGACTGCTTGTACAACTCTTCTTGGTGAGACTGAACTATTGAATTGCATGATAGGTGAATTATATGCCAATAAAACTGTTGAAAAAGACAAGACAGAAGAACGCAGCCTCAGGATTGGAAGAAGACTTAGTAACAACCTTCATTATGCACATTGATACAACTTTGCTTGCTGAAAGTGAGAAGTATTTGAAGAACTTGCTGATAAAAATCAAGGGTTTTAGTCTTCAGTATGGATTATAAATCAATATAAAGAAGACCAAATTCTTCACAACTGGCTCCATAGGTAACATTAAGATAAATGGAGAAAAGATTGAAGTTGTCAATGATTTTGTCTTCTTTGTATCCACAATCAATGCTCATGGAAGCAGCAGTCAAGAGTTCTAAATCTTAGACCTCTTTAGGTAAATCTGCATAAGACCTCTTTCAAGTATTGAAAACCAAGGATCCTACTTTGAAGATTAAGGTGTTCCCGACCCAAGCCATGGTATTTTCAATCACCTCACATACATGTGAAAGTTCGACATTGACTAATGAAGATCGAGGAAAAATCAATACATGTGAATTATGGTGCTGTGGAAGTCTACTGAAATTACCATGAACTCTCAAAAGAAACAAAGAGATCTGTCTTGGGAAAAATATAGCCAGACGTCACCTTAGAGGTCAGGATGGCAAGACTTTGCTTCATGTATTTCAGACATGTTATTAGGAGAGACCAATCGCTAGAGAAATCCATCATGCTTGGTGAAGTGGAGGGGCAGAAAAAGGCGAGGAAGACACTTGATGAGTTGGATTGACACAATAGGCTCGATCATAACGATTGTGAAGATGGTGCAGGATCTGGTGCTGCTTCACTCTATTGTGAGTAGGGTCACTATGACTGGGAATGAAATCAAGGGCACCTTACAACAACAATGAATCAACACAGGTGTCCTTATTCCAAATCTATAAGTCCCGGGTGGTGCAAATGGTTAGCATACTAGTTTGCTAACTGAAGAACACAGGTTTGTGTCAGCTAAAGGAAGACCTGGAAATATACTTGCAAAAAAAGGCTATCATTGAAAATCTAGTGGAAAACAGTTCTGATCTGACACATGTGTGGCAGGGACTCCACCGCAACTTTTCCTTCTAATCATAGTGCCTGCATTCAGTCTGTGGAAACCCACCACAATTAACCCCAAGGTAATCATAATGTGAGAGTTAACTTAGATAGAGCCTTTTTAACAATCTAACATACTGTATTAATTAGCCTGCGTGTAGCCATTCGTATTAACCCAAGCGTAGCCATTTTATAACTATTACCATTCCTTTGGTAACCTCTATCACTGCTGACCTGCTGCCATTTATTTTTGAAATTGCTGACGATGTGTATAAACCCCCTGTTCTATTTTTGTAAGTTCCCATGTCCCCTAATATCATAACACCACCTGCCTTTGTTTCCAAGTTCCCCTTTCTCCGTACAGTGTGATGCCACCTGCCCCTCTGCCTGCCTGCTTTATGCCAGAGTATAATAGGCTCCCACTCTAAGCACTTAGGGTCAAGGGAGAATTAGGCTCTAGCCGCCCCTTGACTGCCGGCCAATAAAGGCTTATTAACTTTAATTAAAATTGTGGGTGAATCACTTGATCTCATCCAGGCACAACCCACAATAGAGAAAAATCTCTAAGTTCATTATGTTATTGGTCGATAGGTACATTGCTTTTATCCTAAAATGTTTACTTTATAAACTTTCCATTTGATTGTGAACCATCCACTTGATAGGTGGGTATTCAATATTTCTTAGAATAAGTTCTTTATGAAATATCAGCCAGGATGTCAGTCTGACAGGTACTGTTCCATCTAGTTAAGTAAATATATTGCATGCTATGATCTTTTCCTCACTCGGCCACTTCTAGTAGAGGCTCTAACCAAATCAACTCCTCTGTCATGAAGTTGATATTGACTCACAGTAACTCTTTAGGACAGGGTAGAACTACCCAAGTGGTTTTGGAGACTTTCATTCTACAGGAGTGGAAAGCCACAGCTCTCTCTCAGTAGAGGCCTTGAACACACAAACATTTTGGCACGTAGCGGTGAGCTATGGGAGCAGGAAAAGGCTACTCCAGCCGCAGAAAGGCCTTTGCTAGGAAATGTTCTCTCCGATTGAGATGACTCCTGGTGCTATTGATGCACTTTGACATGAAATTTATATTTCCTACCCACTCATTTCCCTTCTAACCTTTATTCTAGTGTTTATCTAGCCTGTCAGAGGCATCTCTGCTAACCAAAGGCATTTAATATTTACAGAAACAAGATATTGGTATTTGAGTAGAAATTGTTTTCTGAAATCTTTCTGAGCCCAAGTTGAAAAAACAATCTGCTTGTTACAACTTCTTTATACATCTATCACAACCATAGAAAAACAAAGCAATTTCTTAATCATTTGAAATTTCTTTTGGAAGACCTGCCTTAAAGACCTGATTCAGTAAGAAGTGATGAGATATTTGAACCAAATATTTCACTGTTAGTGCCAATGAGGATGCCTTGTGTATTATAAGGGAAAACATGGAGTAATTTCTGAGTGAAATAATGAGTGTACATAGAAATTGAAATGTGCAGACATAATTTCGGCAATCCGCCATAAAGCAGCTGCTCTATAGTGGAGAGTACTGCAGAGCACTTTCTCTACTGGAAGACAAAAGTTAGTGATTTTATAGGTCAAGTATTAATGATTTCAGACTTTGCTTTTTGTAGAAGAAAAAGATGCCATTTTTACCTATGCATGCTCGGAACGGGTTTGAATATTCGGTTATTTGACATAGCAAGTATTGAAATACAAAGTATAAATATGTTTTCCAAGTTGCAGTAAGATGTGGGTAACTTGGGGTTGAACTGCCCATTTCACGTGTTCATTATTGCAATAGGAGTCAGAAAATAATTAAAATAAATATGATGAGTTTTTGTGACAAGCTTGAGAAAAGTACTATGAAAGTTAGTCAGCAAAAAGTAATGATTACCATTGTCATGGTAATCAAGTAATGGTGACTTTAGGGAAGTATCAGACAAGAAATTCAAGCTGAGGTTTATAAGACACATGAAACTTTCTCTGATGATAAGCCTATTGGGACATACACATTAGCCATTTAAGGATTTATTAACCTAGCTTTTTTCTGAATCAAGGGATTTTTTTGTTTTTACCCTAGTGCATTGTTTGTTTTAAATAGGTGAGCAAAGTAATACATTCTTGCTGTAGCAAGGGAATCATAAAGGTGTTACAAAAGGTAGAAATGGAGAAGGATGGATGTAAGAAGACTTATTTTGTTGTTTGCCTTTTGATGAATTAACCTAAAATCATACTACTGTCCTTTAAAAACCTTCAATGTTAAGTTATCCTTGTTCTTCTTGATTAAATTGTTGTCAATTTGCTCACATTGTTTTCTTTCAATTCTGTTATAAAAAAGAACAAAGAAAACACTTTATCATGTTATCTTTTCAAACTTCACCTTTCTACCTTTTGCTCTTCCTGTCTCTTATTTAGTTCGCATCATTACTATTTGTCTTCTTTCATCAAAAGAAGTTAATTTATTCTTATTCTGTATCTTACTGTACAGAGGATAAAATAAATTTGCCTCCAAGACCACTTTTATCCAGGTTCTTAACTCAAGCCCCTAACATTTTTATTATTTTCTAAAACTTCTGCAATTTCTAAAAATTAAAAAGTTCAGCAAATGACTTCATTTTTTGCTTTTTCACTCCTTATCTATTTAAATTGGTGGTTATTTTTATTTTTCTTGTTTTTCATTGCTAATATTTAAGTAAAACATTTCCCTTTGATGTTTTGTCATTAATCAGTGCATATTCGTGATAGTTTTGTACTGTGGCCAAAGAGGAAACTAGGCACTGAGGATTGTATTCAGTAGTCAAATCTGCCTCCAAATTGTGGCCAGTCACTGTATATCCAAGCCTCTTTTCTTCTTCTATGCAAGGGAAGAATTGGATTTCAGAGACTCAAGGCCACTTTTAGTTGTAGGATACAGTAGCTTCATGACTAAGATGTGTTTCACCTAAGCTGAGGTATTTTTAATCACTTCATATTCATATTAAAGCTGAACCATATTTAGGAAAACCTACGAAGAATTCATATATTTCAAGATGGCATTGGCAAGGAATGTTGACTATACCATTGTTGGTCAGAAGAACCACCTTGTTGGTCTTGGGGGAAATACAGACAGAATACTCCTTAGCAGTGAGTATGGGAAGAGCTTGTCTACATATTTTGGACATATTATCAGAAGGGACCAGTCTCTGAAGAATGACATCATACTTGGTAAAATGGAAAGTCTTTGAAAAAGAGGAAGACTCTCAAACGAGGTAGATTGACACAGTGGCTGCAACCATGGGTTCAAATATAACCCTTGAGAGGCTGGCTCAGGATTGGTAAGTCTTTCATTCTGTTGTAGACGGGGTCCCCAGACAGTTGGAACTAACTGAATGGTACCTAACTGTAACGAAATCTGTGATTCCGCTCCTGTCTCTTGTGACTGTGAATTGCCCTCCGACAGGGTCAAGGGAGCGCCTCCTCTAGTTCTGGAAGGAGTGTCTCCCGCGCTTGTATTCCTTAGGCAGTCTTGACAAGCCGTCTCCTTAGAGTAGGCCTACACACGCTGAGTCTCCTGCTGAGATCAAAGTGATACCAGCTTGTGAGCTCCAGGGTAGGCTTTTAGTTTCTCATAAAATATAAAAGAATAGCAATTTCTTCTTCTTCTTAAGTACCCAGTTTGAACCTGTATGGAGTGGAAGAGAGAGCATTCTATGGAAATATTTCTAAATAATATTCTTGTGATTTCTGTAGTGAACAATTTCAAGAAAATTACAATGGAGTATCAGGACCTTAGCCTTGGACTAATGTGTTATTTGAAGCTGTGTGCAGCATTGGCCTCTATTTCCCTCTCAATAAAATGGGAGCTTGTCATATCTGGCAAAGCAGTATAAGGATACACCAGACAAAATTTGGCAAATCTATGGCTCTGAGTACCTTCAGTGTGAGATATGAAGGTGTTTGTGGTGTATAGTTTTTTTTTTCTAGTGCAGTTTTTTGTGCCTGAGGAACATTTTCCAATATAAAATCTCTAAGTATATTTTACATAAAACATTCAAAATACATCACTGACATTTGTATTCTCTTTTCTTTCTTGTGAAAATCTTCAAATAGGGAAGTTACATTCATCTAAAATAAGTATAATTATTTCTCTTGTAAGATAACATCCCATGTGTGAGCTAGAGGGCTGGCATGCACAGCTGTGCCACAATGATCTCTGTGTGCCTCGCCTACTTTGCCACACTCCTTGGCACACACTGAAGGTCAAACACGTAATACTGTCATAGGTCCTCTCAAACACCACACTCACTGCAGCCAAGTCAATTCTGCCTCACAGCACCACTAAAGGACAGGGTAGAACCGCCCCTGTGGTTTTCTGAGATGGTGAGTCTTACCCAGAATAGAAAGCCAAGTCTTTCTCTGGTGGAGCTGCTGGTGGTTTCGAAATGCCGACCTTGCAGGTTACCAGATAAGCTACCAGGGTTCCATGCAATGGGAACTAAGAGCTATCTATACACGCATATAGGTGTGCATGTACACACACACATTTACCTTGAATACCAGAAATTAATAAGCATTAGAATAATTAAAATAAGCTCTGATGTTCTTTTACAAGGATCAAACCTGCTTGGGTAGACTGATGCTGACAATTATTCTGTACATTTAGGAGTTTTAGAATAAATTAATTTGCTTATTTTTCTTTTACCAAGTAGTTATTGATTCAATAGTATGTATCAAGTTATTATTCGAAGTTATGGAGACATATAGCAGTCCTCAAATCATCCTCCTCACTATTACTGAACTTGCATCACAGTTTGGAGAGAGAAGACAATAAACAAATAAATAAAAATTGAAGGCGGGGACACAGGTTGGGGAGATAGTAAGGGAATAAATATAAATTTTATTATAAGGTCATAAAATGTCTGTTCTATTTGTTCAACAAGTAAATATGTGAAATGAATATTCATAAACCAGAACAATAAAGTAAATAATGAGGGGTGCTATTATACTAGAGGAAGTCTTGGTGACATAGTGGTTACATGTTGGGATGCTAACCATGAGGTGAGCAGTTTGGGACCCCCAGCAGCTCCAAGGGAGAAAAATGAGGCTTTGTACTCACTCCCATACAGAGTTGCAGTCTTGGAAACCCACAGGGCCAGTTCTATGCTGTCTTATGGAGTTGCCATGAGTCAGGATTGGTTCCATAGCTGTGAGATTTTTAAAAATATATATATTATTATTGCCGTTCTGATAGAGTGTTGTTTGGAGAGAAACACGAATGAACTGAACACGTGAATCATATGGATATGAACTGTTTGATAAAGCAAAGAAATGATAGATCTTAAATTAAGGGAATTGATGGAGAGAATAGAAGGGGATGTTATCTGAAATATAGCAATAGATCCGCATTTTGGTTATTTGATAACCATTGTGAGTTGAATAATAAAAGCAGTAAAGTGGAAAGATGGAGGTGATGGTGAATAACTGAAACTGAAATTATGCTGGGGCGCTGCTATTAACCACGTATGATCATGGGGACTGGTTGTTGGCAAGGTCATTGATAGAGAGATGAAAGAATGAAAAAAATACATTCTTAGGTTATAGCATCAGCAAAACTGAGAGACACACTCAATGGTATGGACTGGCACAAACAGATACAACAATCGCTTCAAACACACTAATGACCATGAACATTGGAGCAGGACCAGGTAATGGTTTCCTCTCTGATGTGTCAGGTGTGTTCTGTTACACAGTGAGATAGTTAAGGTTTATTGTGCCAGACTGGCCGATTCACACAGGTGGGATAAACTGAAGGGTGGAGCGATAAATGGCTCGGTAAGCCTCGCCCTTCTGGTTCACTGGTCTCTTGCTCTCTGATGGTCGGACCAGTGTATATTTGTCATGAGCTAGAGTCAGCTTGATGACCTCTGGCAGCGTTTGCTCATCTACCTATCTGCTTATATCTGGGCTGCATTCATCACAAGGGGAACCACACAGAACATTGGCGCGGTCATCTCCACTCCAGCAGCATTATTAACAAAATACAATAATCATCATTTTATTGAAATAAAAATATAACCTGGATTTCAAAAATGATTCATTTAGTACACTTTATAATTCATAGAAAATAAATTACATGATGATTCCTAAATTAATAGACTCAGTGTAAGTTAATTTCATTATTATTTCCATATTTCTGAGAAATTTATTCAACATAAGCTCTCAGAATTTGACAATGTCTCAGTAAAGTGTGTTTATACATATTTCTTATTTAAGATTTTGTATCTACCAAAAGTTCGTTTTGTTAGGTACAAAGTAGAATGTATTGATTCAGGTGATATTTGAGAAAACACCGAATCTATCAGTCTACATTGATAGGGTTTCTCTTCCTGTCCCTTCCTTCTGAATTGAGCTCAGTACAAAGAATATGCTTTATGACAACTGAAAGTCACTCAACCTTGGAATGAAGTCATTAATAATGAATAGTCAAATGTTGAGGAAAATGACTTCAGAAAAAATTTGAATTTGTATCATCAGGCTATAACTAAAATGTTTTGTTCTGTTACTTAAGTCTTTTGATTCAACATATGTGATACAGTCTAAAACAACTTCTCATATCTTCCTTAATTGACTATGACCTTGAAGCTAAATATTAAACAGAAACTGTGGATCTGGCTATTATAGATCATCTATATCATTATATAAAGGTATTGTGAATACAGTAATCTCAGACTGTGAGAAACCTCAATTTTGTCAAGTTTGCTATAGTCCATGAGATATTCGGAAGTTATTTTGTAATCATTTTATTTTCAATCTTTTACAGCTTTGAAAACTATTATTTCAATACTACCCTGCCCCCTTGGGCAATTAGGGCTTCCTCTTCCTCCGCCTTCAGTGCTCAGCGAGGCTTACAAGGTAGAGCCATATAAAACATGGAATTTTAGAGAGCCTATGATTCAAAATTGTAGGTTTAAAAGTTCTCTTATAAAGACTCATTAAGAGAATGTCAATTAAAAGGAAAAAAAATTGTAAATGACTGTTTCCAGCAGATGGCTGAGAACAATTGTTAACTAAAATCACACAATATTTAATTACCTGCAAATATAAAACTGAATAGAAAAAACACACTGTCCCTAAATTGTTATACAGGTGTCATTATATAACTGTGTATCTTTTAGTTTTTAAAAAATTGGGGGGAAAATAGCTGTATTTTCTTCATAATGTTACTTGCCCCACAGGGAATAGTAGTAATGTAACTACAAAAAGCTTAAAGTTCATATTTTACTGAATACTATTAGATCTAAATAAGTCAATGTGTACTGTGGGCAAATTAAGCAAATGGCAAAGAGTAATTTTCTCTGAAATAAAGAACTATTAACAACCAGAATATGCCATCAGCATTACGGATCCAGAAACACTCTTTAAAGTAATTTACAGGTTGGGCAATGATTACATTTTTTGTTCTCATTTGTACTCGAGAGGATTGTTTTTAATTAAAATAATAACAGAGCCCAATTTAGTTTGACACATAGCAAATGAAAATCAAAGTTTGTTTAGTTGTGTGTATTTGCTTATTTGCATTGCCTTATATTGCTTCTTCCTTTCCACTTTTTCAAGGAGACCTGAGGGTACAAAGAGCTTGGGCCTCTCAAGCTGCCACGTGACAGCCCCCCC
>NW_022103906.1:36940838-36957616 GCF_000313985.2 Echinops telfairi
GCTATCAAATCTTTTCATGATCAATATTCATAAAACACACCTACTCATCAAAATCATTCATCATTCTTTTATTCATCTCCCTGCACCTTAAAATATCTCAGCCTGATGAAACTTCGGATCACTATTAGGAGTTTGCATAATTTTACAAATTATGACAGGCCTCTTTCTCACCATGTATGACACATCTTATACGATAGCGGCATTCTCATCAGTCGCTCATATCTGTCGGGATGTAACTATGGCTGAATAATCCACTACCTTCATGCCAGCAGAGCATCTATATTCTTTATTTGCCTCTTCATTCATGTGGGATGAGGCATCTATTATGCTTCCTATTTATTCATAGAAACATGAAATATCAGAATTATTCTTCTATTTGCTGCCATAGCCACTACATTCATGGGCTATGTTCTTCTACGAGGACAAATATCCTCCTGAGGCACAGCAGTTATTACAAACTTATTATCAGCTATTCCATATATCAAGACAGACCTGGCTGAATGAATCTGAGGGGTTTCTCAGTTAATGAAGTTATACTTACTCACTTTTCCCCTTTCACTTTATTTTACCATTCATTGTAGCTGCTTTAGCTATAGTTCACCTTCAATTTCTTCATGAAAGAGGCTCTAACAATCCTCCAGGACTAATCGCAGACTCTGACAAAATTCCACTTCTCCCTACCACACAATCACAAACCTCTTGCAGCATTCTTACTAATTCTCTTGCTACTATCTCTTGTCTTTTTACTCCCTGACCTTTTAGGAGACCCCAACAACTACACTCCTGCAAACCCCCTATATTCCCTCCCCTCATATTCAACATGAATAGTATTTCCAACAGCATGACAGAAACAAATGGAAAGACGCGCTTTGTTTTCTTTTGTTTACCTGCTTCATTATATCCCTAAGGAATTCTACCTGATTCAAATATATCAACATAAAGGAAGAAATCCCACTGCTTGTGCTTGAAACTAACTAACTTGGGTGTTTTACTTTTAATGTAAGCAAGGCCAAATGATCCTTTTTTCTCACAAACTGAAATAATTTATTTTTTCTTTCAATGTTGTTAAGTCAGTGCATTTTCTAGGCATTATGCACATCAATGGACAAAACTCTGCCTTCCCATAGCTTAGTTTCTAGTTAGAGCAAAGAAAAACCAAAAGGAATAAGTTAACTGTAGAGAATGCTAGAAGGTGATAAGTGTTCTGGAGAAAACGAAAAAAAAAGAGCAAATGATGGGCACAGAGTGGGGCAGTTTTAAATAGGCATGGCAACCTACTGAAGGCATTATTGTCATTTCCTCCTCGCTTCTATTGTTTCGGTCAGAGACTTTCCATCAGTCTAGTTGTTGTCAAAGTGGATCACAATTTCTTTCCAGCTCCTGTGGTAAGATTTATACTCCAGAATTACCAGTGATGATATTAAAGGTCTAAGTAAGTTCAAACCCAAATTTTCCAAATGGCCGGAAATATCCAGTTTCCATGATTGAAACTTTTTTTATTCCCTAGAACACTTGAAGAAACTAAGACTTTATTTTAGGTTCACAAAAATGTCTTTTTAATAGAAAGTTTAGCATAAATCTGATCTCAATGAGGAAGAGGTTATAAAGTCTCAAATGTCCAGCCTTTCCCTAATGCTATATTACACCATCATCTCTGCTACCAACCATCACTCCTCACCTTGGTATTCTCCATCATATTTCAGAGTTCTGTAATTCACTGTCTTGCAGAACTCCCAAACCATCAGATAAATGGCCAATGTGATCGTGAAGGTTGGCAAAATCCACATTCATGTTCAGATGTCAGTCATGCCTAGGTGGTACAAGCAAAGAAGCACACCAGACGTATGTCACCAAAATGGCTCTCCCAGTGCTAAGCCAGGGGTCTGGTTAGGGTGGTAACTGGTGTCTCATAGTTGTTCCTCAGGATGATGCAGTACGTGTCTTCTACTCATGGTCAGTGGGGAAGGTAGAGGTAAAAAAATATAACTCTTGGACTTAAATGGAAGAATTGCTTTTGCCTTCTAGCGTTAAAAATTTAGGGGAAGGACACTTATGAATTGTCCTAGGGAGGAGTCATCACAAGATTATAATATTGAGGACAAAACAAAGTTTTATATGCCATATACGTCAAGAGAAAAAAGTGATGAGAAATAGGCTGATTCACGGTCAAGGCTGTGTCTGATTGAAACCAAAAAGTCTTACATGATTTTCTTTTTTATGCAGAGATGGTACTGGTTTGATTCTTGCAACAAATGAGATAATATAAACAGTAACTTCTGGAACACCGCTTTTGTTGATCCATTGGGCCAGAATTGAGGAGGTCAAAGGAGATAGCTCTTTCCTATTTTCTTACCTTGGTCTTGTGGGGGAACTTCTAACATTTGTGCTTGTACCCCTTCATCTATTTATTCTTTGTCGATGTTTCTGTCTATGCATAGGGATGTTTCTCCTGCATCAATTTTTCTCCTAAGTAGCCTGCTCTCCCTGCCGTCCCAGATTTCTCAGGACTACTTTCCTTTCTTGTTTCCTTGGATTACATCTTGGCAGTTTGGGGTGCACAAGTCAATGTGGGGTACTCAAGATGGCATTCAGACTAGTTTTTAGGCTTAGGATGAAATTAGGACTCTGTCAGGGGGCCTTTGATTTTAGGCACGAACTCATCCCTTTCTCTTGATCAGAGATTGAGGGTAACACATTGATAATCAACCTGGTATTCATCGGGGCTCTAGACGGCAGCCTCTTTAAACTCATGCTACTGGCTTTCTACCAAATATCATCTGGGTCTTCACTGGGATTTAAATGCAAGTGAATCTTCATCAACAATAAGGCAGCACCGATCAAATCTAAGGTACATCACCTTGGTCCAAGTCGTTCTTTCCTCTACCATGTACTACAAGCTGGTGCAATTTAAAATATTAATATTTCCTGTAAAACTGACATAGTCATGTGTCTACTCTTAATGGTAGCTACCCAAATAAGTCCGGTGTCTGCAGAGGTGTTATGGTGTGTGGCTTATTGTCTAATTCTGAGTCTGTTGTGTTCTACACCCACTGTCATCCATGTGCAGCAAGAGCAGTGTGACAGACACAGTGCAAACACGGAGCTGAGCTAGTGAAAAGTCTAAAGCCATTTTCTTATCTAAAGCCATTTTGGCCAAAGGAGTTAGGGATTGCTTTTGTACGTCCATCCCCTCATCCCCTCTATCCGCTATGTGTCCCATAGTGATTGGCAGATTTCTCCAGTTCAACTATACTGTAGCTAGGAATTGAAGCTCTCAAAAATAACCAGCCCCAACCTGAGAGTTGAATCAATGCATTTCCTCCTGACTTTCCTTTGACAATCTGCAATGATTTGATACTAGTTTTCCAATATTTACTAACATCTTTACTATGAATAAGAGCCCTCGTGGCATAATGGCTATGTGTTGGACTGGGATTTGCACAAGTGGTGGTTTGAAACACCAGCAGCTCCATGGGAGAAAGACTGGGCTTTCTACTCCCGTGGACAGTTACCGTCTCAGAAACCCACAGGGGGTCACTATGAGTCTGGAGGACATAAAATTTGACCAGCAGAAGCAAAGCATGTGACAAGCAGGTTTCTTGGCACGTGACAAGCAGGTTCCTTGGCACGTGACAAGCAGGTTTCTACTTGGGAATGATCACAAATAGACCATCTCCCCAACTGTAACTCTGGATAGGTCACATTTAAACCAAGGAATCACTCCCTAGTCATTATTATTGACATGAGGTGGAGGTGACAGACAGCTGCATTTTTAACCAGCTTGCCATCCCACTTTCTTTCCCACCCACCCAAATCTCGAGGATGATCTCAATGCATTGCTATGAAACATCTACTTGTACAAGGTAAGGTAGGATATGTTTGAAGCACCCAGGATCACATAAATGGTCATTTGACCAAACCCATGTGAAATTAAACCATTAAACTATAGGTAGTTGGGTTATGGATGGTAGAGTTCATAATTTAACCTTAATTTCACGAGTTAAAACGTTGCTAGAATTTTAAGTAGAATTAGATAATTTAAAAGGGGCAATTCGAAAGAGTCAGAGTTCTGCTGGACAGAGAGGATTTTTGTGCAAAACCAACATTGCATTAAATTACCAGCACTTGCTACAGATTGTGACAATCTAATAAAAGCATATGATTCTAAACATTCATTCTAATAGAACAAAAGGTAACTGAATAAATGATCAACATCATTTTGGATTAATTATTACAGATTAAAGAAAGATGTTAGCAATTAGCACAGGAGAAAGCCTTCATCGGGGGTTGACGGATAGTGGCTGTTTCAGGAGGGTATCTGAATTTCCTCTTCAGTCCTCCAGCTGCTGCCACCACCCAATTCAGGACCCTGGTTTTCTTCATAAAAGACAAACAAACAAAAGGCACCTGACAATGTCTCCTGGATTTTTTATAACTCTAACATTAGTTTAGAATGCTTAGCAGCATTTTCTCGAACTGACACAAGTAGCCTCGTTTGCTACTATTTTGAATATTCAAAATACGAATTGGAAAACACTTCCCATGGATTTTAAGGTATTTTACATCCTTTCACTTCTAATAGATGCCTTAAAAAGATCTAACTACTTCACAATTTCTCCATCTAGGCCACTGGAGAGAAGTTTTCTTCAGTCAATTTATGCCATTCTCCAACTATCATACAAATTAGGCAGGTTTTTTTCCATATGGGCAGCAGGGGTTAAAGGTGACAGATGGTCGATATGACTTTTGTTTTGACTATGTCCAATTTTATGATTACAAAGCGAGTTTCAAAATGGAGTATTATCTTCCAGTTTGTTTCTAGGTCACAGAAAGAAGCTGGGAGGGAATGCCACAGGGTTTCAGAGGTTCTCAAACTTTGGGGGGTCGAACGACCCTTTCACAGGGGTCACCCAATTCATAACAGTAGTGAAATGACAGCTATCAAGTAGCAATGAAATAATTGTATGGTTCGGGTGGTCACCACCACATGAGGAGCTGGGTGAAAGGGTGTCGACGTCAGGAAGGCTGAGAACTGCAGGGTGCAGACAGTGTGTAGACAGCGTGACCCAGAGGATGCCTCTGTTGCATGAGCTTTGACTTGTGGGTGGTAGACAGCCTCATGCTCTAGCCTGCCCCATGGCCACCCTGTCCTCAGACAAGGCCCTTTGGCATCATGCTGAGTACCAGTGACCAGCTCAGTGGTTTTTACTGATTGACTCATGACCAAAAGGTTGCAGCTGACAGTAACCCAGAGCTCTGTGAGCATCGATAGCTCCTTCAAAGTCTGAATCCAGACACAAAACTGCAGTTCATCAAAAAGACTCATTGGCTTTCACTCCTTAAACCAAGGAAAAATCCTAAATGATTCACCTTCATCGAGGCAACCAGTTTTCAAAGTAACGTCCACAACAAAACTCTAGAAAGCATGAGCAAGATAATGAGAAAAAACAAGGGCTATTTTTCTGATAGCACTTACCCAACCAATGTCAAAGGGACATGGGGTGTGAATGGGTGGAGTCCAATAAACAGAATGGACTTTTTTTTTCCATCAGCTTTGATTCGTAGTCCAGGCCTCCTCTTATTGAAGTGGGCTTGCTGCATCAGAAAATCCTTCCAACTATGTCAATGAAATGTCCTACGGGAAAATCATTACAACACCATCACACGGAGAACAAAACAAATTTTTATTCAGCATATGCATCGAAGGGAAGAGAGAGATGGGAAACAGACTGACACAGCAGCTAGGCCAAATCCCCAAAGTCGTGAAAATCAAAAAGGAAGAATGTCCCAAATTAAAAGAGCTGAAGGAAACAATTCAAATGTCAAATTTTAGGATCGAATGATTCTATGGACAAAATATCATATGTATCAAAAGAAGATGCAGGAATGCTCAGGGTCACTGTACCAAAAAGATTGGGTCCACGGTCAAACATTGCAAGAGGGCACGTCTGAGCAAGAACCAGATGAATGCAGATGGATAAGCTGCCCTAAAGGCATTAACAAAAAACAAAATTAAAAAACGACCTTAGGGAATTGTGGGAAAGTCCGTTGAAATGCTTCAATAAACTAGTGCACACTGACAGCACTTGTGTTAAGAAATTTGTAAGGCAGCTATCTAGCTAAAAGACTAGAAGAGAATCATTTTAATTATCTCCTGTAAAAATGTATTGACCTGTGATATTAATGATATTGCTTGATAATTTCTGCATTCGGTTGCATCACCTTTCATTAGAATAAGCCAATGCTAACATAGGCTTTTTAAAACTTTTAATTGTGAAGCAGGTAAAGGTTTACAGAATAGATCACTGTTTTACAATCAGCAATTTGTACACATTCTGATTCATCTTGTCTATTTTGAAACATTTTTGGCATTTTTTATTTTGCTTTATATTTATTTGTTTTTTTACTGAGGTGACCAACATCAGGGGTAAAAATGTAGTATTTCATCAAACATATGAGTTTTATAAAATGAATAAATAAATATAACAAGCATAATTTGGTCTAATATTTTATATATGTGGATGGATTGAACATTGCTATAGGTGCTTAGAATACAATGCTGCACAGAAGAACATTAAACAAGCTGTAAGGAATGTAACTTGTGATTTCCACATGGAGTGGCTACCCAGTCACCCACTTTCCCTTGAACCCTGATTACAAGTATCATTTTAACAACTGGTTCACCGAACTCAACACAAACAAGGTATTGGTTCTGTCAAATCGGTGTGATCTGGCTGAATCCCACCACTATGGGGCTTGAGTTCAATGTTCAAGCCCCTGTGCCAATCCATTTGATATAAAGTTTTCCCCTGAACAGGAGATTGGCTGTAACTGAAAGAGAGGTCTAAATAAATTATCTAGAATGCAATAAACAAATTGAAAATATCAAGGGAGGGTGAGAGACAAGGAAGAAATAATCCAAAGATAACAAAAGGAACGAAAAAACAATATTCAAAGATAAAATGGCCAGAATGTTCTTGACTATTTGAAAAATACCAATATTTAAGTTAAGACTGAAAGCCAGTGTGACAAAGTTGGGAAGTCAGAGTGTAAGTTGAAAATCTGTAAATCATGTTAGCAAGTTTGTTCTGTATTACTGGTTACCTACTATCCTTCAATCAATTCTGCCCCGTAGCAACCCCGTAGCACAGCGTTAACGAGTTCACAAGGGTTCTAAGGCTGTACTATTTGCAGAGGCAGACTGTCACATCGTCTCCCCAAGGAGGGGTTGGTTGGTTGGAACCACCAGTCTCCCATGCAGCAGCTAAGAGCTTAGCTCTTGAACCACCAGTGCTTCTAAGAAGTGATAATGTGTTGAAGTAGAAAAATAGAACCCCTGGACCTGGGAAAATCACAAGAAGCTGTGGTTTCAAAACCAACCCTCACCTATATAAGATCCTCCATCAGATTAACCAACCAAACAAACCCACTGCCATCAAATATATTCCAAGACATAGTGATGCTATAAGACCAAATAGAATGGTTCCTGAGGGTTTATGAAGTTACAAATCTTTAAGGGAACAGACAGCCTCAGCTTTCCCCTGAGGAGTGGCTGGTGAGTTTGAACAGCCAACCTTACTGTGGATGAACTGTGTAACCCACTGGTGCCTCCAGAGCTTTGGACTCCTGGGTCAGATGCTGAATCTTTCAGTATTGAGGAAATAAAGTTCTGTCAGAGCTCTGTTGTTGTAATAACAAAGGATCCATAGACAATATGCGAAAGAATGAGTGTGACAGGACCCAGTTAAACTTAACTTACGTTCAACGCAGCACACTGTAGTGCTTAGCTCTGTTCTAAACCGACTGAAGTGAAAATATGATCCTGTGAATTTCCTATAAATATCTGAACATTTGAGCAGTTAGCGTCTTCATGACCTTTGAATTCAAGATCTTAAATTTTATACATCACCAATATTACAGTAAATTCTTCTCTGGGTACAAATGTTTCTCAGCTTGTCGAATTCTTGCTTCCTGTGGCACTTTTAAAGTTGCATCTATGTGCAGGTATAACAGTAGTTTCCTACCTTTTCTTCCAATAACTTTAAAAGGCTTATTTTCTTTTTCAATTTACATATCTAATCCCTGTAGAATTTGTTGTTTTTGAATGATACGATATAGTGATCTATTTTTTATAACATTTCACATTCTTCCACAAACATTTATTGCATAATTTATTATCTTCCCATGGATTTAAAGTGCCACTTTTATCATAATATTGAATATTGAACTGTGATTATTTTTCTTCCTGTTATTAAAATATCTTAATCCCCTCAGCAAATTTAATATTTTTTCTCCCTAAGGAATAAAAATCTAATACAGTTTTGTTAAGTTAATTGTAAGACATTTCATCATTTTTATATCCTCGGTAAATATAGAATCTACTTTTCTGCTTTAATTTTGAATTTGTTTTGTAAGAATATGCAAAACTCTTACTTTTTAAGTAGATAGACGATGTACCAAGCCATATTTAGTTCCAATGTTTTGTCATATTTTTTAAAAGATAACTATGTTGTCTACTAATCAAACTTTTTCTCCCTACTAATCAATTTTTAGCCATCTTCCCCTACATTTTAATTTTCTTCTTTGCTTTGGATTCAGGCTTATGTTATATTGCTGAGTACCTTGGGTTATAATTCAACCTTTTGTATGTTCCAAAGCAGTGTGGTTTGCCATTATCTGCTAGTTGGTTCTGACTCACAGGGACCAGATCTACAACAAAGGGAAACACTTTCTGGCCCTGCACCATCATCACAAATCTTGTCATATTTGAGCCACTGTAGCGCTCTAATATGTCATTGAAGCTGCCCCTCTTTTATCTGACTCTATTTTTGCCAAGAATGACATCCCTTTCCAGGGTTTGATATTTTATAGTAATAACATCCCCAAATGACATGAAACTAAGTCTTGTCATCCTTCCTTGGTAGTACTATTCTGGCTGAGCTTTTTTCAAGGTTTTATCATTTATTCTCCACTTTTACTCTCTAAAAACTATCTCAGCACTGTGATTATTCTGAATGCTTTTTTCCATTCTACAAATTATATGTACACATGATAGATATACATAAATAAGACATCATAGAACTGGAGAGTAAGTAGAACATGAAAATTATCAAGTACTTAGAAATGATCAAAAATATATGTTTAAATTTGTGGTATGGAAACAAGGCAAGTATAAAGAAAAAAACAGTGCTAAAAAGGTTTTAGAAAGGAACTGAAGAGTGAAGTATAAATTATAAAGACCTTGGAAGAAGTTCAGCCACAATGCTCCTACCAAGGGAGGATAGAGTCTTGTTTGGATGTAAAATCAATGCTCATGGAAACAATAGTCAACAGACCAAATGATACGTTACCTTGGGTAAATTTGTGACACAAGCCCTGTTTAACGTGTTGAAAAGCAAGGAGATTTCTTTGAGAAATAAAGTGCACTCTCCCCAATGCAAGGTATTTTCCATTGTTTCATATGCATGCAAAATCTGAATATTGAAGAAGGACGATTACAGCACTGGAGAAGAAAATGGAGAAAGTACCAGGCACTGTCAAAAGAACAAACAAATCTGTCTTGGAAGAACTACTGTCAGCATGCTCCTGAGAAGCAAGGACGGTGAGACTTTATCTCACATACTCTGGACACATTCATTACCAGGAGATGCCAGCCCTTCGAGGAGGACTTCGTGCGGTAGAGTGTCACCAGAGAAGAGGGAGGCCCTGGACAAGAAGGACTGACACAGTGCCCTCAACAATGCCTCCAACACAAGCCATTGGGAGGGTGGTGCAGCCCTGGGCAGTGCTTTGCTCTGTTACGCATAGGTTTGTGGGGAGTCAGATCTGACTGGATGGCACCTAAAAACTATAACTCCAATTCTTGAATGACAAAGGGCTTTTAAATATTTGGAGAACGTTTTTTAAAAGTATCCATTACAGGGGGAATCATATCCTCGTCAATGAGGGGGCCGTGTGATGGAGACCCAATGCCCATCTCTAGACAACTGGACATACCTTGCAGAGGGGTAGTGGGGAGACGAGTCACTTAGGGTCCAGTATAGCAATAATGAAGCCCACAACTTTCCTCTGGTTCTTGAACGCTTCCTCCCCCCAACTACCAGGACCCCAATTATGCCTTGCAGACCTGGTTGGACTAGATGATGCACAGCGGTACAGACGGGAATTGGGAACGCAGGGAATCTAGGACAGAGGAACCTCTCAGGACCAGGGGTGACAGTGGCGATACCAGGAGGGAAAGGGGATGTAGTAGGGGGGAATGGATCACAGGGAGCTACGTGTGGCCTCCTCTCTGGGGGACGGGCAGCGGAGGGGTGGGTGAAGGGAGACGCCGGACAGTGTAATATAAGATACAATAATAATTTATAAATTATTAGGGGTGCATGGGGGAGAGGGGAGGAGGAAGGGAAGGGGAGGGGGGAAAAAAGGAAAATTAGAGGCTAGCGAATTTTGGGAATGATGAGGGCAACAAATGTATAGATGTGCTTTACACAATTGATCTATGTATTGTGATGAATTGTATGAGCCCCAATAAATTGATTAAAAAAAAAAAAGTATACATTACAGAATGGGAATTGGTCTACATTGAACCCGTTCATGAGGTAGCAGATAATCATGAACCGGTGATTTTGCAGAAACGAGTCCAAGTTGCACTGCAGGCATTGGTGAAAAACAAGGTTCCAAGAATTACAGAATCCCAAATGAAATGTTTCAACAAATGGTTACAGGGCTGCGAGTCCTCACTCCCCTACGGTAAGATGTTTGGAAGATATTGCCTAGGGAATATAACTGGAGGGTACTCATACTTGTGCCTACAGCAAAGAAAGGTGATCCAATAAAATGCAGAAATTATGAAAACAAATCATTAATATTACACACACAATTATGCTGAAGCTAATTAAACAATAGTGGCTGCAGTACATAAACCCAGAGCTTCCAGAAATCCGAGCTTGCTCAGAAGAGGATCCGGAAGGTAGAATATCATTGCTAATTTCAGATGGATCCTTCATGAAACCAGAGAGCACCAGGAAGATGTTTGCTTGTTTTCACTGACCATAAAAGGCATTCAATTGTGTGGCTCATCACAAACCTTGACGAGAATTACAAACAGTGGGAATTCCAGAACACGTACTGTGCTCATGAGGAAGCTGTGCACAGGCCAAGAAGCAGTTGTTAGAACAGAACAAGGGGGCAAAGCATGGTTTCACCAGAAAAGACATGTGTCAGGGTTGTATCCTTTCACCATACACATATAATCTGTATGCTTAGCAAATACTTAGAGAATCTGTTTACATAAAAAAGGTTTAGGCATCAAGATAAAAGAATAGCTCATTAAAAGCCTGCAATATATGCATACAATGCAAATTTACTTGCTCAAAATGAAGAGGTCATGAAACATCAACTGATAAGGATCATAGATGATATGCAGTATGGATTATAATTCAACATTAAGAAAGCCCAAATCCTCACAATTGGATCAATAAGCAACATCATGATGTATGGAGAAAAAGATTGAAGTTGTCAAATATATAGTTTGACTTAGGTTTCCAAACAATGTTCATAAAAGCAACAGTCAAGAAATCAAATAATGTGTTGTGTTGGGTAATTCTATTACATGAAAGCACTTTGAAGAGTTAGAGAGGAAATACACCATTTTGTGGATTACAGTGTGCCCGAGCCAAACATCATATTTTCATTCTACTCATATGCATGTGAAAGATGGAGGATGGATAAGGAATATCAGAGGAAAACTGAGGCATTCAAAGGATGGTGTTGCTACGGAGACATAGAAGTACATTGACTTGCCAGAAGGACAAACATCTACATCTTGGATGAAGTCCAATGAGAATGCTCTGTGCTGTTCTTATTAGGTTCTGGTGAGTCCATGCTGCTCATGGCAACCCTGTGTAAAGCAGGATGAGCAAGTGCCCGTGTGCCATCCTCATCGTTGTTCAGCTCATATCCCTGTAGCCACTGTCAGTCCATCTTGTCAAAGGGCTTCTTTTGTTCATTGACCCACTACTTAACCAGCGTGCTATCATTCTCCAGGAAGTGGTCTCTCCTGATCACATGGCCAAAGGATGTGAGGAGGCCAAGTCTCCTCATCCTTGTCTTTCAGGAGAATGCGGGCTGTACTTCATCCAATATACATTTGTTTGTTCTTTTGGCAGTTCATGGTACTTTCAGGATCCTTTGCCAGCACCATAATTCAAATACATGCCTTCTTCTTTGATCTTCCTTATTGAATGGCTAACTTCCACATAGGAGGCCATTGAAAATACCACTGCTTGGGTCAGACACAGTTAAATCCTGTACATAACATCCTTGCTTCTCAACACTTTAAAGAGGTTCTGTGCAGCAGATTTACCCAATACAATGCTTCATTTGATCTCTCCACTGCCGGTTCCGTGAGCATTGATTATAGAACCAAGCAGGACAAAATTATGAAAACTTCTGATGTTACCCAGTCCAGCTGTGAGATATTTGGTTTTCTTTTTTTTTTTATCAATTTATTGGGGCTCATACAATTCATCACAATACATAGATCAATTGTATAAAACACATCTATACATTTGTTGCCCTCATTATTCCCAAAATTCGCTTGCCTCTTGGGTTCCCGGAATCAGCTCATTTTCTTTTTTCCCCCCCTCCCCTTCCCTTCCAATCCATACTGAAGGCTGAAAGCCTTGATCTTCATCAGCAAATGCTTCAGGTCCTCCCCACCTTCAGCAAGCAAGGTTGTATCATCTGTATAAGGCAGGTTGTTAATAAGCTTTCCTCCAATTTTGCTACCACATTCTTCTTCACATAACCACTTTCTCCAATCATTTGCTCAGAATAGAGTTTGAATAAATATGGTGACTGTATACCACCCTGACACATACCTGTCCTGATTTTATTTTATTTTTGTGTTTTGAAAATTTCTTAACTGATAGGCACTTTTACAACTAATTAATGTTTTGGTGTAATTATTCTGGGGATATTTTAAAGGCCTAGAAAATGGCATTAAAAAATTTGTTCATCCAAATATATAGTAAAATATACTACAAGATATATACTAATTGATGGATTGCATTTTTATTTGAATTAATATAATGTTCCAATTCCACTTTCACCATTTAAAAAAATCAGTTTGGATGCACTTGTTGTGTGTTGCATTTGCCAATAAATGCCAAATAGTTAAAATTTTCTTCATATCAAATTATGTCCATTCAAAATACTCAAGTATATGCCAATAGAATGCCTCCAACACAAGAATGTTAAAAGGCCAAAAAAGTTCCCCCTGACAGTAATTGCAGCAATTGAAATTTATATTTCCATCTCTAGTATAGGAATGAAAACGTCCAATGTCTTTCTTTGTAGCAAGTAAGGTAGTTGATAAAGACTCAATAAATGGGTTATCAAGTGAATTTTCGGTACAGGTAACTGGATCTAAAATCTGTAAAACAATTTCAGCCATTTTTTTTCACCTGGGGTACTGCAGAAATAAACAGACGATGACATCTTCCTTTGGTGGTTAGTACAACATATCCAAGATGAGAATTCACTTCTTTTGCTAATATGTGGTTTCTCAATGCTGGTTCTGCTCTGCTGTGGGGCTGCGCATTAGGGTAGTAAGTTTGCTCCCTCCGCACTTCAAGGAGACTAACAGCTGCTCCAGTAATTTATGTGTAGCTGGCATTTCTGGATGAAATTGTCCCCGCTTACTCAGGAGATCCTGTATAGCACCCGGAGCATCAGGCTTTGATGCTGTATAGCTGCTCAGGAATTGGTTAATGCATCTGCCATAACCTGGCTTGCAAGGAATCACTTTTCTAGACATCACTCATTGACATGGGTTCTAATTGTTCAGAAAGCTGAGCTGTGTTTTGACACGAGTCTTCATTTTCTGAGATAGGCTGATTTTTTCCCCCTCATGGACTGGACATTCAAAGTGATACTGAAGATCATTCCCAACAGAAGCCCCCAGCAACTTTTAAAGTCAGGATTTCCCTCTTCAGAGCTGGTTTGGAAGAGCTTCTTTGTCCTGCCATAACCTCCTTTCAGACTTCTTGAGCTTTTCCAATGCACTCTTTATTTCATGTCTTTCCTGGGATCCACAACCCCATCTGACAGAATGAGGACTTCTCCTTTGTGGTGTCCCAGAGACTTAACCTTAGCATTTTTGTTTGGGATAGATATCATGGGTTACAGCAGCATGGGGGCCAAATATTCTTATAGCTTCAACTTCCGCTGCTTTGTCAATGAGAATCTTCCCTTGCTGAAGAACTCCTGCACTCTCTGACCCAACTGTGTTCTTCTATGTACTACTGCAAGTGTTGTCAGATGACTTCCGCAAAATTCTAATCGCACAGGTTATCAATGCGATTGCTTTATAATTTGAGCATTCTATTGAGTCACCTTTTTTGGAGTGAGCACAAATATGGATCTCTTCCAATTAGTTGCCCAAGTAGCTGTCATCCTAATTTCCTGACATAGGCAAGTGAGTGCTTCTAGTGCTTCATCAGCTTGGTAAAACATGTCCATTGATATTCCATCAATTCCTGGAGCACAGTTCTTGGCTAATGCTTTAAGAGAAGCTTTAATTTCATCCTTCTATGTGGTACAGTAACTGCCTACTTTCTAGCTTCTTCGATGCTTTCTGCACTAGTCACTATTTGTCCATAGAATCTTTCGAAATTCTAACTAACAGCTTGGATTTTTCTTGAGTTTTCTCAGTTTAAGATATTCAGAGCGTGTTCTTTTCAGTTTTCTAACTCCAGGTCTTTGCATATATCATTGTAATATTTTGACTGTCTTCGTGAACTGCTGTGTGAAGTTTTCTGTTCAGCCCCTTGTCTTCATCATTTCTCCCACTCGCCTTAGTGACTCTATAATTAAGAGCAAGTTTCAGAGTTTCTTCGACGTCTATATGGATGATTTTTCTCTTTCCCGTGTTTTAAATGATCTTTTGATTCCTTTATGTATGATGGAAGAATGCTTCCTAGAAGCCAGCGTGTCAAGACTGTGTCTCGTTTATGTTGGACATGTCCTCAGGAAGCATAGTCCTTGGAAATGTATGCATCTCAATAAAAGAAAGGGTCAGGAAAAAAATAAAAGAGGAAGACGTTGGAGGAAATGGAATTATAATACGGCTACCACAATGGAATCAAACAATTATGAACATGATATAGGACTTTTGCACATTTTTATCTCTTGCTGTAGATTCTGCATTTGGCTTGCTCTGCCCAAGCTATGATTCTTGAAATATGAGTGGAAGTCTGACCTGATTCACCAGCGTTTGCAATCTTAGGGCTCAAATGAATTTTCTAGATGTCTGAACCTTGAATTTGGACTTCCCTTACTCCACAACCATGTAAACCATTTCCTTAATGTTTCATGAGTTCAGTGAGATATTGCAGTGAATTGTGGGACTCTGGGATTTGAGGGAATATATTAAAGAGAGGAGTCATAGTTGATATCAATGATAATGGAGCAACATAGCAATTGGGAAAAGCTGGACCCTTGGTATATTTTTTACCTCCATCTCTTTGTAGTAATCATTCTAAAAGAAAGTCATGTTCATTAGTATTCATTTAATGTTATTAGCTATATTTGATTACAATGTATGATAAATTTTACTAAAGATTATGTTAGACCTGTTATGGTAAGAGGTCCCTGAGAACAACAGGACACCATATATTATGTGACACTCACTGAGTATCATTTTAACATTGTTCCAGTTTTTAATATTTTCTGCTTTCTTTCTGATTGAGGCTTTTCTCTGTTTTGCTTTTTCATTTTTATTGGAATTTTTGTTTGTTTGTTTCCTTCCTGTTTGTGTTTTGTGTGATTTTTTGAATATTAATTCCAGTAAGGTAAATCTATAGAGTAAGCTACTGGGTTAACAATAATCTAGAGGCAAGTCGGGGGATTTAGGGGAAATGTGGAGCTAACAAAAAAGAGTATGAGAAGAAAATGTTCTGAAATTGATTTTGGTGATAATTACCCAACTCTGCTTAATAAGGTTGAACAATGAAATTGTATGATATGTGTGTTAGTCTGGGATGACTAGAGAAAAAAATCCAGAGACACTCATGTGAATAAGAGAGGGCTTTGTATCAAAGAGCAGTTGTATATTGAGAAAACATCCCAGCCTAGTCCCAATCAAGCCCATAAGTCCAATATTAGCCCATATGTCTGATACTAGTCCATAAATTCCTCTTCAGACTCATGCAGATTATGCAATCATGCTAATTCAGGAAGATCACAGGCCAGTGAGTGAAAAGTCTTGTGGATCCATTGTCAGTGGAAGCATCTCGGAGCTGGCTCAGGTCTCCACGTGGCGAGTAAATGGAAATACCAAAGTAGAGCGTGTGTGGCCCTCCACCAAGGAGAAAGAGAAGTTCCCAGAATCCTCATGAAAAAGGCCACGCCCACAAAGAGGCTTCATCAGGCTGATTGACAGGCTAAGTTCTACCTCATTTTATTTATCAAGTTGACATGAAATTATGTAACTACCACAATATGTCAATTAGATGCCACTAAAATTAACTTTTTAAGTTAGTTGAGCTTACTTCAGCCTGCTTCTCTGCATATAAAGCTATGCAGTGCAAAGCTCCCCAACTGAGACATGTGAGGCATGTGTCATGAATGTGTACTAACCTTTATTTTTCCCTCCTGAGATTTGCGGAATACTTGTTGGTGTAATCTGTCATCAATTAGTTTGGACTGATGTTTTGGTGACAAATAATCCAAAATCACATAGCAACAATGGCTTACTTCATTCTTTTTTTTTT
>NW_022103906.1:36957790-36977569 GCF_000313985.2 Echinops telfairi
GCGTCTCCCTTCACTCACCCCTCTGCTGCCCGTCCCCCAGAGAGGAGGTTATATGTAGATCCCTGTGATCAATTCCCCCTTTCTACACCCCCTTTCCCTCCTGGTATCGCCACTGTCACCCCTGGTCCTGAGAGGCTTACTTCATTCTTAAGTGATATGCACATCAATTTCATTTTTGAGTTGCTGAAGGAATTGTTATTTTTCCTGAGATACAGATGATGTCCAGGCAAGAAGGGAAAATATGATGGCCGGCACACATGATGGCTCCAAAAGCTTGTGTCTAGAAGAGCCTATATCATATCCATTCGCATTTCACGCACCAAAAAATTATAAAAAAAGAAAAGCATATCACATGACCAAGCTTGATGCCACAGGGTAAAAAGGATTATACATTCATCCTAGTGGACCGCAATTGTTTTTACAATGCCATACTGTATGATATGATGCATACCATAGCCAATTCTGTCCATTGCTCATTTTCTATTTCTGTTTGATATGCCAATTTTTAAGAAACATGTGCTAGAATCTTGCAGTTTGGCGATTTTTTATTGTGATTGTATTCATTTATGTTTATACATTTCACAACAATTTTGCAAAATGTTTTATAATTATATATTCTAGTGAATTATTATGCTCAAAATTATGAAGTACCTTATTTTCTCCTTTAAAAATATTTTCAATGGAAAATCTATTTCTTTTGTAGAGTTACTCAAAACACAAATTCACTGCTATCTAGTCAATTGCAACTCACAATGACTCTGCAGGACAAGGTAGAACTGTTCACGTGTGTTTTTGAGACTGAAAATTTCTATTGGAATAGAAAGCCTCATCTTTCTCCCACAGAGAGGCTGGTAGTTTCGAACTTCTGACCTTGTACTTAACAGCTTGCTTTCATCAGTATATATTATGGAGAAGTAAACTCAATTTTTTGAAGCAACACTGTCTTGGTTCAAATCCTGTCTATGTTAACACTTCTTACTATTTTGTGACCCTGAACAAGGTAACTACTGTCTTTCCTCCACTGATATTGTCTGTGAAATAAGAACATTAATAGATATATTGTCTTAGATTTTCTAGCACCTTTGAGAGGATTAGAATTGTATCTAGCATGTAGTAAGTACTATGTAAGTTTTTCCAGGCTTTCTTTTCTTTTTTCTTTTTAGTTTGCTTTTAGTTTTTTTTTCTTCTTCTTAGTTTGCCTTTGGAAAACAACTCAAGAAAGATATACTTCGGTTTGTTTTGCTTTATTCTGGTCTAAAATCTTAACCAGATTAATTTTGCCTACTCATATTTATTGTGATTGATCATTTGTAACTATTCTTATTATTTTAATCTTTCTATTTAGTATGCATTCTCTTTCTTTTTTTGCATTTCCCTGATTTTTAATATGAAATATTAAATTTATTTTGCCCATTTTCTATCCTTTTAAAAAAGTTGTTTTATATTTATTCAAAGAACTATTTCTAATATTTCAAGCACATCCGAGCTGATATTTTCCTAGAAAATTGTCTTTTTGATCAATATCTGTACTTATACCAGGGACTTTCCTCTTCCATTTTTCAGACTCTAGCTCTTCTCCAATGATGATACAATATGTAGCCTTTGTTCTAGAGTATTTAAAATTCAACACCTTAAAACAACGCTTACTTAAGACTGTAAAACTATACTAATTTTTTCACTATCACTGTTTTGGTTTGCATCTCTTTGATTATTTTTAAGCATATACTATTCTCAGCTTGTTACAGAAAATTCACATAAAGATACCCACATGCATACAAACTACCATTCTTATTAAATCCGACTTTATTTGTGTTCAATCTCTCAGTTTCTTTTGCTTTGAAGTTTCTTCTATTTTCAAACTAGATATATATTCACTTTAAAAACAAAAAGAAAATCTTTATCATCATTTTTAAAGTTCAGTAAGAGGAAGCAATTGTCTTATGTCTTCCCTGTACCATTCTAAAATCACAATTAAATCTAAAACTATTTTAAGAGCAAATGGTGACAAATAGTGGATGAATTTAAAGGCTACTAATCAGAGAAGGAGACACTGCAATTATAAATATATTTATATTAATGCATGAGCTACCAAATCTATTTTTAAAAATTCACTACTGCATTTTCTGTATGCTAATTAATATCTTCAGTGTAGGAGCATAAAAACCTCCCAAACTCCAAACTGACTGCAGTCTAGTTGATTCCCAATCAATGACCCCGCAGGACAGAGTAGAACTCTGTCCCCATGCGTCTCCAAGATTTTAAATCATTAGGAATAGAGAATCTCATCTTTCTCCCAGTCTTTAACAATGAACCAGGCCACAGAAATGACTTTAGTCAAATTTATTTTCATTTATTTCTGATAATTACCATGATATTCATTTATTTTTCTAATCATGACCAATCTGTTGTTGCTGCAGTTCGGTGCCTTCAAGTTGGTTCTGACCCATAATGACCCTTTGCACAGTAGAAAGAAACACTGCCCATTCTAGCAGGATATAAAACCACTGAAAGACAATAACAACCATAAAATGGTAATGATAAAATTGAATGATAATGGAAAGTGTGTTCATAAAACACTGTTGGTCTTTGAGTTAGGCATTACAGTACTAGCCTCAAAGTTAGCTATTCAAACCCACCAGCCACTTCTGACAAGAAAGATTTGGCTACCTCTTCCTATAAGTCGAAGTCTCAGAACCCTATACACTATGAGCTGGAATTTTCTTGATGGCTGTTGGTGTGGTTTGGGGTGGGGATAGAAATGTATCATGGTCTAAAACTTGTCTTTTTAGGTTCAGACCCCATTCTACCAAAATGCTCATTGGTTTCCACCAGTGTTCAGAATTTATCTATCATCAGTTACCCCAACAGTTAAATTATGGTACCAAATTAACTTTTCAGCCATGTTCAAACATACTGACCTGAGTACTTACCCTGAACTTGTCCAAGCATTGCTGTGCTCATGTCTCTGTTAATACTGTTCAGAATTATAGGCATGCGTCCCTCCAATATTTTTGATGGTTCAAATCCTACAAATGATCTAAAGCCCATTAAAAGAAGGTGGTTGTACCCAGGAAGCTTTTTCATTTCCACAAAGAGATATACATTTTGTGGCTTTTCTATTCCAACAGTGTTTCATTTCTTTGAAGACATTTCTTTTCCTTCATCGAATAATGTGATTTGGTGTGATTTTTTTCTTTCTACACCTTTCACACATCCATGCTATCTTCTCCCTTTATTATACACTTCTTAGTAGCCTCAGAACAGCTACTTCATTTGTTGTAGCTCCTGAAAGTGTGGACCCAGCATTTCACACGTCTGTCAAGTTCTTGGTACATTAATGACTTGTACTGGGTGTATATTTTTTATGTGGACACTGGCGACATCTAGCCACTTGACTGCCGGATCAAGAATGAAGGAAGAGTTAACATTTTAATAAATGCTAAATAAATATCAAAATGAGTTTTATCAATATAAGGATGTTCTCATCTGCCATTAGCCATCTTTTCTACAGATGCCTCTACTGGGATTTAATCCACCATATTAATAACAGAGGCTTTGAAAGCAAGCATCTGAAACTAACTCCTAAACAAAAATGCATAATAAATGCAAGGAATGGGAGGAATTGGAGGACAGATTTCACCTTTGGTACAGAGAGAAAAGGTGCTGGGTAGGGGGTTCCACAGAATGTTCTAATTTGTTTACTGGGGCTAAATACAATCTGAGAGCTCAGGATATTTGATGCAACCCATTTATTTTACTGATTAGCTACTTGGCTAAATATTTAGGGAAAAGAAAACCCCTGTTCAATTAGAAAGTTGTATTGAAACACCGGCTTGATTTGTCAAGATGAATCTGAGTTGTTTGTGATCATTGTAAGCCTCGCTAAGGCTTGAGTCCCCTGTCGGAGACACAGATATGATGATACCGAATTTTCACCTGGGTAGAACTACATCTAGAAAATATTAGATCCAAAAGAAATTAAGGAAACTCCTAATTCTATTTTCTAAGCTTTTATTTTATCATTTCAAACTGAATTTTTTAATTAAATACTTTTATCGGGGGCTCTTACGTATCTTTTCACAATCCATACATTCATCCATTATGTCAAGCACATTTGTACACATGCTGCGATCATTTTCAAAGCATTTTCTTAGTACTTGAACCCTTGATATCAGCTCCTCATTTTTCTCCTCCCCCACCCACTCCCTCATAAACCCTTGTTTAGTTATAGATTATTATTTTCATATCTTACATCGTCCTCTGTCGCCCTTCAAACACTTTTCTGTTGTTCGTCCCCCTGGGAGGGAGTTGTACGTTGATCTTTTTGAGCAATTCCCTCTTTCTCCCCCCACCTTCCCCTTATCCTTCTGGTATCTCTATTCTCATTGTTGGCTTTGAGGGCTTTATCTATCCTGGATTTTCTGTATTGTGGGCTCTTATCCATAGCAGTGTGCATCTTCTGGTCTAATCCAATTTGTAAGGTTAGTGGGGGGAAGGAAGCATTAAAGAACTGGAGCAAAGTTGTGTGTTTCATTGGCGTTATACTGCACCCTGACTGGCTCACCTCTTCCTTGTGACCCTTCTGTGAGGGAATCGAATTGTCTACAGATGGGTCTCCACTCTATACTCCACGCACCAATTCACCTTGGGTATGATTTTGTGCTGGGTCTTAGATATCTGATACCTGATCCCATCAACACCTCATTATCACACAGGCTTCTTCCATGTGGGTTTTGTTGCTTCTCAGCTAGATGGCTGCTTGTTTACCTTCAAGCCTTTAAGTCCCCAGATACTATTATTTTTTGATAGCTGGTCACCATCAGCTTTTTTCACCACATTTGCTTATGCATCCATTTGTCTTCAGCGATCATGTCGGGAAGGTGAAAATCACAGAATACTGGATTATTAGAACAAAGTGTTCTTGTGTTGAGGGAGTACTTGAGTTGAGGCCCAATGTCCATCTGCAATCTTAATTCTTAACATACAGATATAAGTACATAGATCTATTCCCCTCTCAATATATGTAAATATATTTACATATATACATGCCTGTATTTGGATCTCTATAAATGTCCTTTGCCTCCTGGTTCATACCTCTATTTTCTTTTACTTTCCTCTAAAATGAGCAATTTCTAAGTGCCCCCAAAGGCATGAATTCAGAAAAATCTTGTGGGGAAAAAAAGGAATGAAACAAAAATCCTGAAAAAAAAAATTAAAGACCTTGTTTGTAGTCATAACTTTGTCTGAATAGAACAAAATTTCTTTGTCTGTTGTGTGTTTCATATTCAAAATATGTGTTGAAATAGCTAAAATCTGTGACTTTATAGACTGATATGATAAAAATCTATAGATTTTAATTAATCAATTGACCTTAAATTCTTTAAAACAATGTGGAATAAAAGTGAACCATTAAATTAAACAGGAGGTGTAGAGAAGTTGCCATATTTCATTGTATATTTCTTGGCAAATATTCCACAATGTATCCAAACTAAAATGATGAAATATTAAAGCATGATAGAGTACTGAGCAAAGCCTTGCCATTAATTAGTTACATGACATCAGTAAGTTATGTACCTTCTCTGAGACTTGAGTCCAGAGGGATTAGACTGAATGCCTAGGACTTTTCTAGCTTTAAAATATTATGATAGAGAATGTGCTTCTATTACTCTCATGTCACCCCTGGAATCTGAACAAGACCTTAATGTTCAAACTAACCCTTCTCGCAACTGTAATTTGAAGAGATAAACTAAATTAAAGAAGATAAAGCCAGAAAGAAAGAGGAAATAGTGAACAAATTCAAAATTACATTTGCTTTCACAAAGGAAGCATTTTCTTATAGATCTAGATAATTGCTCACAAAAATATATAAATAGATCCTTTTTTCTGGTGTCCTATTTTAAGTATTTGTAAAATTAAAACCAACCAATCAACCAGGCAAAAAAAATCCCAACAAACACACACACACATCCTGAATTTATATCATTAATAATATTGGACCTAAAATATTATGTAATGATATATTACATCTATATATATATATGTACTCCACCCTGGTACACAACTGCATCAGTACTCAACATAATCAGATTTCCACGTGAAATGTTGAGAAAATTTTGATCGGAGCTCAAATAAGACATCAGAATCCGACTTGACACACGTGATTTCGGTAAAGAAAAGCAGTTTGTGTTTCAGCCACTCGGCGTTCCTTGGCCTTTTTAGGGCATGTTGTTTAAACCTTTTGCGGCTGTGTTCCATGCATTTTGCTATAATTTTCTTAGATTTTGTGGCTTTTTGTACTGTTCATAGATAAAAAACATGGGTCCTAAGAGTTATTTGACAAACAATCACATGATAAGTAACTGGTTAACCATGTTATTGATATTGTTGATGATAATTTAATAAACCCTTTTAGAAAACAGTTAAGGAAATGCCAACAGCAGACCACAGTAGACAGATATTTTTGTTAAGAGAAAGCCAGCGAGGTCCTAGTGAAAAAAGGCGGAAAAATTCCCTAAAAGCAGCTACCAGTTGATTTTAGGGAAGGGGATCCTTGCAAACAATGACCCTCTCTCCACACCTACTCTCCACATCCGCGTCCACAGATCCAAATTAAAACCTTTTTTAATGTTGTATTTCTTATTTAAATTATATTATTTAGCTCTGAATTTATTTACTTTGAAATGTCTGTGTCATGTTTTGTATAAAAAGGCAAGGTTGCAGTAAAAACCTGGTGGTTGAGAACAGATTATTCCATTTTCAGTTATTTCTTACGGAAAAAATTGAATCGGAAGTCGACGGCATCGCATCTCGATGCTGCTTCCAGAACGGATTAGCGCCGAGGGCCAGGGTTCTACTGTCTATATACTTTAAAGCAATGCACATCTCATAGCTATTATTATGAAAGAAGGAAGTCAGACTCCAAATAGGGCAGCTTCCATGATTCCATTTATAGAACATTTAGAAACAAGAAAAAGAAATCCCAAGAGTTAGCAGTCAGGACAGTGTGAACGAGACAGGTGACTGGAGGGGACTGGAGCAGGGCTTCTGTGTCGCGGGACTTATTCTGCTTTTTGATCTAGATTTTGCTCACACGAGTGTGCTAATTTTGTGAAAATCTATCTAGGTGCACCTCTATGATTTGTGTTCTTTCTGAGGTACTTATTCTTCAGGATTTTCTTTCTTAAATGAGAAGGCCTTTATATTTATCTAATTTTTGAAGATTCATAGAAGGCTAGAGTACTTTTATCATTTAAATATTTAATTATAGTGTATTTAATCACAATTTATTTACTTATAATTTAACATTAATATTCTTTTCTCTTTAAGATTTTTCTTAAAAAGAAAACTGGGATAATTTACATTTTAAGAAACACGTCTAAATGGTTATCTGAATGGCAGTTAATGAGATTTAGTTGTATTCTTTAATATCAATTTCCAGCATCCCCCAAATTGTCTACCTTTAACATGCATTAGCTCTATATTCATAAAAAGTAAATTTTTCTAAAAAAACAAATTAACAAAGAACACGTGTGAGAGGAAAGGTTTTCTTCTATTAGAACATCTCCACATACGGTGGACAGATGGTAGGAAGCTGTTGAGACCAATTTATTTTTCAAGATGAAAACTGTAGATTGTTGATGGCTTCTTTTCTTTTGTGTAGTTATGGAATTTAACAGGAAGTGTGCCAAATTTAAGTAAGACGGTGCTTTTTTTTTTTTTGGTGCTCACAGTTTCTGTTGACATGCGGAAGGTCATGCAAAGAACCTCTCGATGTAGATAGTCCCTAGAATATTAGAGATAACTTATTCTCATGTCAGTTTAGAGAAGTCTTCAATGCTAACAACCTTCAGAATTATGTTGAGCCACCTGCTGTTGATATTAAACACACCTTTGTGACCATTCAAATAGCCGAACGTAGATGAGCATGCAAATTATGTGTGAAAAGCTGCTCTAGGTTTTCAGAATTAGCTTCTTGGCATTTCTCCTCACTTCCCCTCAACTTTTCTTCTCTTTCTTCTGTTCTTTTTCCCCCCACTTCTTTGCTTTTTTCCTTCTTCCCTCTCTTCCATCCCTCCCTTTCCTCCTTCCATCCTTCTTTTCTTCCTTTTTTTGAACTCACCATGCTGCTTTGATCTATCGACCTCCCGGTCCACATATATCAACCTCCCGGTCCACATAAGAGTCTAGGGTAATAACTAGTGTTATGCCAGAGAAAGTTTGAGCTGGAAAGATACCACCCACAGAATGCTAATTAGAATAATTATGACCGTCCCCATTATCATGTAACAATATGGATTTGCAATGTGCTGGTAACCAGGGTGTCACATTTACAAGCGGCGTGATTACACACACAAGCATACAATCTCTTTTACTCACTATGTAAAAGGAGCCATCTCATGAATTTCCACAAATATATACTTATCCAAAATACCATAGTATGGTGTCGCAGAAGGCCTGGCTGATACATAAACTGAAGGAATGTGGCTAAGGTAAAAAAAGTGAAATGTTTATTTTGAAAGTTGAAAATTCATTACAAATCCCAAGGTATTTTCCATCTGCGTACTGATTAAGTTGCTCCTCTTATGCTGAGAAAAATTATAGTAGCAGTGATAATAACAATCATAAGGATAATAATGCATGCAGCTACGTTTTTGCATGTATTTCAATATCCTTACAGGCTCTATGACCAGTTGCTCTCATTGTCCCCGGTGTGCTGAAAGCTCAGTCCTTTCTCCAAGGCCACATATCATGTAAGATTCACTCAAGCGGTCTAGCTCCAGAATCAGCGACAAATCAGAAACTAGCCGTCACCTATTTGTATGATGAATCCATTCCAGCTTTGTAGAAAGTTAAAGTTCTTAGATCACGTTCACAGGAAATAGATAACCTCAGAGGACTTCCCTGACTTCCCTCATGATACCTCTTCAGCTCACCCAGAAATTTCTAGGTGTATGCCATCATTTTGCCATAGAAATACCTCTCGCTCAGACTTGAGATTAAAAATACACCATCTTGTGTGGAGAAGCGAGAGCTCTTTGAAGAAGGAAGGGCTTCAGGAAATATGTAAAAAAACAAGTAGCTCACTGCTAGGCTCTTTGGTGACAGATGTTCAATCATAATCAGACTGAATTTCCACTTTCTTTATCGACATAAGATATTTGTGTTGGTACCTATTCTGAGTCGGAACTGATCCATGGTTATTTGGGGAGCCTTGGTGGCAGAGTAGTTACATATTGTGCTACTAACCCCAAGGTCAGCAGTGTGAAACCACTAGCAGCTCCTTGGAAGAACAGTGAAGCTTTCTACTGCCATAGAGAGTTACAGTCATATAAACCCACAGAGTCAGTTCTACCCTGTCCTATGGGGTTATTTAGAATAGAAATACGGAATTGCTTTTGAGATGAAGAGAGGGCAAAATGGCTTCTATAGTAACTGAAAAAAAAAACCAACCCAAAACATTAGGACAGTGCTTCTGAAATGCTGATGTGCCTATGAATTATCTAAAGATATTGTTAATATGCAGATTCTAATTTCATAGAGGACAATAGATTTCAGAAATGGCCACAATTACTCATTGTCCCTTGTGTTTATGCATTTCACAATGTAACTTAGCCACACCTCCCAATGTGTGAAGGTTGTTCTTTTTTTTTTTTCACCCTTGCACATCAATCTGAATCTGCCTGTGGCTTGTTTGTTGAGTAGAATATTGAGAGAGTTCTACATTTGGTTCTACATCTAGACCGTTTCTCACTTGGAACTTCATAATACTAATAAGCATAAGCTCAAGTTACCTGCTAGAGGATGAGGCACTATATAGAGGAGGAGGAAGGTCCTCCAATGGATAGTCAATGAACACGGAGAAACAGGTCTGGCAGGTTTATAGTATATGGTAGTGGGTCTATGTGCAGCCCTGGTGGCATATTGGTTACACATTGAACTGCGATCTGAATGGTCAGCAATTGAAACCACCACCTGATCAGTGGATGAGAGACATAGAACAGTTACAGCCTCAGAACCCCACAGGGGATCGCTGTGCATCCATCGGATGGCAGGGAGTTTGGGTTTGGGTTTAGTTGTAGCTGTGTAGAGGAGCCCTGGTGACTTAGTGGTTAGGAGTTGGACTGTGATCTGCAGGGTCTGTAGTTCCAAATGACCAGTTGCTCAGAGGGAAAAAGATGTGGCTTTCGATTCCTTCTGGAAACAGTCTTGGAAGCTCACAGGGCAGTTTTACCCTGTCCTAAAGGGTCATTATGTGTCCGCCAATGGCAGTGATTTTTTTTGTTTGGTAGTAGATTTGTGGGGAACATAGTTAAAGTTAAAAGGACCACACATGTGACACCGAGACCCACAAATAATGATAAATGGTTGTTTTAAGCCAAACAAATGGTCGTGTTGTATAGAAGTTTGTTATATAGTAATATTGCATTGAGAGAGGAAGTCTTTTCAACTTTGGCTAGAGCATGACTCAACTGTTAAGATAAGTCTTCATATGCTAACTAGTCTCTGGCCTGCTGTCTGAGCCTTCCGAGATGCAAATGACCTTAATCCACAAAATTAACAGCTTCAGTATCCTTTGTCTATTTTAGGAGTAAATCTACCAAAATCTCTCTAATGTCATAAAAGCTTTAGAAACTTCTCACTGTTTAAACAGCTCTTTTAGTAACTCTTTACATTAAAAACATGAACACACTATTAGAAGATCTGAACATTCAAAACCAAACAAACTCGTTGCTATTGAGATGATGCCCACTCATGGGGACCCTACTGTAGGACATGTGAGTTTCTGAGAGTGTACCTGCTTATCGGAGTAGAAAGCCCTGCCTTTCCCCCTGAGAACACAGGGTAGTTTCAGAATACCAACTTTGCAGGATCGAAGCCCAGACCTGAACATAGTAATTTTTTTTCTTTAAAAACATATGTGAACTTCCAGTTTTAGCAAACATTTGTTAACTCCATTTAACATTAACAAATAAAGTTGGCAAACCTGTTTGTTGAAGGCGTCTTGGTGGCATAGTGCATACACACTGGACTGCTAACCACAAGATCAGTGGTTCAAAACCACCACTCCTCTGCAAGGCAATCATGAGGCTTTCTACTCCAATAAAGAGTTCCTGTCACTGCAACCACATGGGTAGCTCTCCCCTGTCATATAGGATTGCTATGAGTCGGAATAACACAATGGCAGTGATTACTCAGTACCTGAGAGTAAGTCTTTGGTGGTAATTTATGTTTTTAACATGGTCCTAAGTGACGCTGACATACTGATGGTGTACCACACTGAGGAGCCAGGTTATAGGACAGAGGTTGACAATCTGTAGTCCATGAACCGAATTTGGCCTACAGCCTGAGGTTGTAAGGTTAGTAACCTAAGAAAGGTTTTTGTAGTTTCAAGAGTCGGTACCAAAAGGGAGGAGGACAAGAAGAACAGGAGGGAAGGGGGAAAAATATATCCACAATATGGAAATTAGGAGGAACAGAGCACTGCTTTGTTCTGTTGTACATAGCTTCCACGTGTTGGAACTGATTGGACAGCAGTTAGCAACAGATTTAGCATTTGCTTGAAATTTCCTGGGACATTCCACTCTGATACTACTGCAGTTTTGCTAATATGTTAGGGTGAGAAAAAGCTGAAATCTTGGTCGATAGTCACAGCAGAAGTGAGGTGGGATAAATTTTACTGTAGAAAACTGTAAAGGGAATGAGGCATCAAATGGTGCTGATGAAGTTTGCATTTTCTTAACTACAGATGTAGCCAGATAGACGGTGCAAATGTTTAATGGTGCATTTGCTAACCAACAGATTGGAGATGTGAATTCATGTAGCGCTGCCTCAGAAGGAAGATCTGATGATAAAATCTTCCCCCAGATCACCTGCTACGGATCCTTGAATTACAGACTATCCTAGGACACCCCAGGGTTGCCACAGTGAAAATGGACTCGGCAGCCACGGATTTTGCTGAACTATTGAGGGAATTTCACAGTATTCATAAAATCACACTAGGTGTGGCTCTATGTGTTAGGCAGACAGGAGAGTTGGTTGGACGGACAAGTGGAACAATGCCCTGAAGACGGTGCGCAGAAACCCCTAATAATGACCTTGCAAACTCAGACATGGGTGGCTGACAGTTCCAGATAACATGGTTACTAACTTCTGGCCTTGCAAAACAGCCAAACTGCAATGGAAAATGCCCCAACTCCTTTTACCTCAGGCCTGTGCTAGAAAACCCTTCCCCACCCTCCCGGGGAGGCGCGATTTCTCTGGCCCCAACTAGCGACCCATAAACCTCGCCCAGGAGCTCAGAAATAAAACTTTAGGAATATTTTCTGTCTTCACCCTTTTCTTTCCTTTCTGTCACCAAATTACTTTACACTATGTAAGATGTGCAATTCTAAATTCACCACCATCACTAATAGCTTTAAATCTCTCCTTTATTTCCATGTGGTATCCTGTTGACTATCACATAAAAACAAAGCAATTGCTCTGATGTGCTTGATATGGGACTCATGACTCTGGCTCACAAAACCACTCCTAAAAACAAAGGCAGTAAAATTATGACTATGGAGGGAGGAGAGAATAAATTAGGGCAAAAGAAATGCTTTGTGCCCAGGGTTTCGCATCGACTAAAGAAATCATAATAGTATCTACCTCATAGTTTCTGTGAGGTTTTGAAACTGATTGTGGTAGCAATTGTACAAACTGCCCGATGTGATTGAACTATGGAATGATATGATATCTGTATTAGCTCCCAATAAAATGGTTTTGAAAAGAAAATTGTTGATAATCTTACAAGAGTTCCTGATGGGCAGAATGTATTCAATAAATGTCCATTGCTGTGATCACCACACTTCTTGATTTCTATACCTAAGACTTTATAAGCTTAGTTTTGTAAGTAAACATTGAATATTGTGTGAGCCTTATGAAATTGGATTTCTAATGGCATTAATGGCTATTTGGACCTAGAAAATCCTCAATTACTTGTCTGAATCTTGACTCTCCTGAGTGTTGTCATCCTCCATGTGAGCGCACTGGAAACCAAGCCCGCTGCTCTGAGCTGTTTACTGAGTAGACAAGTGCTGAGTGTGTGATAATCACCCCTCTTCCTCAATTTCTTCTCATTAAAAAAAAATGCATCAAAGTGCTAGAGGAAGCTATGGCTAAATCCAGGGCTGTCTGTGACTTGGTTCTATGACTGCGTTCCGGGAAAGTAAGGAAGCTCCAGTAACTTTTTTTACTGGAGAAATGCTACCTTGTGCAGGAAAAATTCCCAGTGTGAAATTCAGTAGTGTCTCCATAGTAAGATGGGAAAGTGGCCAGGATGAAGGACCCATTCGTTTCCATGGAAACAAGCATACCCACCTGTCCAGCATCCTATTTGGTTCTATAATTTTTATGAATTTCTTTCTTCAATGGGCACCAAAATTCCCTGGGAAAGAGATCCAGAATGAATTTATATTCATTATGCTTTTTTTCTCTTTCTCTTATAATCCAAGCTTGCTGAGCAAAGCCGAAGTAAAGATGGAGTGGTGATACCTTGGGGTACAGTTTCAGGGCTCCCTCCCAGGAACAATCACAATCTCTAGTGTGACATGAGAGACTGAGAGTTCAAAATGTTATTGTTTCCCCACATTCCTTCTCCCCATTCTGGTCATTTGTATCTCAGTTCTCTTCCAATGTCACAGCATGGTAACCCTTGATAGCATAAGATTGAACTGAAAACTTATACTGCCTATTGTCTTCTGTCATTTTCCCTAACTGAACGGATGTTTGGCCACTACTTTTGCTCTCTAAAGTTTTTATCTTATCATCATTATTATATATGTAATACACGACTTTTGTAAAAATATTAAATGCCATTGAAATATAAGTAAATATACCATTTTCCCTTACATTTTCAGAATCCCTCTCCTTAGGGTCAGCCATTTTGAGTGGTTCAGTATGTATTCTCTCAATATCTTTTAGCCAGTACACATATGTATATACATACACACTACATAGACGCTTATATAGGCTTTACATATTCATGCACATTGACTTGGGGTCATCGCAAACCTACACAAACATATATACAATATCTTTTCCCAATTTTGTCAGTGTCTTTTATCGTATCCTCTGCAGGATGGAGTCCTGTACAAGAAAATCAGTTTTCTTTTATATAATTCAAGGATTATATACACGCATATAATGCAAGTAATCAGAAAAAATAATAAGGAGCAAAACATTGCAAGTAAATATATTCTTTCATACCTCTCTTTCCTCAAATCTACTATTATCAATAATTTCTAATATATGTAAATTAGAAATTACACACACACACACACACATATACAGACTGCCATTGGGTATATTCCACGTCACAGTGACCCAAAATACGGTTTCCTGGACTGCAAATCGTATAGGAGCAGATACTCTCATCTTTCCCAAGCAGAGTGCTCTCAGGTTCCGATGGCTGACCTTGTACAAGGCCTGAGTAGAGAATTCCATGATCAAATCTTAACTTCCAAACAAAGTGGAAGACTTAGCAATATTTTCTTTCAATATTGGGGGCTTTGATGAAAATTCTGTCTAATTTTCTCTTTATATGTAGTTTCTTTGTAAGTTTTATTTTGAGTATTAATACTTTTCTAGTAGCTTTTATTGTAACTGCTTTATAATCATTCTGTTCTTGCTGATTCACAAGCAAAACTAGGACAATCTTTCTTTTCTATATTATTATCATGTTGTCTAGCAAAAATTTAGATGGTAAGAATCTTATAAGATTTAGCTGTTCAGAAATTTCACAGTTTTGTATTAATATTAATAAAATATTAATATAAAAGCTCTATTTTATTTTCCTGAAATAATTTCAGGATTATAGCAATGTTACAATAGAGTACAAATAATATGTCCCCTGTAAGTGTCCTTCATTGAGCCAATTGAGTCCTACAGAATATATTCATGTTTGACCATATCTCAGGTCCAAATTTTGATTTCATGAAGTTATCTGATTTATGAAACCCTGGAAACCTGTATTCATCTCCTGTTTCATTCTGAGAAGGGTGTGATCACATAGGAGCTGGATCCCCGATTGTATCTCATGAAGTAAAATTAGTCAAGGACAGAAAACTGCTACTTTGAATGGGCTCCAATTGGTCACTGGAGGGTGATGGGTTGTAATAGCTGGCTTTGCAATTAGCAGCTACATGCATAACCTCCTACAACACCCAGACTCCTGATACATCACTTCTAAATACCACAGTGCACATTGTTTACAAACACCAGCATTCTCATACATAACCGCACTTTGTTGTTGTTAGTTGTCATCAAATCAGGTCCTATTCATTCTGAAAATGGAGATCTAATTTTGCTAACACCATTTGTTAAAGAGACAATCTCTTCTCCATTTAATGTATTTCGTGTTTCAGCCTTCATAAAAAAATCAGTTGTCTGTAGATGCATGGTTTTATTACTGGGTAATGTTATGTTCCATTTTGCTGAAGATCATTGTCATAGGCTGATTGTCTAGAGAAACCCATCCAATTATACTCATATACAGGATTTTATGTCAAGAAGGACTTAAATATTAAAAAGGCTTCCCAAGTTCATTATCCCTATGCTAGCCCCAAATCCCCCTTTCAGACTCACATAGCCAAATGCTAGTGACACTGGAGGGTGACCTGGCAAAGAAGAAGAAAACAGGCTGGTGGGTGTCAGGTCCAGTGGCTGATGAAAGAATGGCAGGGTGCCACAGTTCTCATGACCAAGTGGTCCACATCAGCCCACCACTGGAGGAAGACAGAGGCCCAGTGAAATCCCAGTGAGGAGGAAAGTAAAGTGCAGAGAGAAAGAGAGCGATCCTCTTTATGTACCATGCTGCTAAACAAAAGGCTACGAAATCAGTAATTTGTCATCAATGTGCAAGTTGGTTGATGGGTTTAACTCCACTTCCTCGCCAGGATTGTTTAGTTGACATAATCCCTAATGACCAGAACCATTTACCAATGGCTGCAGCAGGAGATTGACAGGCAGTTGCCAGAAATTCAAGTTGAATTCAAAAGAGGATTTGGAACAAGAACTATCATTCCTGATGTCAAATGGGTCTTGGCTCCAGCAGAGAATGCCAAGAAGATGTTTACTTGTGTTTTATTGACCATTCTTAACCATTAGATTGTGTGGACTATAACAAACTATGGAAAGCGTTGAGAAGAACGGGCATCCCAGAACATAAATTTGCTCATGCATAACCTGTGCATAGATCCAAAAGCAGTTATGCAAACAGAGCAGAGGAATACCGCATGGTTTAAACCCAGGAAAGGTGTGTGCAAGTGCTGTTACCTCTCATTATACTTATTCAATATGCCCATTGAGCAAATAACCAAAGAAACTGGATTTTATGAAATTGATGTGGCATCACTATTGGAGGAAGGTTTACTAACTCTTTGAGATCTTAGCCCAACCTGTAACCACGATGCCACCAGGGCTCCAGTCCTGATTTGGCTAGGTATACATGATATGTTCCAGAACCTGGAAACACTTTCAGCAGTATTTGGAAATCTCCATTCATAAATTAACCTCTTCTCCTTTATGACAGTATGTCCTCGATCCCATATCTTTGGTTTATTTTCCTCAGTAGTTTGAAGAAAGGTACATAAAAATTATATATTTTTGACAACTTAAATTTTTGAAAACAACTTTATTTTCTCTTCACAATTTAATTATATTTAAACCACATATAAATTCTCCCATAATTTTGAAGATATATTTTCATTGTCTTCTATTGTTGCTAGTGAGACTTCAATGGTGTTCAGATGATGGATTTTTAAAAATGCATTTCTTTCTCTCTCTCTCTGAGTGTGTGTACATTTGGAAATTTTTCTTTTGTGAAATTTTGCCAAGACTGATGTCTTTCAATTCTAGGAATAATTATCAAATTTCTTCTTTGAAATTTCTCTTTCATATTCATTTTTTTTTCTTACTACTTGATTGCTGTGATTCCATGTTGAAAAACTTTCTTTTCTACTTTTTTGTATGTCTGGAAGATTTAGAGCTTGACTTTACCATGTTTTTTTTGTTGTATTTTCTCATTTATGCTATAAGAGCTTTATTTCAAGACCTTTATTTATTTTTCTTATCATTTTATTGGGGGATCATGCAACTCTTATCACAATCCATACATACATCAAGTGTGTAAAGCATATTTATACATTCATTACCCTCATCATTCTCAAAACATTTGCTCTCCACGTAAGCCCCTGGCATCAGCGCCTCATTATTCCTACTCTCTCTCCCCTTCCCCCTCCCTCATGAACCCTTGATAAATTATAAATTATTATTTGGTCATATCTTACACTGTCTGACGTCTCCCCTCACCCGCTTTTCTGTTGTCCATGCCCCAGGGAGGAGGTCACATGTAGATCCTTGTAATTGGTTCCCCCTTTCCATCCTACCCTCCCTCTACACTCCGGGTATGGCCACACTCACCGCTGGTGCTGAAGGGATCATCCATTCTGGATTCCTTTTTAGCACATCCTAGTTTTGTTTCATGGACTTATTTTCTTTTAAAATTTCTCACAGAATTTTAATTGTGTGATGTTTATTAATCATCATTATTAGTAGTAGTAATTTTCTGTTTTTATAGCTGGCCCCTCTCCACCACCCACAACCATCACCACTACTGCATATTATCCCAGCCATTGTAAATACCATATTTTCTAATATTTTTCTTTTGGCCTCTGCTTGTTCTCTTCATCCTTTTACTATTATTTTACAGAATTTTGGTAGGAAATAGAGGTAAACATATGCTTTCAATCCATCATATTAGACATAAAGAAGGAAACATGATACTTTATCGTTTCACTCCTAGAATGTAAAACATTTTCTCTTCAACTTGTCACTAAAACATTTCACCAGTGTGCATGGAAACTTAGGTATGCTTCCCTTCACACAAAGATGCAATGGATCTTTCAATCTGAGCTCTCGTTTCTCTTTTCAGCTCAAGGAAATTGTTCTTGCATTTCTCAAAATTATTTTTCCTTTCCTCTTATCAATTCTATCCTTTAGTTTCCACTAGGTAGGTGATTACTGCTTTTATTATAGTTGCATGTTTAGTTATTTTATTTATTTCATATTTTAATTTTTCAGAACTCAGAAAGATTTCCTGGACTGTATCTCCCATATCACTTGATTTTTAGTTATGGAGTTTTTTTTAATGGATTGACATTATATTTCTAATTTAATTTTTATACTTTTATTTAACTCTTATTATAAAAATATTCATCGCCATTGCAAAGAAATTATAACATATACTTTTAAAAATTCACAGACTATAAAATAAATATAATCTGTAACTCCACATCCTAGAGGTGTCAACAGAATCAGGTAACAGGCATCAGGAGACCCAACCGAAACAAGCCAAAGAAACATGGTTGAGAATGAGGGGGATCAGAGCAGAGACCCCAAACCCATCTGTAGACAATGGGACGCCCCCAACAGAAGGGTTGCAAGGAAGGGATGAGTCCACCAGACTGAAGTATAGCACTGATAAAACACACAGTATTCCTCTGGCTCCTTAAAGACTCGTCACCTTCTATTTACTGTCATGACCCCAATCTTGCCTTTCACTGCAGACTAGGCCAGACACACAGAATTCAGGTCAGATAAACAACCCCCTCAAGAACAGAAATGGGAGTACAGTAGCATCCCAGAAGGGAAGGGGGAAGCAGGGGAGAGTAGAGGAAGAAACTGTGGTGGAAGGGAGACAGCAGTGTCAGGTATGAAAATAATAAGAATGTATGAGTTTTCAAGGGGTCATGAGGGTGGGAAGGGGGGAAGGAGGGGTAAAAAGAAGAGCTGATATTAAGGACTCAAATAGAATGTAAATGTTTAGAAATTAATGATGGCAACATATGTACAAATATGCTTGATACAATTAATGTATGGATTGCGATGAGAGCTGTAAGAGTCCCCAATAAAATGATCTTAAAAAAATAGTTCACAGAATATAAAATAAATATAATCTGTTAACCCCACATCTTAGAGGTAATATTTTGGTAAGAATTTTTATTAATATTAGCTCTCATGCTTTTTTTAATAAAATTAAATCTTGAAAAATAATATTTTAAGTTCATTTAAAAATTAGTAATGTGATACTCCATTATATTTTTTTAAATCATTTTATTGGGGCTCATACAACTCTTATCACAATCCACACATACATCAATTGTGTAAAGCACATTTACACATTCGTTGCCTTCATCATTCCCAAAACTCACTTTCCACTTGGGTTCCTGGAATCAGCTCCTCATTTTCCTTTTCCCCTCCCCCCTCCCCCTCCCTCACTCCATTCTATTTTATGAGTAAACATATTGTCATTTTTATTAATCCACTCACTACCATCTAGTCAATGCAGACTCCTAGCAAGTCATCTGCGGATTTCCTAGATTGTAACTGTCTACAGGAATAGAAAGCCTAGTCTTTCTCCCAAAGGGTTGCTGGTGATTTCGAACTGCCAAACATTCGGGTTGCAGCCCAACTCTAAACCACTACACCACCAGGGCTCCTACATATTATATCATTGTCTAGTTTTATCTTTTTCTGTATCTCTAGTATGTGATGGTGGATATTCATGTACTCATAAAAAAATTTCAGGGCTGTCCAAAACATCTTCTTATAGTTCTTTTATTTATAAGTTAATTCACCCTCTAAAAAGTCTTGGCAAGTTTGCATTTTTATCTGCAGTGACTCTTTAATCAGACCCTTATATTTATTTGATTCTGTGATTTCTCTAAAATATGTATAGGTTAA
>NW_022103906.1:36979904-36997776 GCF_000313985.2 Echinops telfairi
CTCCGGCAGTCGGCATCATTGTGTCTGTTTTGTGAGATGGAGGAGGACTTTGTGGATTGGTGTTGGACATATGGGTTAATGGGTTAATGTTGGATTTGTGGGCTTGGGCAACACTGGGTGGGGATGTTTTCTTGATGCACAGTTAACCTTTATATAAAACTCTCTCTTATACATGAATTTCTGTGGATTTGTTTCTTTAAAATACCCAGACTAACACAGCGTCCAAGAATTTAAATCTTTATGGGAGTAGACAGTCTAAGCTTTCTCACCCAGAACAGCAACTGATGAGTCTGAACCATTTATCTTGTGGTTAGCTGCTTATTGTATAGCTCCCTATGCCACCAGGGCTCTTGCTGATTGCAAAGGATATAAGACAAGAAGTGTGATGTGATATGATGCATATGCATAGCTGTATTGTTTAATAAATGTAAAGGCTATAAATTCATTAAAATTAGGTCCCAGAATTTTTACTAAACTTTCTCTTCAGAAAATATCATCTAAAATATTGGTTTGAAAATGAGGAGCAAATTTGAAATGTATCATTTTGACTTTTCAGAAATAAATTCTGTTATCCTATCATCCTCTTTTGTATAAGAATGATAACACAGCAGAATTTTTTCAAAGGGAGAAATATTTTACATGAAAGAATAAATATAGGATGACAATTAGTGATAGAAGATAAACACGGTCCCTTTGGGCAAAGCTGACCTGTGTGTAGGAAGAATAGATGTCTGTGGAGGGAGAGGTTTCTAACCTCAAGAACTTGCTCATTGCCTCAATTTCCCACCACTAAGGTTACCCACTTGTCTTAGATTAAATATTATTATTAAATACAATATGCATAAAGTATTGAATATATTAAATATCAAATAAAATATTATTGAAATACAAATAAATCATTCTATAATTTTAATAAGCAGACGTGTCAAGCCCCAAAAGAATGAATCCCCATGGGAGTAGAAAAGAGAGAGAGAAGGATCTCTGCTAAAGGATCCAGAAAGGCTTAGAGCAAGGCAGCGCTTCGAAGTCTTCTTGGCAGATGGGTAATATGAAGGTATTAAGAGGTTAAGGTTAGCATTTAATACATGCCTCTTGGCAGTGAGACTTGGCCTGATTTAGAGGTGAATTCTCCTTCTCCCTACTGTATTCAGAGGCGGTCAGAGGTGACTCTTGTGCCATTTCCTCAGTAAGTGGCATAACATCTGGTTGAGTCATCCTGGGATTCAGGGATAAGCAATTGCAAAAGATAAATTCACTTTAGAGATAGTGGAAGATAAGAAAAGAGGCTTACTTTTATAAACACGTTCTATGTTCTTGGCAAAGCATTAGTTAGTTTACATAAATTATTATATTTGGTATCCATCACAGGATAGGTATGCACATTCTATTGCTACATGCGTACCATTAATTTCATTTTATAGGTCAGAAAATCCAGACTATTTGATTATAAAGGTAAGATGATAAATATAGAAAAAGGTAATTAAGGTAATATACACCAGTGGCGAAAAATGTAATTATAAATCAGATTTTATTATAGAAAGCACTCTGGAATGGCCAGAAAATGTTTCTGGGACTTGTAATTCTATGGACTTGGTATTTTACAGAAAAAGTTACATCGGGCTGTTGCCAGATTTCCAACTTGCTAGAGTTTGAGTATGCCAACACAGTAAGTTCTATAGTGGAAAATATGGAGCTCTGTACTTGCGTAAAATGTTATAAAATTCAACTTTCTCTCTGGTAATTCAGATTGGAATACAGTTTTAAGGGAGTGTTTACCACTAGTGCCTCTAAGCAAGTGGAAGCCAAATCTAAATGCAGATTGGATTCCTCGTGCTAGCTAAAGGAGAAAAAATGTTGAGCATCCAGACTTTAAGTTTTAATAGACGTTACCTTGGGTTAAAGCCATGTCTTAGACCACAAGAAGAAACATCACGAGGGAGCTAGCATTTTATGTTTAAAAACTCTTCCCCGAATGCTATTCTGTTGTGAGTACATTTACTAAGAATATTATGACATACTCTAGGGTTTTATGACCTTTACTGTAAAAAATAATTTGGAAATTACAGTGAGAAAATAAAATTGGGTTCTGAGACTACTGAGAACTTTGATAATGTTTCCCTATGATAGAACAACACTGAGGTGGCCCAATTATGACTACCTGGAAGAGTTTTGAGATGGTGTGAGTCCTTACTTTGAGAAAAATTGTCATTTCCACTGACATAAAATTAAAACAATAAAAACAACAACAGCAAACCCCAAAGATGTCTCTGCTGTTACTAGAATTTCTGCCCATCAGAAAAACCTCTGAGAAGCTCATCATGGACATATTAAACTAAGTTAAACTCATGCTTTTATTTAGTTCTTATTTATCAAGCATTTTTAAAACAATAGGCATTGTGCTAGCTAGCACCTGGGATTTCTGTAATAGATAGAAAGATTGATCTTGTGCTTATTTCCAAACATGTCGAGGTTAAATGAGGGTAAAAATACAAAGAAAGACTAGAAAACATCACAAATCTTAAGTTGAGCGAAGGGGATATTATGAGAGCCTCCAGCACATCGTGCTTAGAAAAATGGTTAACAACTTAGAAATAAGACAAAATAGTTGCCAGGTTGTCCTTTCAATGCCACACTGACACTTGTTTAAGAAGAGTACTTTATAAGAATATGGGAGCTGGATTTTGTACTTCCTGTTGGGAGAGACCTGGTGGAACAGGGCTGCAAGTGCTTGACTGCTCACAGATGAGCAGTTGGCAACCACCAGTCCCCGCCTGGAAGAAAGATATGGCAGTCTCTCCCATGATGTTTACAGCTTTCAAACCCTCTGAAGCAGGTCCTCTCTGTCCAATAGTGTCTAACAGCAATAGCTTTTTATGTACTATCAAGGGCTCAGGCTCTATAAAGATCTATGTTAGCATGTAGGTTTCTTCTGATTCAAATTGACCAATACCAGTTGTGGTAGTTACATAATCTCATGCTAACTTGATAAATAGATGAAGGGGTAGATTCTAGCTTGGCAAACAGGACACAGCCGTATGATGTTTTCTGGTGGCCATGGCTTCTCATGAGGATTCTGGGAACTTCCTCTCTTCCTCCCTGGAGGTGGGACACACTCTCTCACTGCTTCACATTCTTGTTGACAAGCTACATGGAGCCACGCTGATGGCAGCCAGAGCCCTAGAGATGCTTCCACCGCTGTTGGATCCATAAAGCTTTTCACCCACCAGCCCGTGATCTTGCATTTAGCATCATTGCAAGTGGCTATGTTGAAGAGCAATTTATGGACTAGCACTGGACATATGGGCTAATATTGAACTTATGGGTTTGATCTGGATGGGACTGGGAAATCTTCTTAATATGCAATTACTCTTTGAAATAAAGCTCTTTCTTATACACACATGAGTGTCTCTGGATTTGTTTCTCTAGTAAACCTGACCTAACACACTAGTATATTGCAACTCATTATCACATAGGATATCAATCTTTATGTGTTCTATTTCACTTTTGACCATTCCAAATTCTGCTTCTTAGTAAAAATTTTGCAGCTGTTTCTTCTCGCCTTGAACGTTGTACGCCATCAGCAAAGGAAGATTCTGCAGTCTGTATTTCCAGTCTAAACTCTATTCACTTCACCACGGCCCACTCTACTTTGAGAAGGAAGTAACTCCTCAGCTACAATTTGAGTGCCTTCCAACCCAAACTGGCCCACCTTCTGGCATTAATTCTAACAATCTTCTGCTTCCATTCATTAAACAATCAGTGTCTAACAATGTTTCCATGCTGTGCATAGGATTTTCGGTGGCTACTTTCTCTGGAATGGGCAGCCTATTCCTTCTTCTCAGTCTGTTCTTAGGCTGGAAGCTGTGCTAAAGCCAGTTCACTTTGGGTGACCCTGCTAGCATTTGAAATATCAGGGATATAGCTCCCAGAATCACAGCAACATGCAAACCATCAGAGGATGACAAACTGCCAGACAAGCGATGGATTCAGGAAGTAGTAGCTATTGATGCAAACACTGTCGGAGACAGAACCAGTAGATGGCCCCTCAGGCTGGAAGGCACTCAAAATATGACTGAAGCGGAGATGCCTTCTCAAAGGAGAGTCAAGCATGGTGACATGATTGGAATAAAGTCTAAGCGAGGAAAGCCTTCAGATTCTTCCTTTTCTGTCAGCCACAGCTCAAAATGAGAAGAAACAGCTACAAAAAAAATCTAATAATTGGAATTAAAAAAGTACAATGTTTGAATCGAGGAAAATTAAAAGGCATCAACAATGAAATAGAACGCATAAATATTGACATCCTAGGCACTAATGAGCTGAAATGGACTGATATTGGCCATTTTGAATAAGCAGATCATACGATTTACAATGCTGGCGATGACACAATCCAGAAGGATGCTGTCGAATGCATCACTGAAAAGGACACTCCAAGATCTGAACATACCATGCTGCCTGTGATGGGATGATAACTATCTGCTACAAGGAAGTCTAATCAATATAACTATTGTTCACATTTATGCATTAATCCAGAATGCTAGTGATAAAGAAATTAAATAATTCTATTGAGGTCTTCAGTCAGAAATTGATCGAACCTGAAATCAACATGAACTGATAATCATTGGTGATTCGAATGCAAATGCTGGATACCAAGAGAAAGGAGCTGCAGTTGTGTACGGAAACTCGTAATAGGGAATTTTAAACGTTGGAAAAGAAACCCAGTGCATTGCCCCACTCCATGTGCTTCCTCATTCCCATAAGACCCCCATCCTCGGACCCCTCTTCCTTCTCCACTAATTTCCCTGTTGGCACTGGAAATCCCTGCCTATTCTGTTTCTGTGACCTTGCTCATGCCGACAAAGTATAAAAGCTACACCCACCCTCCATTCGGGGTCTAGCTATTCCAGAATGCTAGCTCCTCTTGTCTCCGGCTAATACATTTTTCCTCTTTCAAGTTCTCCAAAAGTCATCTCCTGGTCATTCCTGAGTCACAATTTTGCTGTTACAGGTAAAAAGTATGAACTTGATTATAGAAACAAAGCTGGAGATTGAAGAATTGAACTTTGTAAGAACAACAACTTCTTTATAACAAATATCCTTTTTTCCAACAACACAAATGGTGACTATATATATATATATGTATTTTATATATATAGATTTTTTTCAGAAGGAATACCCAGAAATCAAATTGACTACATCTGTGAGAAGAGATAATGAAGAAGCTCAATATCAGTAGCTAAAAGAAGGCCTGGAGATGACTGTTGAACAGACTATTATAAACTACTCATTAAGTTCAGGTTGAAGCTAAAGAAAATTAAAGCGAGTACAGGAGACCCAAGTTACTACCTTGTGTCTATCCCACTTGAAGTTTCAGAACATGCCAAAAATAGATTTGACACACTGAACACTGAACACTAAAATGAAGGGGGAAAAGACCATTAAAAAAACAGGAAAGAAATAAAAGATTAGCTTGGCTATCAGAAGAGACTCTGAAACTTGCTTTGAGTCATAAAGGAGCTGAGGCAAATGGAAGAAATTATGAAGTGCAAGCACTGAGTAGAATATTTCAAAGGGTAGCTTGAGAAGACAAAATACAATATCATAATGAAATGTGCAAAGACCTAAAATTGGAAAATCAAAAAGGAAGAACATGTTCTGCATATCTTAAACTAGAAGCATTCAAAACTCAATTCTAACCTTCAGTTACAACACCTAAAGATTCTATACTTAAAGCACTGAATGATTGATGAAAGAAGCATCAAAAGACAATGGGAAGAATACACAGTCACTGTACCGAAAAGAATTGGTTGACATGCTAACGTTAGCTAGTCAGGAAACAGCAAGGGTAGAAGAGATGAGAAGCGGAGAGAAACTGGCAGGAATCTTAAGCCCAAAAGAGGTGGAGACAGGCTTCCTCAGAAACCTCTCCAGCACAAATGAAGGTGAAGGGCAGATAGGGCAGAAGGGAAGAGTTTCTTCTTAAAAGAAGAGACCAGAGATAATGAAAAGACAGGGTGGAGAAAGATGAGCTATTCAAACTGCCCCCACCATAGCTAGATAGTTTTAGAGCTGAGACAACAAAACCACATGAAGTCTGGAGGGTGGGATGCATATACCTGAAAGGAGAAGAACACTGTAGAGTCAGTAGCAGAAGACCCACCAGAAAGCCACCTATTAGTGAGAAACCCACCATTAATAAGGTCCAAAATTACATTTTGTTGGGCATTTTAGACAATTAAAGGCCTTTTGGATACTTCCTTTCTAAAGTATCTCCTTCAATAAGCTCACCCTTTCTGTCTTTTGTTGGAATTTTGTCCTGTGCCTGAATTCTTTCTTGTGAGTGGGACAAGAACTGAGTGGTGGAGATACTTGAAACTCTGACCCTCCTCCTGGTAACAGCATCTTTTTAGGAGGTCACATAGGACCAAGAGTCTATGTACTGGAGGAAGAAGTCCAAAGTGTATCAAAAACATAATTCAAAGAGAAGTTTCTAGGAATTGATGAAACACCAATTGCAATATTTCAGCAAGTGAATGTAGCACTGGAAGCACTCATTTATCTGTGCTGGGATTATTTTCAAAACAACTACTTGGTCAACTGCTTGAAGGAGAACCATATTCATAGTGGTTATGCCTTGGGCTGTGATTGGCATGGTTGGCAGTTCAAAAGCACCAGACACCCTGAGGGAGAAAGACTGGACGTTCCACTCCTGTCCGAGTTGCAGTTTCAGAAGCCCACAGCGCGGTAGCTATGATTCAGCATTGACTTGACAGCAGTGAGTTTGACTTGGTTTGCAAAGAAAAAGGACCCAACAGACTGCTCAAATTATAGAATAATATCATTGAAATCACAGGCAAGTAAAATTTTATTGCAGATCCCCCAACAATGGTTGCAGCAGTGCATTGACAGCTGCCAGCGGTTCAGACTGGATTCAGAAGAGGACGTGTAACAAGGGACATCATTGCTGATGTCTGATGGATCTTGGCTCAGAGTAGAGACTACCAAAAAGGACGTTGAATTGTGTTTCATCGACTATACAAAGATATTTGACTGCGTGGATCATAATAAACTATGGGTCCTCTTGAGGACAATGGGAATTATAGAACATTTCAACTTACTCATGAAGAACACGTGCTTGAATCAATTGCCACATAGTTTTGTTAAAGTTGGACACTGAATGAGGATGGCTGAAGAAAAAATGCATGCATTTGAATTACAGTGCTGGCGAAGACTGCTGAGATTGCCACAAGATCAAACACAGCTCTCTTGGAACAGAGACCACTAGAATGCTCCTCTAGAGGCAAAGATGGCGGGTCTTTGTCTGTAATCAGGTCAGACCCGTCCCTGGAGAAGGACATCATGCTTCTTGAGGTAGAGGAGCAGTGAAAACCAGGAAGGCCCTCAAAGAGATGGCTTGATACAGTGGCTGCAGCCATGGGCTTCAGCCTAGGAATGACTGTGAGGGCAGTGTGGGAGGAGGAGGTTTTTCGTTCTGTTGTGCACGGGCTCTCCATGTAGTGGAACTGACTTGATGGCACCTAGCAACACCAACAATGTAAATGTTGAATGCCTCAGTTCCTTTATCATTTACATAAAGCTGAAAGGAACAGTAGCCAATAGGTGGTATAGTAATAAAATGATGTATGTTAAACATCATAACCTATTGTATACAATATCTAGTAATTAAAGGAAGCGCCTTTCCTGGATATTAATTTGTACTTCTTCTGGATTTTCCAGAGAAATCAAAACTGGAAGCTCAATTCTACTTTCTGTTACCTATCATCTTTGAATTCCCAAAGGACAAGACGTTCTCCTACACAGATTAATTTTCAACCAAAATTTTGTAATTTTCAACCAAAATGCCAGTTGGCCAGCCAGAAAGTCACATTTGGAGCTCAAGCCATCTATGGGTTGTGTTAGATGTCAGTGTGTTAACTCCAATCTCTACCAACCTCATAAATAACGAAGTAAAACACTTCCTGGTCCTGCCCCATTCCTGTTATGTTGGAGGCCATTGGTGCAATTACTTTGTCTTTCTGTGGCACTGAAGGTTTACAACTTTTCACTCATCCTCTATGTTACCAACTGTGTTAGGTTGGGTTCTCTATAGGAGCAAAACCTAGTTTATAAGTTTATATCAAGAGTATAGTTCTCCGAGTTGTAGAAGTAGGGAAGTCCAGTCCAGTTTCAAATTTGTGAATCAGATATTAAGCTGGAAGTTTCTTCTTACTTGTGCTGCTTTGGGATTGATGAACTAGGACCATCAGGAGCACTGTGGACTGCAGAGATGGACAAAACCAAAGTCAACGGGCCAGGTTTGTGACTAGAGGTGAATGTATCTAAACTTGGCAGGTTATATGACAGGTCACTGATGATTCCTGGGATCAGCAAGTGATATGGTAGGTTGTTGACTCTACTCCAAAACCAGAGGTAAACAAGATTAAAGATCCAGACACAGTAAAAAACAAACACACTTTTCCATAGTGTCTACTATTTATAAGAATTGGGCCAAAGCCCAGAGGAAATTGATTTTTAATTGTATCAGGACTGTGACATGAGTGAGTTGCACACCATCCTGATCTTTTTACATCTGCTTGGCTGCTTACAAAAGGTCTCCTCATGGAATTAATTATATTATGTTAGACCAGGTCATGGGGGGTTTCTAGGCATTAAACACCGAATTACTGAGAATCCCGGTCCAGCCAAGGTGACATAAAACCTAAATATCATACCAATCATAATGTATTTTCTTAGAAATTAGTCTTTCCTAATAGACAAATCCAAAGTAAGCAAGACCAAGTATTGTTATTGTTGCTTCTCAAGAGTGTGCTAGATGTTTTGTTCCTTCTTCTGGTAGATTATGGTGCATGCATTGTTCCTCACCCCTAACACTATAATTTGAATGAATCAATTTTTCTTTGAAAGTTTTTAAGCTTGCTATAATAGAAACTCACTGCCATGCAGTCAATTCTGACTCATAACAACTCTATGGAGTGTTTCCAAGGAAGTAAGGTGTGCATCTTGTTGTTTTCTTTAACCATTCTTATTTAATATATATTCTGAACAGATAATCAGAGAAGCTGGATTATATGGAAAATAATGTAGCATCAGGATTAGAGAAAGGCTTATTAACCACCTTAGATACACAGGTGACATAACCTTGCTTGCTGAATGTGAAGAGGACTAAAGCACTTGTTGAGAAAATCAATTATCATAGCCTTCAGTAGGGATTATAACCAATAGGTAACATCATGACATTGTGACATAGTAAAATGTGAAAAAAAACCAAAAACACAAAGAACTACACAAGTAGATTTTCATCTCTTTAACTCAGTTTGCTTCTGTATTTGGGACAGTTCCAGTAAAGATCAGCCTTGTTTATCTTTGTTCAGCAAAACCCACTTCAAAGATTAACAATGTGGGAACGTTTTAGAAAGAATATTTAATATATGGAAGAAATCAAATACTATTTTTGTGCCTACTTTAACTGCATTTAAATTTAAACCATGTTATATGTAAAAACAAATTGTTCTTATCAAGTATTTTAAACTGGTCCCCACAGGCTATGGACTAAACTGTACTCATCACTTTCAAATACACATAGTTAAAGAAACCTAATATAAATGAATCTTGTTGAAAATATTGTATACTTTAGATTTTCCATTAATTTAAATCAGCCTCCCCTATTAATCCAGATTGACTTTCAGAGTAAATACAATTTTATATCATTTTACACTACAGACAAACACCCAATTTTAGCAGAGTCTGAGGATAAATAAGTAATTTGATTACAATTACAATATGCAGTACAGATTTTTTAAGACACTTTAAAGGAATGTGGTAGAGATGCAAGATTAATTCAGGTAATTTCAACAAATCTACTTTTAAAAATGTGTTTTCCTATACTTATTTTACTTTCCGTACACATCTTTATATCTCAAAGAGGGCAAGGCCTACACCACTCATTGTCACACTGTGTTGTTTGACCTTTTTCCCACCTAACATATGCTTCTAGATGCTCCCATTAATATGTCTGGTTAGGAGACAGTTTTTTGAGTATTAATTTTTAGCATATATAATAAAAATAATTAATATTTACAAAGCATTGAGGACATGGCAAGTACTGTCTCAAGAACGTAATAGGAATTAACTCATAATAACCCTATGACATTGTCATAACCATTATTATGTTAGTTTTACAGGTAAGGCAACCAAGAATTTAAATAAATCATCCAATGTCATTCGGACAGCAAAGATGGAGCAGTCTTTGGATTTAGACAGAAAAGTTTAAAAGTTGTACAGTATTGTACATTTTTTTCTTGCAAATTTCAAACACCTATGCTCCCAAACAGCCACATGTTTTACATTTTTCCAATATTGCATATTAGTATACGAGGGGGTACCCCCCAAAAACTGGAAATTTTTTTCAAAGCTATGTATTTAATATTTTTTTACAAAACAACCTTATCACCTTTGAAGTACTCTCCATTATACTTAGTATATTTAGCAAATCTCCAGTTCCATTCTTGAAAACATTTTTCAAATTATTTTGTTTGGATGGCTGACAGTCCCTCCCTTGTTTGTTTGTTTTTCTTCACCTCTTCTACTTCATCAAATCTCTGACCATTCATGTCCCTCTTCATTCATGGAAAGAAAAAGAAGTTGCATGGAGCAAGGTCAGGTTAGGTACATGGGACAAGAGAGGCATGCTGGTTTTTGCCAAAAACTGGTGCACAGAGATGACTGCTTCACGTGGCTTCTCCAACTCCAGAGGTCTAGCTCCATCAGCCTCTCTCCATGTGTCTTCTCCACAGGGATGACTCAAAGGGAGTGAACCCGTGTCCCCTATCCAGCAAGCTGTTTATCTCTTTAGGGCCTCCAAATGAGATCATCAAGCTACTACCTGATTGACAGGTGTGGTAGTTACATAATCTGTTGTTAATTTGAGGATTCAGAGTGAAAGGGTGGAGTTTAATCTGTCAATCAGGTGATAGCCAATGAGGCCTTTGGGAGGGCTTGGCCTTCTCCCGAGGATTCTGGGAACTCCTGTTTTCCTCTTTGACAGTGGGAGATTCTCTGTTCATTCCCTTTGAGACAGATAAGGCTCACTCCCTGTGAGACATTTCTGAGGAAAAGCCACATGAAGCTACCTTGAGACAGAGTTTCAGAGCTGAAGGAACCGTGCTGAGACCCCTGCCAGTGCTGAGATGCTTCCACTGCCACTGGATCCACAAGGCTTCCAACCCACCAGCCTGTGATCTTCCTGCATTCAGCATCATTGCATGTGCTTTGTGAGCCTGAAGAGGACTTTATAGATTCGTATTGAACATATGGGCTAATATCGGACTTACAGACTTGATCTATACTGGGCTGGGATGCTTTCTTTTTTCTTTTTTATAGTAAATACTTTTATTGGGGGTTCTTACAGCTCTTATCATAATCCATACACTCATCCATCATGTCAAGCACATTTGTACATATGTTGCCATCATCATTTTCAAAGCGTTTTCTTTCTACTTAAGCCCTTTGCGTTAGTCTGGGTAGACTAGACAATCAAAATTCATAGACACTCATTTTATAAGAGAGAGTTTTATATAAAGGGTAAGTGTACATTAAGAAAGTATCCCAACCCAGTGTTGTCCAAGTTCACAATTCCAACACTAGCCCCTATGTCCGACACCAATCTCCAAAGTCCTTCTCCATCTCAAAAAACACATGCAATGATGCCAAATGCAGGAGGAAAGCAGAATCAGTGAGCGTCTAAGCATCTCAGTGCTGCCAGGGGTCTCCACGTGACTGCTCCAGGACCCAAGACTGTGTCAGGGTAGGTCCATGTGGCATTTCCTCAAGGATGTCTCACATGAAGTGAGCCTTGCCAGCTGAGGTAGAAAACTAGCTAAGGCAGCTGTACACTGGTCCGACCATCTGAGAGCAAGAAACCAACCATGAAAGGCGAGACTCGCTGAGCCATTTATCTCTCCACCCTTCAATTAATCCCACATGCGTTCATTGGCCAGGTTGGCACAACAAACCTTAACTATCACACCCTTGATATTAGCTCATTTTTCCCCTCCTTCCCCCTCCTTCCCTCCTTCATGAACCCTTGATACATTATAAATTATTATTTTTATATCTTACATTGTCTGCTGTCTCCCTTCACCCACTTTTCTGTTGTTCATCCCCCTGGTAGGGGGTTATAAATCAATCCTTGTGATTGATTTCCCCCCTCCCTCAACCTTCCCCTCCCCCTCCTGGTATCTCTATTCTCATTATTGGTTATGAGAGGTTTATTCATTCTGGATTCCCTGTGTTGCAGGTTCTTATCTATATCAGTGTACATGTTCTGGTCTAGTCAGATTTGTAAGGTAGAATTGAGGTCAGGACAGTGGGTGGGGGTGGGGATGGGGAGGAAGCATTAAAAAGCTAGTGGAAAATTGTATGTTTCATCAGTGCTATACTGCATCCTGATTGGCTCATCGCCTGGCTGGCATGTTTTCTCAATATTCAATTGCTCTTCTAAATAAACTCTTTACACATATGAGCTTTCTACTACCATAAATACAATCTCAGAAACTCATGGGGGCATTTCTACCCTGCCTTATAAGGTCACTATGATTTGACATCAACTCAATGGCAGTAAGCTTGGTGTTTTTGTTCTTGTTTTTCTCACTGAACACAAGAGTTTCTAAAAAATTAATAGTCTTTTCCCATGAATGCTTTAAGTTCCCTCTATTATCATGAAAGAACGTATTCCATCTCATACTTTATTCAGGTCTACATTGAACAGTTCTGTTACATGGCCACAAAGAGGTTCTTTGCGGCCATCAAACTCTGCCAACTCCAATACTCTGTCCCCTCAACCTCTTCAGTGATAGTTCATATTTCAGTTCTACTTAGTTCTTTTTTTCAATTCCTCTTAGTGGTGACAGGAGTAACCTTGACTTGCATTTCTAATAATATTTATTCATGCCCATAAAATGCTTTTGAAAATTTTCTTTTCTGTGTATTAAAAAAAAAAAGATTTTTTCCCTCTGATCTGTAGGGTTTAATAATTATTAATCTGCAACAGTGTTTTGTTGTTATATTAAGCCTTTTGTGCCTTTGTAAAGAGAAATAAAAACATAACTAATCTCTTTGTCAATCTCAAGATTAGTAACAGTGAGGAAAGCCAGCCAGCCAGTCTTTAAGGAGCCTGCAGACTGCTGTTTCTAATGAAATTGGGGCTGGGGGGTGGCTTTTGCTCTGAAGAATCTTTAGCAGGTGACAAATAAGATAATTGCTTTTGAGCATATCTGGAAATGAATCTGTAAATGAGAAAATTACAAAAATCGATAAGCTAGCTTATTATTCAATAAAGTTTGTACCAGATTAGTTAACAGTGTCAGCCTCTCATTATCCCCAGAGGCAGGGGAGAAAGTCTAATTCTAGTTTGCAACTACAGAGCATTATCAGAATGTCATCATCAAGCCCAGCATGCATTTTATTGTTGGGAAAATGCACAGTGCTCCACTGTGCAAACTACTAAGCCCTAGGGTCCAATTCAATGGCTTCTATTCCCAGTCACCCTTTGGTTAGCATGGAAACACAGCCCCTAAAATCTGGATTTTCAGTGTGTATCTTTATGGGCCTTCAAATTAAACAAATGCTGGAAATGACAGGCTTCAGCAAGGAATGCCAACTCATGAGAGAATGGACTAAAAGATTGTCCAGTCCCCTCGCCAGGAAAGGGTGATGGCAGGGCCCCTGAGCTGAGGCAGACATGTTTTCAAAGGCAGACAATCTAAGAGTCAGAGCCACAGAGCAAACCCAGGTATACTGGTTCCAGGAGACTGTGAAGTGGCCTGACCTCAAATTCAGCAGCTGAAAAATATACAGGGGACTCTCACTTTGGCTCAGTGGGGAAAGCAGGAAAGCAGTGTTTTGGGCTCTATTTGAATAGATTCTGGACTGCATCTCCAACTTTGTCCAAAGGCAAACAGCATTCAGCTGGAGCCCCAGAGGCCATCTTTAGTAACTAGCATGCTGCTTTCTCCTCAAAGTAAAGGTTAAATGTTTGAAGTTCTAAGCCAAACCACACTGTGCTACACTTAGGGATAGAGGAGATATGCCCTCTGATCCACTATGTGAAAAGGGAACAAACCGCTGGACTTAGGAAAAGGAATTTGCAAGAGAGCAATGTCAGATTCCTCTCAGAGGGCTGGTCATCTACATTTCGGGATCTGTTGACATGAATTTCACCTGCACAGATAAACATCTCTAAGCACATACTTTTGTGCTGGCTTGTGTCTACATTCTGGGGATATAAAGGGCAAGAAGACACCCCTTCTATTTTGAAGGAGCTTATAGTCTTATGGGAGAAAAGACATCTGAAATGGTCCTGCTATACAACAGTGTAGGAGACCCTGTGTGATGAAGATCTGGGGATCTCTCTCCTTAGGTACAGAAGGAACATTAGTTATTGAAAACCTTGTGGTCCAAATTTAATCTTCTGCACAAGGGGTCACCCTGTGTGCAATCGACTCAAGGGCAACTCTAACTGTTCAAGCATCAGTTCTGGCTCACAGTAACCCAGTAGGGCAGGCCAAGTAGAACGGTCCCTGTGGATTTCTGAAGCTGTAAATCTCAACAAGACACTTAGGTACGCATTGAGCTGCGAACTGTGAGGTCAGCCCTTCGAACCCATCAGCCAATCTTTGGAAGAAAGATGAGGCTCTCTGCTCTATAAAGATTTGAAATCTTGAAACAATTCTTCTCTGTCCCACAGGGTTACTTTGAGAGATCATCCACCTGACGGTAGGGAGAAATATTTATAACTGGTAGCAGAAAGTCTCATCTTTCTCCCACAGAGCGAGTGGTGAGTCTAAACCATTACTGAGCAGTTAGCAGCCCAATATTTACTCAACAGGGCCATCCAAGCTCCTTTCAGTCGTGGAACACAAACTGTTAGAGTTACCCAGGAGGCTTCTTACAAAGGCACGTTGCATCCAATTAAGCAAAAGCAAAAAAGTTTATTGCTATTGTATAGTAGATCCGGAATGTGTAGAGAAGTGTGTATAAAAGCTGAGTAGCCAAAGATGGGGACTGCAGGGGTGAAAGCTATTACCATTCAGTTCTAAATATATCCTCCACTCTCTATGGAGCTGGGATGAGAACGCTTCAAATTGTGTACTGTTTTCAGTTGTCCTCTGAGAGGGGCCAGAGAGAGACTGGGAGACAGGCAGAGGAAGAAGGGCCTGGCTCCTTCCGAATGGGTTTGCTGTTCCTGTCGGGGACAGTTTAGCAATGGATGGTAATTGTCTCCAGTCTCCAGCTTTCTTTCTAACACATCTAGGAGGTACCAGCAACAATTCTTCCTCAGAGCTATAAACACCAGCCGGGCAGGGCACCTCATTAGTAATTCTAACTGTGATGATGACTGGCAGGATCCTCTCCTCCAAGAACTGAACTACAGCCCTGCAGGACTTGGTCAGCAAGGGCTCCATAGTCTCCAGCCCCAGTCCTAGCAGAATAACTGCTTTCGGCAGTTATCACCATTCTGTTCCCTCCCTGCCTCTTTGGGACTTTGAATGACAAAAAATCTGTTTAATTCCTTATATTAAATTATCTGTGATGTGATGGGTTGCCTACAGTGGTTTTTTTGCTTTTGTTTTGTTTCCTGTATCCTTTTTGGGGTTGGGGTGGGGTGGCGGTGGGGTCAGTCTTTCCTGACTGATCTCTCACCCATTTAGGTTAAATAATTTATATTGTTTTCCAACTGTGTTTGAGATGTTTATTCCAATTGCTGATGTTAGGTGCCATCTAGTCGGCGGTGACGCACAGGGACCCAATGCCCAACAGAAAGCAACATTGCCCGATTCTGCACCATCATCACAATTGTTATTTTGTGAATTGCAGACGCTGTGTCAATTTCCTAGGGATGATCTTCCACTTTTTATTGACCGTCTAATTTACCAAACATGATGTCTACTTCCAGGGCCTCCTCTCTCCTGAGAGCATGTCCAAATGAGATGAAGTCTTGACAGCCTCGCTTCAAAGGCACCTTCTGGGGGTGCTCCTTTAAATGCAGGCCTGAGCATTCTTCTGGGGGCCCATGGACTGTCAAGTTTCTCTACCAACACCATAATTCACGTGCATCAAGGCTTCCCATCTCCTTGATCCATTATCCAGTTTTCATCTGCAGAGGGGGTGATTAAAAATACCATGGTTTTGTTCACCTTAGTCCTCCAAGTGACACTCTTGCTCAACATTTTCACAAGGTCGTTCGCAGCAGATTTTCCAAGTGATTTTATCTGCGGTTTCTTGAATGCTGCTTCCATGAACCTTGATTGTGAATTCAACTGAAATGAAGTCCATAACCGTTTCTCCATCTATGTTTCCAGTTGTGAGGATTGTTGTTGAATTTACATTGAGTAGTAATCCATACTGAAGGCTGAACTCCTTGATCTTTATCAGCACGTGCTTCAAGTCCTTCTTGTGTTTAGCCAGCAAGGCTCTGTCATCTGCACATCACAACTTGTTAATACGCCTTCCTCTGATCCTGATGTGGACTTCTTCCTCAAATAATCCCTCTTCTCAGATCATTTGTTCGGCATGCAGATTAAATAAGTATATAATGCTCACTCACACATTTCTTGATTTAAACCATGCAGTGTCCCATTGTTCTGTTTGAATGACTTCCTCTTGGTGCATAGGCAGATTCTGCATGGCCACAATTACGTACTCTGGAATTTATGTTCTTCTCAATTCAACACATAGTTTGTTCTCGTCCACATCCACATAGTCGAATGTCTTAACAGAGTCAAGAAAGCACAAGTAAACATCTTTCTGCTGTTCTCTGCTTTCTGTCAAGATCCATCTGACATCAGCAATATTATCTTTTGTGCCAAGTCTTCCGAATTTGAAACTGGAAGGCAAATATCCCCATCTCTATGAGTCCTCTTGCCTCCTGCCAATTTGGTACCCTGTGGCCCACCCATTCTTCTATTATCTTGATCTATCTTGCACCACATACCTTACTAAATCCCTTCTGCAAAAAATGGCCCCAGGCCCTTCCCAGTTTGAACTGGGACCGAGAGCACGAGAGACTCATATGGACACGAGCATCCTTGAATTCACACTGGTCCCAGAAGTCACCAGAAGAAACAACAATTATCTGAGCCCCTGGGCTGCCTGGGCTTATTTCTCAACTGAGAAGATCCATCTAGAGAACATTTGGGAAAATATGGCTCATTCATGGACGGAGGTAAGTTAGAGCATCAGGGAGGTAAGAGAAAGAAGGCAGAAAAAGACCCAGATGCCCCAATTCAGGGAGCATAGGGATTTTGGTTAGGCTGTCCATGCTTTTCTTTGCCTGTGAAGACATTGCCATCCTTTCTATTTCTTTTGTAAGCAGTGACCAACTTATTTTAGTTACTAAAAACTATGACAAGGACCCATAGTTTTGAGCTACAACAAATTTAGCTTGAATTTCTGGCAACTGTCTATGTACAACTGCAATGTTTTTTTTTTTAATTATCTTCAGCAAAATTTTATTTAAATGTGATAATGATATCTTTTGTTATCTAATGATAATGTTCGGTATTTGTTGGGTCACTTTTATTCAAAATAAGTACAAATATAGAATACTTCCTGTTAGTTGTCCAGGTAACCATCTTCCCAGTTTCTTGCCAGAAACAAGTATTTCTTGTGCTTCATCAGTTAATTGAAACAGTTCAATTGGTACTCCATCAATTCCTGGAACCTTGCTTTGCACGAATATCTTCAGTGCAGCTCAGCCTTCTACCTTCAGTATGACTGACTCTTTATCATACATATGCTGTTTCTTGATATGATTGAATGTAAATCAATTCTTTTTGTGTGTGTTTCTTTTTTTTTT
>NW_022103906.1:36998401-37001155 GCF_000313985.2 Echinops telfairi
ATTTTTTGTTCTGATGATGCCTTATACCTGATCCCTTCAACACCTCGTGGTTGCATAGGCTGGTGTGCTTCTTCCATGTGGACTTTGTTGCTTCTGAGCTTGATGGTCGCTTGAATACCTTCAAGCCTTTAAGACCCCAGACGCTATACTTTTTGATAGCCGGGCGCCATCAGCTTCCTTCGCCACATTTTCTTATGAACCCATTTGTCTCCAGTGATCTGCTCGACACCTCGTGATCACACAGGCTGATATGTTCTTCCATGTGGGCTTTGTTGCTTCTGAGCTACATGGCCGCTTGTTTACCTTCAAAATTTTAAGACCCCAGACGCTATATCTTTTGATAGCCGGGCACCATCAGCTTTCTTCACATTTGCTTATTCACCCACTTTGTTGTCAGCTGTTGTGTCGGGAAGGTGAGCATTATAGAATGCCAATTTAATAGAAGAATGTATTCTTGCATTGAGGGAGTACTTGAGTGGAGGCCCAATGTCCTTCTGTTACCTTAATACTAAACCTGTAAATATAGGCACATAGATGTATTTCCCCATCCTAATATAAATATATTTGCATATGTACATGTCTTTATCTAGACCTCTATAAATGCCCTTTGCCTCCCAGCTCTTTCCTTAATTCTTTATGATACAATGAGTGACTATTTCCCTTCCTTCATCTTTTGATACTTCCTGCATTGCTAAACATTTTGCTCAGAGAATCCTTCAATAATGCAATTGGAGTATTGACATTTTAATGTTCTTCTTTCAACTTGAAATATGTTGAACACAATTTTCCTTTTTGGCTTTAGAATTACAGGTCTTTGTATATTTCATTATGAAAATTTTTAACATCTTATTGTCATATAATTCACATATCATATAAAAGACCTATGCAATCATCACCACAATAAATTTTAGAACATATTCCTTTTTCTTATACTCATTGTTATTAGCTCACCATTTCCCCCCAACCTTCCCTGTTACACCCACACAAAAAATATTAATCCAGTTACTATCTCTATAGATTTACCTATCTCAGATTCAAATCCAAAAAACATACCACAAAAAACCCACCCCAGTAAAAACAGCAACAACAAAAACACAAAAACCTCAATTGAAAAGAAAGCAGAAAAATATTTTAAAACAGAACAAATTTAAAATGGGTCAAAATGGGAAACAAATGATAATGTGTTGAATTTTAACCTAACTGCATCTGCAATAATCTACTTTCTAAGGTGTTTTGCATGAAAACAAGGCTATTCACCTCCATGCTGGTCTATGGTCAGTGGAGTTTCACCAGGGATTTATATCACAGGTATTTCCTTTTCACGTTTTTAAAATAGCTGAAACAACTTTAAAATGGTTCAGAAACTAAATAAAATGATAAGATATTGCATTTTACCTAACTGCATCTGCCATAATTGACATTACAATGCTGCCTAACAGCACAGCTATCCACATCCTTAGATATTGGTCAGAGGAGATTCATCAGAACTTAAGCCGTATGTGTGCTCTGCAAATGGATTTTGGACTTCCATTTACCACTGTCTCCTTCGGGTTGGGACTTTATTACTTATAATCCTCAGGTCACTCTGTCAGGTGTGTTTCCTCCATGTGGACTTAGTGACGTCTCACTTAGACAAATTCTTGTTTTAAGACAGGCCTTTAAGATTACAACCACTATTCTTACCCATGAAAATTTTGGCTCAGCTCTTTTACTTTATCATTTTTTAAAAATTTGCTTTAGCCTCTATATGTCCCAAAGCAAGTTTCAGGATCTCTTCTCACACTGAGTTTAGTCTTGACCATCTTTACTTTTGAATGCATTTTCACTTCTTTTTGTCTGGTGTTCCTTTTGACAATGAAGGCAAAACCATTCCTCTTGAATTTATGATTCCCAGTATATTAAAGCATATGACTATCTAATTCAGAGTGGCCAATAGCTCGATAGCAGCAGTGAAATGGATGGAGGGACTGACTGTGGAACAGATCACCAATTGCTCAAAAGTTCATGTTCAAACTGAAGAAAACTTGTAAAACACGGATTTAAAAAAAAGCCAAAATACAACCTTGAGTATATCCCACCTAAATTTATAGTGCATCACAAGGACGTATTTTACACAGTGAACACAACTGGCTGGTGGCCAGAGGAGGAGAAGGATGGCATCAATAGCATCAGTCAGAAGAGATCAGCGTCATTAAGAACAGGAATGAAAGACTGAACTGAGTGTCAGAAGAGATGCTCCAACTTCCTCTTGCATGTAGAGTAGCTGAAACAAATGATAAACTAAAAAGTAAAACCTACACAGAAAATTCCAAAGGGCCACTTGAAAAGACAAAAGTATTACAATGAATCGCGCGAAGTTCTGGCATTAGAAAGTCAAAACGGAAAGAACATGTTGAGCACATCTCAAGCTGACAGAGCTGATGAAGGAATTCCGTCTTTGAGCTTCAATATTTAAGACAATTTTAAAATGGTTTCAGCAGTACACCCATAGGGAGCTGTCAGAAACTCGAACTGGATTTAGAGAGAGAGCTATCATTGCTGACATTTCAGCGGGATCTTGGCTGAAAGTGGAACTTACCAGAAAGATGTATTTTGTTAACTATGCAAAGATATTCATCTGTGTGGATCATAACAAAATATGGGTAACATTGAGAGAAAAATAGGAATCCCAAAAGAATTCATTGTACTCATGTAGAACCTATGCATGGACCAAGAAGTTCAATAAACCGAACAACAGGGCACTGAGTTTTTTTT
>NW_022103906.1:37001756-37004740 GCF_000313985.2 Echinops telfairi
CAGGGGGGTGTTCAGTTGCCAACCGATGGACTCTGAGTCTCCACTCTGCACTCACCCACCTTTACAATGACATGATTTCTTGTTCCTTGATGCTTGACACCTGATCCTTTCGACAGCTCGTGGTCACACATACTGGTGTGCTTCTTCCATGTGGGCTTTGTTGCTTCTGAGCTAGTTGGATGCTTGTTTATCTTCCAGCCTTTAAGACCTCAGATGCTATATCTTTTGATAGCCAGGCACCATCAGCTTTCTTCACCACCTTTGTTTATGCATACCTTTGTTTTCAGTGATCGTATCAGGAAGGTGGGCACCCATTGATCTGATTTTTAGTTCTTAGATGTCTAATAACTGGTCCCTCCTGCACCTCTTGGTCAGACAGGCTGGTGTACTTCTTCCATGTGGGTTTTGATGCTTCTCAGCTGGATGGCTGCTTGTTTACCTTCAAGCCTTTAAGACCCCCGATGCTATATCTTTTGATAGCTGGGCACTGTTAGCTCTCTCCACCACATTTGCTTATGCACATGTTTGTCTTCAGTGATTGAGTCAGTAGAGCGAGCACCCACTGATATGATTTTCAGTTCTTTGATGTCTGATAACTGATCCCTTCTAAACCTCGTGGTCAATCAGGCTGGTGTGCTTCTTCCATATGGGCTTTGATGCTTCTCTGCTAGCATCAGAGCAAATGGGAGCATTTAGCAGGAGGAAGAGCACCCTGGGGGCTCTCTGCCCTGCTCCCACGGTTGCTTTGCCACATGCTTTTTGTGGTTTGCCTCGGTGTCTCAGGGTCAGTCTGGGCCAGTCCCAACCCTGAGTCTCCAGCGTTGTCCCCCTTAGAGCCCGGGGCCATCAAGGGATGGTGTGTCTCGTGGTGGGATCAATCATATTGTCCACTCTATCCACAGGCTGTTCAGAGCGGGGATGTCATCCTCCAGGCCTGGTGGGTCAGGATGTCCTCAACTCTCTCTTCCTCCCCAAATGCTCCCATTTGCTCTGATCAGACATGCACCTCTCTCCTAACTGCAGCTTCATTGCCATTCTCTCAAGTAGCTTCTTCTGGGGGGAGGGGCTGTTGTCCACATAGCTGGCATGGGGGACGAGCCCTCAGGCCCAGCACTGAGTATTTTAAAATCAAGAAATGTGTCAGTCAATATTTTATCCTATACTGATACTTATTAATATGTATGCTGCACAAATACTCGGAGAAACTGGACTACATGGAGAAGAACTCCACATCAGGATTGTAGGAAGACTCATCATTAACAGTCTTCCATATGCAGATGATACAATCTCACTGACTAAGAGGAAAGAGGTCTTGAAGCAGCTCCAAAATGGAAGAAGGAAATCCCTCATTGCCTTGGAGTCTACTCCAATCCATCATGACCCTACAGGACAGGCTAGAATGGTCCCTGTGGATTTCTGAGACTGTAACTCTCTATAGGAGTAGAAAGCCTCGTTTTTCTCCCTTGGAGCTGCGGCTGGTTTTGAACTGCTGATCTTGCAGTCAGTAGCCACTATACCACCAGGGCTTCTCTTGAAACACCTACTAATAAATATTTTAAAAGGCAGTTTCCAGTACATACTACAACTCAATGTACATAAAAACAAAATTTTCACAACTGGAAGAATAGACATCAGGATAAAAGGATAAAAGCTTGAAGTTGTGGAAGATTTATTTTTACATCATTCACAATCAATGCTCATGGAAGCAGTAATGAAATCCAAGGATAGATTGAATTGGGAAAATCCGATGTTAAAGACCTTTTTAAAGTGCTGTAGGGCAAAGGTGTTACTTTGAGGATGCAAAGGGTACCTGACTCAAACAAACAAACAAACAAAACAAGATGACAACAAAAAGCAAAGCTTATTATCGAGCTGATTCTGATTCATTCTGATACCATAGGCTAGACTAGAAGTGCTTCATAGGTTCCAGAGACTGTGGCTCATGCTCTTGAAGTCGTGGTGCATGTGTTTACATTTCAGGGGTAAGAAAACCAGGACCAATGGCTCTATAGAGTCATCAAGTGGAATAAGGGTTTTGGGGGAGCAGGGCACCACGATGGTGGCATGGTGAGGTGGTGATGATGTCAAGGAGACCATACAGGAAAAGAATGTTTGTAAACTGATTGTGGTATAGCAGATGGATGATTCTGCTGAATGTGATTGACCACTGGAATGATTTGATATATGTATTCATCCCAATTAATTAATATCTCTCTATAAATAAAACCCTTTTGATTTTTAAAAAGTGGCTGATAATTCTGAACTGCTTATGTTGCTTGCAGCCCAACAGACAATCCACTACACCACCAAGGCTTCCCTCAGACCTCACCAAAGCCAGGGTATTTTCAAACACCTCAACATGTTGCATGGCAGCTGGACAATGCATAAGGAAGACCGAGGAACGGATGCATTTCCATTATGGTACTATTGAAAAATATTGAAGGTACCATGGACTGCCGGAAGAACAAAAACACCTGTCTTAGAGGGAGTACAGGCAGAATGCTCCTTAGAGCACGGATGGGGATCTTTCATATTGCATACTTCGGAGCCAGTGAAAAACAGAAATCCCCAGAGACACAGTGACGACAGCAATGGGCTCCAGCATAACAAATATGCGAAATGGTTCCGGAAAGGCCGGTGGTCCCTTCTTTTATCAGTAGGATCGTTATGAATGGTAGCCAGTTACAAGGCACCTAACAACAACACTCCTAAAATGTAACTTCTCTTGTCTATGTGGTGTTTGACGTGTTACTTTGTTCAATCTTGGCAATCTTTACAAATGAAGAAACTAAAGTTTTAGAGGATATTACTAATGTCCCCATATTTACAACATTAGTAAGTAGTCAATTAAATATTCACACTCAGAACCCTGTGACCCCACATCTGTCTTTTAAATGAGGATATTGCATATCTGTTTCTTGAACCTTCAGAAGAATTCAACAAATTACTTGGGGATCTTGTTAAAAGACACCTCGGATCCCGTC
>NW_022103906.1:37004843-37014151 GCF_000313985.2 Echinops telfairi
TTTAATCTACAGGTCCTGCTTGACTTGCTCCTTGAATTGGCTTCTAGCTTAGTAGGAGGCCTGTGAGAGGTTTCCTTCTCTGTATTCCAGTTATCTCAGTTGCGAAGTATCCGTGTTGCTATTTCAGTCTGGGTCCCATCTCATCCTTGCCACCAACCTTTTGCTTTCTGCCTTATCTGTGTGCTTCCTGATTCTTGACTCCACTGACCACTTGCTAACTCATCACACCGCTTATCTTGTCTGATTTTCAAATCAGTTTTAAACATTGCTAATTGACTTTCTTTAGCTCTTGTTTGTGTGTATGTGTGTGTGTTGTTTTTAATTTGGATTTGCTAAGAAATAACTTTGGCAACATATAGGCTACATTAATATGGGCCCCGTTCTAGCTCCAAACACACGTTACTGCTTCATATTTTGAAAATTATAAGATATATAGCCACATTTGACAACTTGTAATATTATTTTCCCTCAGAAATGAAAAGTCGTTTTATGCGTTGACTCAATAGCAGATCAGAGAGTAACAGACTCAGGTACGGGTTCTCACACTTTAGAACATTATGATTTATTATCTACACAAGAACTTTAGCAGAATCCTTGGAGTGCACATGAAATAAAGAGCTAGAACAAAGAACAATGCGCCAAGTGAAGTCTGCAAGACTCACTGCCTCTCAGGGGCAGGTGGCAGGGGGGGCGGGGAGACAAATTCTACTTTCTGTCGTGAACAGCAGCCAGAAACCTTATCGTGTGCCAGGGTATTTCAGAGAGAAGAAAAAGGGTTCATAGCTTGTAAATTCAAAGTCTAAGATTTTTCCATGGATAGATATGCAACCTAAGTTTATAATATACTGGCTAATTTGATTAATTAACAGAATAGCAAACTAATTCAGTCCTGCACACAAGTAAAATGTTTTCCCTGAAGAAAATATAAATCTCAGAACTTCATCATACAAAGATAGGTAAATTAACATATGAATTTAACTCAGCATAATAATTTTCCCAAGGACTTAGTAGAATCTCATGCTATAACATTCATTTGGAAATTTTTAACGTCTATGGTATCCCACAGGAAAATTAACTCACATTGGATATGAGTTTATAGTTATGGTAGTTACATAATCTCCTTTTAACCTGAGGAAGGGTGGATTCCAGCCTGTCAATCAGGCCATAGCTAATGAGGCCTCCGTGTAGGTATGGCCTTCTCCTGAGGATCCTGGGAACTCCTGCATTCCTCCCTGGAGGTGGTAGACTCACTCTGCTTTGTATTGCTGATGACACAACACATGGAGCTACGCTAGAGGCCTGGAGCTGGAGGAGCCATGTAGAGACCAGCGCTGAGATGTTTCTACCGCCACTGGATCCACAAATTTTCCACCCACTATCCTGTGATCTTCCTGCATTCAGTGTCATTGCATGTGTGTGTGAGTCTGAAGAGGAATTTACATATTGGTATTGGACATATAGGCTAAAAATGGACTTATGGACTTGATATAGTCTGGGCTGGCATGTTTTCTCAATATTCAAATGCTATTGTATATAAAGCTCTTTCTTATACATATATGAGTGTCTATGAATTTGCTTCTCTTGTCAACCTGGACTAACACAATACTAAAATATTATAAATCCCTGAAGAAAAAAATCTACCTTTTGTATGACTTGATGCACTAAAGACATGAGGGAACAGGATGACCTCAAGGGGACTTGAAGTCTATTCATGAGTGTTATGAAACAGAATAGATAAAAATACAATGAAAGTACACAATGAAAAGAGACAAATACAATTAATGATGAATAATACAACTAATAGCTTAAACTATGCATTCAAAGTATGTAACAGAAAGTTAGTTTAAGTGGAAGAAAAAATAAAGGAAATACCAATAATTCACTCCAAAATAATGAGACTAAACCACACAACAGTTACTGTCAAGTTGATTCTAATTCATAGTGACCCATGTGTACAGAGCAGAACTAGTCCAGAGAGATTTCATGGCTCTGATCTTTTGGATGTACATCAGCAAGACTTTTTTTTCCTGGAGCATCTCTGAATGTATTTGAACCAGCAACTTTTCGCTAATAGGCCAATATTTAATGGTATTTATCACTCATTAAGATTGAGATATAAAAGAGAGTATAAGAAACAGCATCTATATCAGTAAGACTTCAGAAATAAATGAGTGAAAACAAGGTATTATGAAAGACATAAAAACTGAATTATGGAATGGAAGAAATACAGAGAAGCTCAAGCTCTGAGCTCCTAGACTGGAAACCTATAGAACCACAATGAAGGGGGGGAAAGGCATTTAAAGCAACTACAAGGAAAAGGCTGATTCTCTAGCAAAGAAGGCAAATTAGACGGACACTAGAGCTCTCTGCAGTATAACAGTGTTGGAAAGGTAAGAATTGGTGGCTTTAATGTCATGGAGGAAATCATTGTTTACCTCGATTTCTATATCCAGCTCAACTATACTAACAAGGAAACCATTCCAGACTACTGCTTTTTCAATAAAAAAGTCAGAGAATCTTCCTCTATAGAGTCTCACGGAATGATCTTCTAAAGGATGAACTCTATAAGAAGAATATTAAACCCAGAAGTAAAGATGAATTACTAAATGATAATAAATAAACATACCAGTAAATATGAAACTTGAAACTCATTGCAATCAAGTTAATCCTGACTCATATCGACCCTATAGGTCAGGATGGAACTATCCTTGTGGGTTTCCAAGATTATAGCTGTTTATAGTAGAAAACCTGGTATTTCTCCCATGGAGTGACTGATGGTTTTGGATCACAAACCTTTTGGTTAACAGCCCAACATCGAATCATTACACCACCAGAGCTCCATATGATATGAAGATATATGTAAATAATAACTAGCTGTAAAACATAAAATAATGATAATACATCTTAGTGAGTATTTGGAGGAATAAACTACTAGGAACTATACATTAATGGATAATGATTATATGACATTTAAAATGCTATGTTGAGAAGACCCTTAACACAGTGGATCCAACAATGAGCTCAAACATACCAATTCTGAGGGTATGCAGGACTGAGCAATGCACAACCCATTCAGTTGTACAATGAGTTAGATCCAATTTCACGGCTCCTAACAACACCATGGACATTTGATTTCCAGCTGTGATTCAGGTAGAGGAAATAAATCTTGTTTAGATTTACTTTTTTAAAAAGTCATGTGTGCTAAGGACAAGGATGATAAAAAGAGAACAGTTTTCAATTAAGAAACATGGAAATCCAAGTATATTACCTCCCTATGGTTGCTATAACAAATTAGCATGCACAATGTATTTCCTGATGGTTCTGGAGGACAGAAGTGCACCATCAGTTTCACTGTGCTGAATCAGTTGACAGGACTTTGCCTTTGGAGGGTCCATGGAGCTTTTGCTCCTTGTCTTTCCTCTCTCCTAACTTCTGCTGATGGTTGGGATTTCTTGGCTTGTAGTTGTATCACTTCATTTTGTGCCTCTGATTTCTCCTCTTTGTATGTTTAATTCCTCTTCACTTCTACCTTATAAGAATACTTACGATGACATTTTGGAAACTGCCTATACAATTCAGGAAGATCTCAACTCAAAATACTTAATTGTATCTGCAAAGACCTTTTCCCAGATATGATTACATTTGCAAATTTAAGTGTTAGAACATGGACACCTATTTGGGAGTCCCATTCAGCCATCACAGCAGGAATAAATGCACCCTCCACCCCATAAACATCAGGAAGAAGTAACAAGAGTACTGAATCAGATAACAATTTTCTGTCTACTTGAAATATTCATTTCCTGTATTTAATCTTTTACTCTGGACCTATGTTAGAGTAGTAGAGGCGTTGGATAAGAAGTCAGTAAACTAAGGCCAGTGGGCCAAATCTACCTGTTTCTTTTGAAATCATAGTTCTGTTGGAACCTGGTCCTGACTAATTTTTTTATATTGGCTGTGAATGCATTTATGTTACCAAAGAAGAACTGAGTATCTATACCAGAAATAGGATTGTGTATGAAATAAAATATATTTGCTCTATTGTTCTTTCCTAAAAATGTTTGCCAAACCCTGAGTTATATTATCTACCTCAACTTAAATGATCTAAAAAGAGAGTTAGAAGTATTAATCCATTGACTTTCTGTATATTATACATATTTTGGGTCAGGATTATCAGTAAGGTCTGAGGACTTCAATAGAACCAAAGTTATCTCAGAGCCTTAAGACAACTTGGAAGATAGCATGGTTTGCTTCCTTTGGTTTGGAAGTCTGGATTTAAGGGTCTCTCTGACTTCTCAGAATGTTCTCAGAAGGAAGATTTTCAGTTACATGGCAAGCACATTGCACTGGGGGAACATTGGTTAATAATTACTGTCAATCACTTTATGAAAAGCATATACAAACTGGGTTGTACTCCTAATAAAATGTACATTTTTGCTTTATTTTATTTTAGCTTCAATTGTGTTACCTTAAATGATTTTGGTGTAAGTGAATGTGATATAAATAAATAATCATCCAAGAGAGCACAAATAAAGAGGAACTGTGGAGCAGAAGAAAAAAAAATAAATCCCATAAGTAGCTGTATTTATCTGGAAGGTCATGTTTGGCATTAGGTTGTGTTTATAAGATATTTATGGAGTGACTTTAAATGCCATGGAAATGTCAGTGATGGTCACAGCTCTTGAAAACAATAGTGTCAGAAGGAGCTCACTTCAGTGCTTCCCCTGCTTGGCTTTCACAGTTCTGTGAATGGCTTTCCAACAGGCTCCATGTCCGGCTTAGAGATGACAGTGCTCTCTGGCCTAGGGTGCCCCCGACAGCTTATACCAACATATAACTCAGGCAGGATGCTCCTGGGTGCTCTGATTCACAATAAGCTAAATATTTAGGAGTCTGAGGTTTTTACCTGTCAATTTTCTCAAAAAGGAAGAGAAATTTATATTTTATAAAACAAGCTTTCACATTATTTAAATTGACACTTATCTGGGCTGCCTTGACAATAAAATGGGGGCATCATCATCCTCTCTGGTTTGAAACAGCCTTCTTTATAAAACAAACAACTGACAAGAATTTGACAACCTCTCCATCCTTCGTTCCTTTTGTCCTTTCATAGCGCCTGGAGATCGTCAAGATGCGCAGCAAAGGAAAGAATAGTTCCCAAGAAGTCTTCAATGACATCCCCCCAGTCACTGACCCACTCCAGGGATGGGGTCAGTGAACAGTGCGTGAAAATGTGGATCAAACCCCGAGTGAATCAGCTCTGTACTCCTGACTTCTAGTCTGCTACCTCCCTACCGCAGATACTTAGTAAACAAATTGATAACGTAAATCTGAGTTTATTAAACCCACAAATATAACCCCTAAAAAAGCCTTGTTAGAATCTCAGAAGGAAGAGGAGAGGTTAGATATTGAAAGGGTTTCAAGGGCTGGGTTCCGGTAGCTTAAGGCAGATTTCTAAAGGCTGGGCACTGAAAGGATTACACAGATTTTGGTACATGCTTTTTAAGAATGGTGGACATTGCAAGGTAATGCTCTTAAAGCTATTCTTGATAAGGGCATCCTTTTTTGATAAGTGAACTGGTTGTCCCAGGGATCACTTTATTACTTGATAAGAAAACTGTTCACCCAGATGAACAAACTGTTCCTATAAATTGGTTTGTAAAAATTCCCTGAAGCAAACGGGGGTAGGGGGTGGGTGGGGGATGATTGGTTTATAGCTTTACCTTTCTGGACAAGAGTTAAGTCAGTTTGACACCAAAACCCAAAATCCACCAACTCCACTACCATCAAGTCAGTTCTGAGTCTTAGAAATCCTACAGGACAGAATAGAACTGCTCCCCAGGATCTGTCTAAGGGAGCAAATCACCTCACCTTTCTCTCACTGAAGGGCTGGTGGGTTTGAACTCCTGATCTTGCAGTTAGCAGCTCCCAAAGTAGCTCCCTCTACTATCAAGTCAGGTGACCTCAATTCTGTTCTAGGAGTTATGCTCATTTAAGGGTACCCTTCCACCACAATTTGGCACTGAAGCAGAACACGTAGTTAACAAGAAAGGCCACTCTTGCTTCTCCACTCCTGGGGGTTAAAGTACACTCATTACACCTTCGAATGTATTCCCCTGAAGGAAAGTGTCTAAAACGTGCCATTGCTTTTGTAACCTTGCTAGTCTCTACTTTCATCAGGCCAATTTCAGATTTATTAATAAATTGTTTTTCTCTCTGTATTTCCCTAGCCTTCTATACAACCAGAGTTCTCTAAAAACAATTTAAAATGGAAGGAAACAAAGATTTGCTTGTCTGGAATCGAAATGCTGGCTCAACATTTATTTCTTCAACCCCACACTGCTCTTAGAAAAAAGATATGCAGTTAAATGATAATCACTTGGACTGGAGGCAGGAGTAGTGAACAATGATAAATGCATGCCCTCTAAGCTGTAGCCTTTAGCCAAGCTTTAAGCTGCGCGCCTAGTTTTGACAAATGGGAAAAATCATGGGCAGAAGAGCGTGATTTGGACCCTGACTCTCATGGAGGAAACCTTGTGTTTTGCTTGACTTTACCATACTCTCTTCATAGGGTAGCATCATCTCTATAATGTGAGGCTTGATCCTCGTCTCCCACTAGCAGCACCTCACACCATCATCTATTCAACTCCAACTCATGGGAGCTCTGTGCGCGTCAGAGCATAACTGGGTTCCTGGGTTTTTAAAGGTTGATTTGGAAATGGCTCACCTGGTCTTTCTTCAAGGTGTCTCATGGCTCACTGGAGCCATCAACCTGCTGGTTAGCAGTCTATCACATCAATGCAGCACATTAAACAGATCACCCAGTGGTCTCGTTTTTTTCTTTTTTTGAATCATTTTACTAGGGGCTCATACAACTCATCATATTCCATACATACATTAATTGTGGTCATCTTTTCTTAAAAGTTTTCAAATCTATGAAGAACTACAACCCTTTGCCAGGTTAAAAAAAATGCTGCCATTTCTCAGACGTTTCTGCCCACAGATTAGACTCCTGGGATTCCAGAGACCCACTGAATCAGGCCTGGGTTCACTTTAATCTGTCATCAGAAATGATGGGACCTCTTTTGGCATCATCATGTTTCTGGGAGAGCATTGACTTTTTGTAACTTTCATTTTCCTATAAATCCTCAATTGTTTTCTTCTCCGTCAGTTTATCATAAGTACTGACAGGACTTTCAAGTCTGGATTCATAATAACTTTTGGAAATCTAGCAAGGCAAAAGGAGTCCCGGTTAAGTAGCTAGTAGCTAGCTGAAAGGTCACAGATTCAAACCCGGGGAACACTTGGTGGAAGAACGATGTGTGCCCATAAAGATGTACCTCCGTCTTCTAATGCTGCTGTGACAGGAATGCCACAGTGGATGGTTTTTAGTAAACAGTGTGTTGTTCTTACGTGCCATTGAGCTGGTTGTGAGCCATAATGACCCTCTCCTCACAATTGTTCTTATGCCTGAGCCCATTATTGCAGCCGCTGTGTCAGTCTGTCTCGTTGAGGGTCTTCTCTCTTTTGCTGCCCCTCTATACCAAGCATGGTGCCCCTCTCGAGGGACTAGTCTCTTCTGATAAAATGTCCAAACTATGAAAGACAAAGTCTTGTTATCCTTACCCCTAAGAGGCACTATGACTGTACTTCTTCCAAGACAAATGGATTTGTCCTTTTAGCGGACCATACTGCTTTTAATATTCTTCTCTAGCACCACAAATCAAATAACCTGATTCTCCTTTGATCTTTCTTATTCAATGTCCAACTTTTACATTCATATGGTGCAATTGAAAATACCATGACTTGGGTCAGGTGCATCTTAATCTTCAAACTAACACCCTTGCTTTTCAGTGCTCTAAAATAACAATGAGTACAAGAAAGAAAAATATGTTCTACATTGAGTGTAGTAATGGTTGTACAACACTTATTGATACTGAACTATTGAATTGTATAATGCGTTGGTGAAATGCCAACTGTAAACCTTTTTAAAAATTCATGAGGTCTTGTGCAGCAGATTTACATAATGTAGCTTATTTACTGATCGCTTGGCTGCTGCTTCCATGGCCATTGATTGTGGATCTGAGCAAGACTAAAATCCTTGACAACTTCAAACTTTTCACCAGTTATCATGATATTGCCATCTTCATCAGCACGTGCTTCAAGTCTTCCTCACCTTCCTTGTGTCACCTGCATATTACATGATGTAGAGGCCACACTTTAGCCATGTCTAACCAAGTGTTTGCCTAAACTCCTGAAAAGAAGACTTCACATCTCTACCTGATACACACATGTCCAGGCTATAAGCCCTAAGTGTTCCAAGCACCCAGCTCTGCTTCTGCCTAGTAGCTATCAGGTACTAACTACCACTGGGTCCTATCTATACCCAGCTAACATGGAAACTCAAAGGAAAAAAACAACTTTCAGATTGAGTTTTTATTTCTAAATTGGATTTTCTCCATTAATAATGACATTTGCCTTTTTTATTTTTCAGCCACCATGTGCGTCTTAACGTACCCTGGTGTGCTAAGTCTTGATGATTGCCTTCCCACTACAGAACTGGTTCTTAAAGCTCCATTTGGTTAGATGTTTGTTCTCTCTTAGTGCCCCTTCAGCTAACATAAGGCCCATCGGGAGTTCTCGGGGGATTCTGCTTACTGAGGGAAAGGACAGAAGGAACTACGTTTGCTTTTGCTAGGTTTGGAAATTGTGACTCTATTCCTGCTACCACCGCCAGCTGGGGCTGCCCCATTCCTGTCTGCTTCAAGCTTGGTTCCATTGTCTCCCTTCTTGTCAGCCAACCTATGTGCATGCTTTTTATTTTTTAAGTTAGTCAGAGCTTGTTTTGTTTGCAAGGAACCTTCCCAATTGCCATTGACCTCAAAGCACTATGGATTATGGATTACAAAGTTGTGTTTTGATGCAACGCAGTTGAGCCTGCTCCATTTATTACAGTCAGACCAGCCAGTGTATCCGTGCCTAGTTCTGGTTAATTTCAAAAGTCCCCATATAGCCTCAGTCAGTCACAGTCCATTGCCTAAACAAAGCTTTAGAGGAAAAGACATGTTCACAGGAGAAATATTTTCTCTTAGATTGTATACTAAATCTGGCTTACCTCTGAGCTCAGGGACAAATTACCTCCTCTACTCAGATGATAAGCCATGGCTGCAATGAGACCATTTCAAAAAGCAGTGACTCACTATCAATTTTGGTTTGAAACTAGCAGCTGAGAAACCAGCTTGCCGCTTACGGGCTTAAGGTTAAGTTTATATTCCTGGAGCCGTGTGTGTGTGTGTGTGTGTGTGTGTGTG
>NW_022103906.1:37014278-37028222 GCF_000313985.2 Echinops telfairi
GAGCACAGCTGAATGAACCAGCAGTACTTGTTCAGTTCATTACACCCAGTTCCCAAGAGAGTGCTGCTTTGCTTTAGTTTCATTTACTTCCAACCTGGCTTAAAAGTTCCTGTCATTCTCTCTTATCTAGTCACGCTTTGTAGTAATGATCAAATGCAATCCGCGTGCCTCTGAGGTTCAGCTTTCCCAAGAGCCCTGTACCATGAGATTCCCCACATAAATGGCGGCAGTCCTGGTGATCAGGGCAAGTCTATGTGTGCATACCACATGCCTTTACCTGCCAATCACCTCTTCTTGGATTTCTAATCTGGTGAAATTCTGTTACTACTAATAATAGTGAAAGTAATTTTAAAAAGGAAGAGAAGTCACAGCAGGTACATAGGGAGAAAGGTGAGGTCAATGACATGATTATGATTGTGTTAAAGAACAGATGTGGCCTCATTGTCAATAGATAATGTTTATGTGCAGCCTCACATTGCATATCATATATGTGTAAGGTGAATATATCATACTTTTAGTTTTTTTGTGAGCAGAAAGCAGAGTTTATTTGGAAAGGAAAGAAAAGCACTTGATGCAGCAGGCGGGGACTCAAGTGCGTTGCCTGAACAGCTCATTCTCATATTATCTCTACAATATGAAATGCACTGTGAAATACATGTTGCTATTCATAGAACTAATTCCAAATTCAGGAGCTTGGTTGGCACAGTGGGTTGCCCATTAGGCTATTAAGCACCAGGTCAGTGATTCAAACCTATCAGCAGCTCCACTGGAGAAAGATGAGGCTGCTTCTCCTATAAAAGTTTACAGTCTAGGAAATCCCATGGGACGATTCTGTACTGTATTACAGGGTCACTGTGAGTAGGAATGAACTCGAAGGCCATGGGCTTAGTCTTTGAAATTAAAGAAAACTGATGTCTCAAGATTTTAAGTTATTTGCTAAGGTTACAAGATAATGACTAGAGAAGTAGATCACTCCTCCTCAGCTAGTCAAAGACTGAGGACCGACAACATCTACCTGGTAACCTGTTAGAAAAATGTAGATTCTTGGGCCCCTCTTGCAGAATCAGAATTTATATTTTAACACACATCTGAGTGATTCGTTTGCACAAGAGAATTAAATAGCATTTCATGGTTCATAATGTCTCTCGTATAATATCATGTAAGTTTTACTGTTTTGATCACTGGCAACCTTCTTCTTCCTCAAAGCTTCTACCCAGGGTCACTTTCTAGGAGCCTGGTCATGATGGTGAAACATCAGTGTATCTGGGATTTCATTTTCTCTTTAGATTTTCTTGAACCTGAGGAGTTAATCCTCTTTCCCTCAATGTTTTCATTACTGGTAAACAGAAGTAAGCACAGCTTATTGCACGGACGGAAGGCAGGAATGAAGAAGCAAGCGTGTTCAGTAGAGTCCCTGTTCCTTCTGATTGGGAGAGCTGCTCCCAGGAGCACATGCCATTACTAGTGAATTGTGAGGGGGCTGAGATGAGCTACAAATGGGGTCAATTTGCTGTCCATTGATAGTATCGTCTGCCAGGTAGATAGACAAACTTCCCTCTCTGTTGTGGGATTGTCATATTGAAAAACACCATGGCTTAAAACTATGCAGATTTACATCTCTCACTGGGAGACTAGGCTAGCAATATTATAAGGAAGTAATTAGGCCAGGTCTTCAAAAAGATACAAAGTAACAGAGACTACTCGTGTGGAGACCTCGATGCTGAATTCTGTGCTGCCCAGCCTTTACCCAGGCCACTGATTCCCACTGAGCATCAACGGGGTTACCCATGCTTAACCGGAAACAAAGGAAAAGAAGCTGCAGGGATGTGTCCATGGTTCTTCCTCTAGTCACACTTTGTCATTGTTGTTGGTGATGGAGTTGATTCTGACATGTGGTGACCCCATGTGAGCCAGAGCAGAGCTGCTCCGTAGGGGTTTTGAGACTGTGATCTTTCCGAAGCAGCTTGCCAGACCTGCCTTCTGGGGTGCCTGTGGTGTGTCTGAACCACCCAAACTTCTGGCTAGTGATTAAATGTTTGCACCGCCCAAGGACTCCTGACTGGTATTAGTTTCATGAGCTATTTCCTTTACGCAGCTAGCATTTACCGAGTACCTATAATTTGCCAAGGTAATGTTAGCCGCTAGGTAAAGAGAAAACAAGATGAAAAGTAATTTGTTCTCTCAGCCCTTACAATTGAGTGGTTCTTGATCATGGTGATAATAAAAGATGGAGCTGACTCAGATGAATAATACAATAATGTAAATGATGATTTAATATAGAAAGGGGTATGGGATCACTACTTTTGGTGAATATACCCCTGGAAGATGGCTTGAGTGGCTTCCCTACACTTCCGATGCCAATATATATCACGAGGCCAGTTTTGTTTGGGATGTGCTGCAAATTTCACTCTCACTTTCTCCACTGTTCATCATCCCGATGTCATCATTACTGAAGATTTCCAGTCTCAGGGGAAAGAAATGGTTTCCTTAATTATTCAGATCTATATTCTTTAAAAGAAAACATGAGAGTGGGGCAGGATTGATTGACCTGGCTTCTGTGTTTCACGTATGACCCATCGCTTTTGTTCTGTCTTCCATGGTACAAATGGCACAGCTGAAATGACTGTCACCTGTCCGTGGTCATTTCCACCATCCAAGATAAAGGGAACATTAATGAAACCCTTACAAATTGACTTGTAAAATTCACAAACCATTTGAATACTCTCCTAGGGCAAGCTGGAGATAGAGGCTTCCCTGATGCTTCCCCTCATGTCTTCACGCTCATCCTCACGTCTGGGTACTCAGCATCCACCCAAACCTGCCCTGAGAAGATGACATTCCATGACTCAATGCACACGCAGTTCAGTCGTTTTACCAGAGGTTATTCCGCGAGGGTCTTTTGTGTTTTGTCTTCCCGAGTTGTGAAAAGAGTGCGCATTGAAGGTTGCAGCCCGTTCTCCCTGAGCCGACAGCTTTACCGGGGCCTCAGAAGCCTCCTTGTGCTCTGATGCAGCTGTAGAAAAGCTGAAACAATGCTCTTCAATGAATAGGCTTTGTCTGTCTGTGCTGCCAGCAACTTCCCCAGAAAGAGTGTGCAGGCAATAAGCTGCTGTGCATTCCCTACAGGCCCTCCGCACGCCTGTACACAGCTTCCACATCTGTCATCTTTCTGTGTCGCTCTCTCCAAATCCCTATTCTCTGCGGCCAAGCATATATGATATGCACGTCTTTCCCAGTCTCCGGGGCCCTTGATCATTCAATCATTGTGAATGTTCACTTTCTGGACTGGGGATTGGGCAATGGGACCAAGTCCCCATGGTTTGAAAATGCATTATAGATCAGTGTCTCCCAAAGTATATGATAGCCAGTGCTTCTTATTGCAAAACTGAAGGATCTTGGGTAAGACCTTGTAAGGACACAAGCTAACATTCTGTGGTAGTTACAAAATCTGTTATCAATTTGAGACTAAAGAGCGAAGGAGTGGAGTTTAGCCTGTTAAGCAGGTCACAGCCTGATGACCTCATTTAGAGGCCCTAAGGAGACAAATAGCTTGCTGAAGGCAGAACATACACACACTGTCTGTGAGACATTATTGACAACAAGCCTGATGGAGCTACACTCACTGATGCACCCAGAGCCTTTCTTATACACATATGAGTGTCTATGAAGTTGTTTCTCCAGTCTCCCTAGACTAACACACACACACCTATGTGTATAGGAATGAGTTTTACATAAAGAGTAATTGTATATTAAGAAAATATCCAAGTCCAGTCCAGATAAAGTCCATAAGTCCGATATTAGCCTACATGTCCGATCCCAATCTATAAACTACTTTTTAGACTCATAAAATGCATGAAATAATGCTGAATGCAGGAAAATCACAGGCCAGTGGGTGGGAAGTCTTGTGGATCCAGTGACAGTGTAAACATCTCAGCACTGGCAGGGTTCCTCTAGCCCCTGGGCTCTTGTATAGCTCCATGTGTCTTGTCAGCTGCAATGTCTCCCAGGAAGTGAGCCTGTGTCCTGCCTCCAGTGAGCTATGTATCTCCTTAGAGCCTCTAAATGAGGTCACCAAGCTGCGACCTGATTGACAGGCTAAACTCCACCCCTTCACTCTTAATCCTCTCAAATGGACAACAGATTATATAACTACCAGAGAGTGTCTATGAATTTATTTCTCTAATCTACCCAGACCAGCACACATTCCAAAAATGGCTGCTGTAGCTAGCCAGGTGTTCCCTGGGGATCTTTCTACCCACCTGAATGACACCATTCCTCCACTGAAAGTCCGACCAATGTAGCACATCGTGTGAGGCATTCTGAATCTTTCATGCTCCCCACTTCTTGATTGAGTTGTAGGTAGGGTTGCCACATCTTATGGAGCCCTGGTGGTTATACCCTTGGTTGCCAATCTCAAAGCCAGCAATTGGAAATCCTCCACTGCTCCATGGGAGAAACACAGGTTTTCTACTCTAATAAAGAATTCCAGTCTTGGAAAATCACAAGTTTTATCCCGTCGTATTGGGTAGCTACGTGTTGGAATCAACTCAATGATCGTGAAAGCAGCATGATATTAGTGGTTTCAGCCGAGTTTCAGTAGCCCACCTCACTGTGCCTACAAAAGGCGCCCCAGCCTAGCCCTTTAGCAGAACCTTTTCTGCCCATCCAGGTGCTAGCTGGAAGAAGCAGTCGTATTTTTTGTGCCAGTTAGTAAGAACCCAGATATAATAAGATGCTGGTTCTCAGATTGGCTCCTGGTCAGTCCCTTGGATATTTTGGCCTCTCCATATAAGCAGGCTCTCCTTCTGTGTCTACACAGACCTATAAGTGTGCCCGCTGAGATCTCTTTGAACTTTTAGTCATCTGAGAATCTCCCCACTGCGATTCTCCTCAAAAATATCTGACCATCATCTTACTGAGGCAAAGATGAAGATGCCAGGGGTGAGGTGCAGTGGCCTCCCTGGGTACATATAGTTAGCATCCAAGCAGGGTTGGAGGGCATCTTTTCTGCTCCCTACATGATCAGCATGACTGGAGATGTTAAGAAAATAATTCACAGAAGAAGACAACATCAAACTAAGTTTGGAGAGCAAACATCTACGTGGTATAAAAAGGTACAGCTTAGACAACGGAACACTGTGTGTGTCAAGGCTGCATGCTAGAAGATGGTGTTTCAAGAGCTGCAGGAAGCTCTGCCAGGACCAGCATGACATGCACGAAAACAAGTAGAGGTGAAAGAGACTGCAGCCGTCCAGAGCTCGAGTAGAAAGGGACAAATAAGTCCCATGAAGGGGTTTGTAGATATTCCAGTAGAATCTCTGGGTGGTGGAACGAGACAACATGCTCTTCTACAAACGTAAAGGTTGACAGAGTGAGCCCAACCACAGGCACTGCAGAAAGAAGGCCCAGCAACTGACGCCCCAAAACAAAACTCATTCACTGGGAGCCTTATGAAGTATAGCTCTGCTCTGAGCCATGGGGGCCTCCATGAATCAGCATAGAGTCCCTAACAAGCATTCTTGTTGACGTGTTAACCTTCTGGACGTGAGAAATTTTCTAACTGACGTGATCAGATTTCATCTAAAATAGATCAGTGCATCATTTTGATCACACAAAACAATTTTCATTGATATTGGAGATAGAAAATATCAAAATGAGAGAGCAGGCCTTCTGAGAGACAAGGATGGCAAGACTGTCTTAGGTACTTGGACTTGTCAGGAGAAATCAGTCCCCGGGAAAGGATGCTGTGCTTGGCAAAACAGAGGAGCAGGAAGAGCGAGGAGGATCCTCAATGAGATGGATTGACACCATGGCTGCAATAGTGGCTTCATGCTTTGGAACACTTCTAAGGATGGTGCAGGACTGGGGAGTGTCTTGTTCTCTTATGCATGGGGTCACTATGGGTCAGAACCAGCCCTAGCCATATGATGATATTAAGAGAAGGAACTGCTGAAGAAATTGAGAAACTCTCCAAAGTTACAGGGTAGCTGGAAAAAGAAATCCTGTCTGCGTTAGCAATTATAAGAAACATTCTTTGGAAACATGGATTTGGATTGTGCCACCTGTTTTGATATATTAAAATAAATGTTGAGGTAATGTTTAGGGGAGGAGAAGTTTCTGAAAGGGTGACTAAACAGATTTTTCTAAAGAAGAGAATTTTTGTTTAGACTAGGAAGAATTTGGATAAACTCGTTATAGGTGGGATATATCAAACCAAATCCACTGTTACCAATTCAGTGCTGACTCCTGGTGATCCTCTGTGGGTTTCTGAGATTGTAACTGACTAACCACTCTGAAGAACACCCAGTCTTTCTCCCAAGGGACTGTTGGTGGTTTTGAACTGATGACCATGTACATTGCAACCCAATATGCTCCACCACCAGTGCTCCTATACATAGACGTGAACTATTTAGTTAAAGAAGATGGACTGTGCAGGTGTTAGTGAGAAATGTGTGCGGAGAAATTTCAGAGCATGAGAAACAGTCGACTCTGGGCACTGGGTGCTGGTTTAAAGGCCTCCCAAGTTACCCTGAAGCCAAAGTTCAAGGATTCTACTTAGTCCACTTAGATTGCCCAGGTAGGGAATTTTTCTCATGGCCGGAGTTATGCTTCATAAACAGCTGGAGTGGATGCTGGCTCATTTAAACAGTAAGGGAAATTACTAAACGAGGTATCTTGTTGAGTTGTTGGGAATTCAGAATAAAATCAGCTCTAAAAATAAGCAGGAATAAAGTGAGAATTATAAGCCAAATCTTTAGCCAAGGTAACACTGCAGAAATAAGTTCCCTAGTGGAGACAGCCCTTCTTCTGCTGAACACTAAGCACCACAGCTCACGTTCCTCACGTTGTGGGCACCAGAGGCCACGTGACATCAGTGTCACCTCTGCCAGGAAACATATCTCAGATCCCCAGTCCTTTCTGTCCCTGGATTCTGAATTAAAACCTAGGCTGGCTGAGACAGTAAGCAACCACACAGCTCAAAAGAAGCAACTATAATTCCTTGTGAATAAAGCCATTTATTCTTCTACCTCCATTACCAATAGTGGAACCACTAAGGCTTGGCAGTTGCAACCCAGACCACCGTCGGCATGAAACCAAATGGCAGGCAGAGGGGAGATTAAACGGCCGCCAGGCTTACTCCTCAAGATGAAGCTGCATTTTACCTGCTTATTTGTTTAAGTGTTTGTCTGATTGTTGAAATCTTTTGGTTAGTTAGTTTCCAGATTGGAAATGGTTGATTCTGACATTTTTTGCCAGTTTATTCATCTATTTTCTGGAGAGATGGATTGTCAGTGTTCCTAACTCTACACTCCACCATGTTCACTGATATATTTTCCCTCCTTTCTGTTTTAGGAAATGCTCACATTTCTCCAAAGGACGAAGAAATGTCCAGAATTTTATTTGAACATGTGAGTACCTTCCACTTCTTCTCTTCTGGATGATGTCCTGCCTGACCTGTTCTAAGGGCTCAAGTCAGGCAAAGGCAGTCAAGTCAAAAGCCCACAGAATGTAGTGTTACAGTGTTAAATTTGGATGTGGCTTATTCCAGCATGGATCCTACAGGCTACAATATGGAAGCAGGTGAAGGTCAGTAAAAAATCCAGAGGGTAGATTGATAATACAATTGATCAGAGTTACTTGGAAGTCATATATAGGAAATCAAATAATAAGGGCATAAGCTGGGAGATATGAAGCAAAATAAAATTTAAAAGGTAAAGTAGATCAGCTCAATTTTAGGCATTGGTGCTGAAACATGAGAGTGATGGAGGCTTATTTTTATTCATTTAGCCATCCAGTTATCCATTTATCCCTCACCATTAATTAACTGCATGAAAGGTATTTATCAATTCTGTTAGATCCTCCGCTATGCAATGTGAATACTGTAATAAACAAAGTATTAGTAGCCATATGTTAAATACACTTTACATTCTGGTGAGAAAATAACTACTCATATCAATATAAAATTAAATTTTGTAGCACATGTAAAGAAACATGATACAATGGGAAAAGACCACCAGTGACACAAATTTGAATTGTTGGGTGGAAGATACCCAGGGAAGACAAAGCAAATATTTGGCTAGGTAAATAGGAGGTGGAAAAGTGTGGCTATTTTTATATGGTTCCAGTTATTTTGTGTGGTGGTAACTTTATGGTTTAATGGACTGATTTAAGAAAAAGAGAATATAAACTCAAGTAAGGGCTCCTTGCATAGCCAAACTTAGCTAATAAGTAATGACAGAAGACAAAACAGGAATCCAATTTAGGCAAATAAGCTAATATAGAGTTCATGGGAGGAGGTTTGCTATTACCCAAGGTCTTAGAAATGGTGGGCTTATTCTTGTTGCCGTTGTTGTTGCTATTGGTAACTTTCACTAACATTTCACCTTTTCTTCAAGACTCAAAGTGTAAATTACAGTTTTTCTATCGATGACCAACTCAATGCTTTTTCTTTTCTGATGGAAGCTTCATTCCTTTTCCTCAGGGACAATGTGAATCAGTTAGCCCCTCCTTATCTTGCACCTCTTATATTTTTCTCTTCGGATGCTATGTTTTCAACCTAGCATGTTCTCAAATCTCTTCTATTTAAGAAAAGTACACTTGTACTCCCTTGTCACTCTATTAATTCTCCAATTTTATCTCTTCCTTTCCTAACCTAAATTCATCAACTTGCTCTGATTTTCTGATATATATATTCCAGAAATATATATATATATATTCTGGTATATATAATCTGGTATATAAATTCATCAACTTGCTCTGATATTTCTGTGTGTATAAACATATCAAAAGAATCTTAGAAAATTTTGTGAAAGTGGAATGAAAAGATAATGGAATTTTCCCATATTTTCAAAGCCTCTTTCTTTACATATCTACAAATATGTAAACATATATTGGTGTGTGTTCATTGTATGATATAGCAAAAAATAAAAATTACAAAGTAGGAAAATAAAATTAGCTGTAAATCCTTTTTCCACTTAGATTTCTGTGTGTGTGTGTGTGTGTGAGTGTGTGTGTTTCTGGGTTAGTTTACACAAAGCCCTATAACTTCTAATTGGTTGGGGTTTGGGGAAGTGAATTGGACTAGTCCCCAAACCAGACCCTAGCAAAACACAGAGCAAAGTCAGTAACCCTTAGCGGATTAACATGATTTTCAATGTGTGCATGGAAGTCAAGTCACGTCCAGGCAGTCCGTCTTAAAGTCACGTGTGTCTTTCCTATGAAGGATGGATTCAGAAATTAAAAATCAACAAATCAATCCAGAACAGGTGGCTCTTACACTTGTAAGAAAATTCAGTGAGAAGAAATAGAGTGAGAGGTCTGGGCTCAATTTTAGTTGTTAAAGTTTGGTTGACCAAAAAATTAATCTAGCCCTCAGTCTGAAAGCAACTAAGGCTACAGGAAGATCCTTCCCATGGGGAGGAAACGTTACTGAACAGACAAGCCAAGTTCAGCGTGGCTCATATTATTTGTTGTTGCCAGCTGTCTGGAGTTGGTTCTCACTTAAGACCGCCTCGTATGCAATGAAACAGGCACAGTCCTGCACATCTTCAAAATTTGTGGTATGCTTTAGGTTTGATATATCCCACATATAACAAGTTTATCCGAATTCTTCCTAGCATACCAATGCTTTATCCACCTTACATTTTGTGTGTCGGCTAACCTGACTGATTCATCTTTCCATGCTGTATCAGAAAACATTCTATTCTGATTGATAGGGTTTCACTGGCTAGTTTCTAGAAGTAGATTGAAAGGCCTTGCTTCCAACTCTGTCATCGTCTAAGAACTCTACTGAAACAGGTCTACGGTGGGTAACAGTGCCAGTGCTGGCCTGTGAGATACTGGTGGCCTAGCTGCCATGATCATAGCGACACTCAAGCTCCTGTCGTAGAACACACTGATGAGTGGCAGCCCATACAATGAAATCCACTTAAGTCAATAAACTCTAAGAAAGGAAAATAGAAAGAAAGGGGGGCATATAAAAGAAGGACCATGTGGTATCTTTAGTCTTGGATAAAATTAGTCAACATGGAAAAACAAGCTGCAAATTGCAGAATTTTAAAAGTAATGATACAGAAATCTCTTTCATTAGGTTTTTTTCCTAGGAGATGTTACAAGCTAGGATATAATGAAGACTTAGGGTTTGACATAGTGGAATTTTCAGACTGAACCATCTAGCTAATAAAATTATAACTAATATTTCCTAGCAGAAATGGTGAAGTAATTTTGAAAGGTTTTGGTTTATGTTGCTGGATAACACAATATATTGTGCTATTTTATTGTTGTAAATCTTTGTTTTAATCATTTTATTAGGGGTTCTACAACTCTTATCACAATCCATACATACATCAATTGTGTAAAGTGCATTTGTACATTCATTGCCCTCATCGTTCTCAAAACATTTGCTCTCCACTTAAGCCCCTGGCATTAGGTCCTCATTTTCCCCTCCCTCCCCGCTTCCCCCCTCCCTCATGAACCCTTGATAATTTATAAATTGTTGTTTTGTCATATCTTGCCCTGTCCAACGTCTCCCTTCACCCACTCTTTTGTTGTCTGTCCCCCAGGGAGGAGGTCAAATATAGTTCCTTGTAATTGGTTCCCTCTTTCCTACCCACTCTCCCTCTACCCTCCCAGTATCGCCACTCACACCACTGGTCCTGTAGGGATCATCCGCCCTGGATTCCCTGGATTTTCAGTTCCTATCTGTACCAGTGTACATCCTCTGGTCTAGCCAGACTTGCAAGGTAGAATTCATATCATGATAGTGGAGGCGGGAAGGAAGCATTTAGGAACTAGAGGAAAGTTGTAATTTTCATCGTTGCTACATCGCACCCTGTCTGGCTCGTCTCCTCCCCGAGACCCCTCTGCAAGGGGATCTCCAGTGGCCTACTAATGGGCTTTGGCTCTCCACTCCGCACTCCCCCCATCATTCACTATGGTAAGATTTTTTGTACTGATGATGCCTTATACCTGATCCCTTCAACAACTCGTGATCATTTAGGCTGGTGTGCTTCTTCCATGTGGGCTTTGTTGCTTCTGAGCTTGATGGCTGCTTGTTTGCCTTCAAGCCTTTAAGCCCCCAGACGCTATTCTTTTTGATAGCCGGGCACCATCAGCTTTCTTCGCCACATTTGCTTATGCACCAAGAACTCTTTCTAACTGTTAACGTAAAGTTTGGGATTTGAGTTCACCCAGAAATGTCTTAGAAGAAATGTCTGCCTATCTGCTTCTGGAAAATTAGCAATTGAAGTTTCTGTGTAGCACAGATCTACTCTGAAATACTTGGGATCATCATGAGTCAAGATTGATAGTAGACGACAATTTATTCTTCATTTTTCAATTATTTTATCTAGTGCTTTTCTCAAATAACATAGAAGAACTGCTTACCTGCTTGCCCATCTGCTGTGGTTGGTGCTGATTAGAGAGATCCCAGCTTGGCTTACCCAATAGTTCTTTGGGTTGTGTCTCCATGACAACACTCCAAATTGGGGGGGGGGCGGGCAAGCCTTCTATTGTTTAGTTGCTGATTTTCTAATCCCCAATAAACTACATAAGTGACTTGTCTACATGTTTGATTACAATGTCTCTTTGATGCTTGGGTTTTGCCCTATTTCTTCAGTAAATGGGTTTGTGCCATATCAGTAAATTCATCAGCCATGAAAAGATACTTTTCATATTAATGAAGTGGCTGTTGTTCTAATGGAGAGCTTAGCTAATAGGACATTTATTCTCTGACTTTTATTTCTTCCTTATTTCCTAAACTCTCTGATAAGAAATTAAGTTATTACTCATGTAACTACTTGTTAATAGATCAAGTTTCTCAGCTCTACCATCAAATTGTCATTAACACACATGACCAATGAATATGGGAGAAAAAAACTTTTCATTTCCTTCTCCGCATTTAGCTGTGGTAAAAAATCCTGTTTCATGAACATTGCATTTTAATGAATTTTAATATGCGGTATCCTTTTTGAGTGTTTTTTTTAAATCATTCTTTTAATTACTGAGATCAGCTTGAAGCATGGGACTTGAAAAGCTTTGCCAGGGAAGGAAAATAGTACTTTAGAAAAAGTCAAAGGAAAGTGTTTTGACTTTATTTTTCTTCCGTTAAATTCATGGCAGTATTATGCTAGCAATTACCATCTTTCAAGTCAAAACTTTAAGAATCAACTAAATATCAGCTAATCAACAGCATTGTGAAATTCACTAAGAATGATTTAAAGCCCAAATGAAGGGGGAGAATACATATGAAGTGGTTCTGATATGCTCCCCCGATCAGCCTTTATCTGAAAAGATTTGATGGACTCAGATTAGAAAGGAATATTAATTACCCACGGCCATTTTTTCACATAAACTATTTTTCCAGGATTTAATGTGTATAAAACAAATCCAGTTTGAAGATAAGTCACTTTCTGATCTCTCCAATAAGATATTTTATGGGTCTGTATGAGGCCATCTTTCATGGAATCAGAAATAGGAGAGGTTTGAACTCCCAGATATTGAATACGGTCCGAAAACACTTTTATTTTTAATGTGCCATCTAATTAAAATAGTTAGGCAATAACGTTCTGTTTTCATTACAGTGCTTTCTTCATTGACATTCATCCCGTTTTACAAAAATATGTTTACAATAGGACCAGTGAACCTACAGAGAAATCTTTGTCCATCACTCATAATAGAGGACATTTCCCTGAAGATGTACTGTGCACTTTGTCCTTGAAGCAAGAAAACACACAGGAACCCAGAGATGCATAATTGATTGTTTTTATTACTATGTTTAAGAAGAACCAGGCTGAGTCACACTCTGATAATGGTCATTCACTTTTCTGACTTCCTGAGATCTTCTTAGCAAGTGGAATGCTTAGGAGAGTAAATTATGAACTCCCTCTTGTTTTGTATCCTTGTGACTAATGTGTATTTCCCTTATTTGTTGAGACCGATTGTAAATTTGGAAGCTCCTTTGAGTCTTGCTTGCATCAGAATAGTCAGTGTGTTCTGAATATTAAGTGATCATTCGCAATTTAATCATTGTGGTGATTGATTTGTATTAAACTGCCAGCCAGCCTTGGTTGGTTGTTAATCCAAAGGTTGGTGGTTTGAACCCACCAGCCACCCTGCAGATGAAAGGTGTTGCACTCGGATTCTATAAAGATTTAAATCGGCTTATACTCGAGTATAAGCTGTTGTTCCCACATTTTTAATGCAGTTTTTGTGGTAAACTTGGGTGCTTCGGCTGATATTCGGGTTGGCTTATGCTCGAGTATATACGGTACATCCTCAGAGATCCTTTGGGGCAGTTCTATTTGTCCTATAGGATTCCTATGAGTCAGGATCGACTTGAGAGCAATGTGTTTTGGGTATTAAAAGACCTAGTCAAACTCTGCCATGTACGAGCTGTGTAACCTGGAAAAGGTCACTTACTTTCTAAATCCCCAAGGCCTTGGTGCACCATCTATAAAATACAGTGGATTACCATGACAATAAAAGTGGAAGACATAGGCCCAAAAGGGAGGTGGGAACACAAGTGTAGGCACAGTGGGGTACAGTGATGTGAAAATTTGGAATAAGAGGGAACAAAAATAATAAACATCTACCTGGGTGGGCAGAAGTCAAGAGATATTTAGAAATTACATAATGTGTAGATTTTGATTTCCAAACCCTATGACATGATCTCGAACTCTGTGTGCTCAAATAATGATATCCTAGTGCATAGCTGCTGTGAGAGAGAAATCCTAGAGAAAGCAAAGTCCAAGTAACTGGAGAAAATTGGAACTAAAAAGTGATTGAAACTCCTTTGGTTATTCTCTGATATTTGCCTAAAACTGGGAAGGAGGATGAAATTTGAAGGACCTGTTTATTCATCTGGGCTGCTCCAAATGGAGGGCTGGAACTCAGCATTCTGACTCTTATTGCTAACACTGAGGGGAGGCAATGGTGAACTAAGGA
>NW_022103906.1:37029628-37031058 GCF_000313985.2 Echinops telfairi
TAGTGGTAAGGTAGCAGATGGACATTGGGCCTCAACTCAAGTACTCCCTCAATGCAAGAACACTGTTCTATTAACCTGGCATTCATGATGCTCACCTCTCTGACACGCTCACTGGAGACAAAGGACAATTCTGATGGAAGATTTTTAACCATGAGAAATGAAACCCTGTACTCCTCATCACATGTACTTCTTTAATCCTGGACCACACCCATCCCTGACCCCTCCTTCCTCCTTTACTAAGGATCACAGCTGCACTACAATTCCCCATCTATTCGGCTCCTTACCCTGCTCACTTCCTGGTGCAGAATGCTCGCCCACTATTCAGGACCCAGATCTTCTGGAACGAAAGTTCTGCTGGGTCTCCTGCTAATGAATTTTCCTCTTTCAACTTCTCCAAGAGTGCTGCCTGGTCATTCCCAAGTCACCATTTTGCTGTTACAAATTCACATATCATACAATTCAATCTCATGCAAAAGAGTTGCACAATCATCACTATAATTTTAGAACATATTCTTCATTCTTGCTCTCATTGTGATTAGTTTTCATTTACCCCCATCCTCCCCAAGGAACCATTAATCTAGTTACTGTCTCTACAGATTGACCTATCCTGGAGAGGTCAATTTTTAAAAAACTTAACAACAATAGCAGTAAAACATAAAAACCTCAATTGACAAGAAAGTAACTTTTTAAAACTTAACAACAATAGCAGTAAAACATAAAAACCTCAATTGAAAAGAAAGTAGAAAATATTAAAAACTAGAACAAATTTAAATACGTAAATGGGAGATCAAATGATAGTGCTGCTACATTTAATCTAACTGCATCTCTTAGCATTTCTATGCAACTTTATGCCACAATTTCTCCCAACCATCAGCCCAAAGTTCTACCGCATATAAGTTGAAGCTGGCCATCTGATACCTTCCGTTTGCTTTCTGTGATGTTTCTTGTTTGTCTCCCATATTTTGCCTATGGGAGAATCTAAGGATGGACCTGCTTGTCTGAGTAGAATGTGCACTGTCTCCACACACACCCCCCCCAAGACACACACACACACACCCCAGCCCACTCCCTAAACCTGGTGCCCCTGCACCGAGTCAACCTTACCTTAATTAAATCAATCTTCCAATATAATATTCCCAATTTATCTTTCTATTTAAAAATTAAGAAGCCATGGTGATGGCATGGGTTATTTGTTGCCCAACTAATACCAGGGTAGCAGTTCGAACTCAAAAGCCGTTCCAAGGGTGAAACACCAGTCTGTGGGCTCCCATCAAGATTTAGAATCTCAGAAACTCTAATGAGGTTGACTATGAATTAAAATTTACTTGTGAGTAGTAGGTGTTTTGTTTTTGTAATGTTTCTAACATAGCCTCGCTGAACTGCTCTACATTCCGTTCTAGAAGTCATCTGACTCTGGAAATGGAATTTAG
>NW_022103906.1:37031158-37039024 GCF_000313985.2 Echinops telfairi
GGGTAGAAGGGGAAAGGTCCTAGATTATACTAGTTTTACTGATCTATTGGCCAACATTTACCATTAAAGCATTTTTTTTCTTTTCTAAATTGTTCTTAAAAAACTCTAATTTTCACCACCACCTGCATCTCCTTTTCTGCTAGTCAGTGGCTGTCTGATACGCATGGGAAATCCGGGTAAATGCAGCACTAAGAGAGATGGAGATGAATGCTGTGAGGACTCAGGAGCTCAAGAGGCAGCAAACAGGTGAGATGTAATAAGTGGAAGGGACGTAGGCTCAGAATGGCTGGTTAGGAGTTAGTTATAAAAACACAGATGACCCAGGAGGCAGGGAAACTAATCTAAAATGAATGTGTACTTATGTCAGAATCAAGCACCCAAAAGATTGATGTCCAGTACAGCTGGACAGTTATATCAGTCTGCAAATATATGCTGAGTGAGCATATTTGGTTTCAGAATTAGTCAAATGTACAGAAGTCAGAATCAGAAAGACTGAATACGTATCACTCTCTAGTCTATCTTGAAAAGCCAAAATATGGGATAATGAATAAAAGACCATTTTATCCCAGAGGCCAGACAACACAGGGGTAAAGAGTATAGAGAAATTGTTAGATTTGTCTTTCAAACTGGCTGGAAAGCAACTTAACTAATTTATAAATTAATAGTACCATAACCGGATGGTCATGTGGTTGTTAGAAAGTTAGGTTGTGTTGCCTCCACGGCACTCACTCCACTTTTGAAGTTCCCCAAAGTATCTCTTTTTATTTAAATTATTTTTGGCAGGAGGTGAGTGAATCAATATAATCACAGAAACAAATTTCTCTCTCTCCAGTTCTATGGATAGACTGTATAACCTAGGTTAAACAAAGAATCCTTCCATTTGCTCAATCATTTCTTCACGGCTAGGCATTTGACCTAAATTTGTCTGGGAAGTGTGAGCCTTAGGGTTTTGCTGAAAAATGCTGAAAAGAGGGTGAATACACACATGAGGGCGTGGACCATCAGATCTGTTAGCCACTGTCTCCGGACCATAGTCTGAGACCCACAATGAGAATGGAATTGACTCCAGAGAAGAAAAATTGAAACTCAAAAGAAAATAGCATTTGAACTACATTGTTTGAATCCTAGATAAAAAGCATGCAGCATGCAGATAATCCCCTTCCAAAGCCAGTTATGTAAGCCAGTAGACTTCTTCCTCTGTGTCCCCCTCCATCCTTTAATTTTTTTTCCTTTAGGGAGTTTATATTGTATTAAACCTAATATTTCTGAGCAATGAGTTTGCTAAAGGCTATGGCTTATTGTGGAAGGCCAAAATTCAATTATGTGTCTTCATATAAATTCGGCCTCTACTGAATTCCTTCTGATCATTAACCAATAGTTGGAATAATTTTACCCTCTAAAAAAGTGCATTAGAGAGTGGATTGGCTGCCACTTCCAAAGCCACGTAGTACCTATGTGTCACTCAAAGAAGCCACAAAGCACTGTGGCTTGCCTGGGTGTGACTTTAATGGAAATTTGAGTGCTAGGGTACTATAGTCATGAGTTATAGCCTGAAAGCCTTGGTCAGAGAGCCCTAAGCCAATCTTGTAAATTCTTCTGTCTAACATAACAGGGGATATCCCCTAAAAAAACAGAATTGTGACAGATGAAGTAGAGCATTCTTAATATGCATTTTTCTCATTAGGTGAACAACTCTCTCTCAGTTAGTGTGCCCAGTGGCGTAGACTGGGAAGGTTCACTATTGTCACAGTGAATTCTCGTGTGAAAGGGGTTTCACTTGAACCTCGTTCTTTGCGATGGGTGATTTAAGAGAACAGTGTGCAGCTATGCAATTTTGTTTCCTGCTGGGGAAAATGCCACAGAAACTGTTGTGATGTCGAATACAGCTTAAAAGTACAGTGCTGGGGGACAAACTCAAATGAATGAGTGATTTTTTTGTTTCAAAAATGGTGAAATATTGATTGATGACAAAACTCATTCTGGATGTCCATCAAACTTCCCAAACAGGTGAAAATATCAACTCATTGTATATTTGGAGTTTGTTTCACTAGGTCAGACTGTTAATCAAGCTTTCTATTTAGAGGTTCTGAAAAGATTGTGTAACAGTGTGCAACAAAAAAGGCCTGATTTGTGTTAGACAGGGGACTGGTTTTGTCACCATGGCAATGCACCTGCTCATGCACCCATCTCAGTGCACCAGTTTTTGGCCATAAACATCATGCCTCTCTTGCCCCACGCACCTTACTCACCTGACCTTGCTCCATGAGACTTCTTTTTGTTTCCTCATATGAAGAGGGACATGAAAGTACAGCGATTTGATGATGTAGAAGAGGTGTAGAGAAAAAATGAGGGGGGAGCTGTCAGCCATCCAAACAGGTGAATTTGCAAAATGTATCCAAGAATTAAATTGCAGACTTGACAAATGTATTAAGTGTAATGGAGAGTACTTTGAAGGTGATAAGGTTTGGGTTTTTTAAATTAAATACATTGCTTTGGGGGGAAAAATACCTTTGGGGGGGGTAGATCCCCCTTTTATGTGTGACTCTCAATCATGGTCCCATTTCCACTTCTTTGTTCCCACCTGTAACTGTGATGTATTTGATCTGCTGTCAATCATGCTTTTGTGACAGTCTGCTTTGTCAACCACTTGTCCTTTTTAAGTCTCCAAATCTCTACACACCCTTTGATGCCATTATGATCTCAGGCAAATTGCCTCCCTCAGCTGAGTGATGTGTATTTGCCTTACTTCCTGTTTAAGATTTAATAAATGCTCTCCTTAAGTCATATTTTAGATCTGAGATCTTTGTTGTATTCTAAAAATATTGGAGCGCTCATTTTTTGTAATAAAAAAATCAAAACCAAACTCAGTGCCAATGTTGTCAATGACAACACATCATGACCCAATAAGACAGGATAGACATTCCCCTTGAGTTTCTGAGACTGTAAACTGTTTATGGGAGTAGAAAGCCTGGGCTTTCTCCCATGGAGTGGTTGCTGGTTTTGAACTGCTGACCTTTTGCTTTGAAACCTGATGAGTAATAACTATTATGCCGAAAGCGACTCTAAATGTTGAAAAGCCATTCTTTCACCTGAGTCCATCTCCATGACTTGCTGAGGGTTCCCCTCTGTGGGACGCATGGACTGGGATACACTCATCACCATTTCTATACTTAAAATCTAATGCTTTTCATGTACAGGATCTCAGACTCATATAGAACGTTAGATAATTAATTTGAGATTCTTCTGTGAGATTAAAATTAGGTAGAAAAAGAAAGGAAGCATGAAAACCAATGAAATGAAATGAGAGTAATCACATAAGGAATTATGGCTGGAAGGACTATATTAATCAATTATAACTCAGGAGAAACTTTAGAGGTGGTGACTAGCCATAGGATTTCTGATGTCTTATAAGCCAAAGTCAATATATAACTCACCACCTGATAGTTTCCTGTTAAAATACCACATCTTCTTGTAGAAAACCCACATGTTACAGAGAAAGAAGGTAACCCCAGGAATGTTGATCCAAAAACTAGACCACCAGCCTCATCCACTGCTAGACTTATGAAAAGGATCAGATCCCACTTTGATGGCTGGCCGCCTTGCCTACATGCCGCAGCTGCTGCAGCACTCCGCAACCAAGAGTGGTTAAATTTATCATGGGAGGAATGGTAATAATTTATTGAAAAAGAATTACTATAAGATTGATCCTGAGGAGTTAGAGACAAAATATGCCCCAAATGTACCATTCTTCCAAGATGTTATCCTGCTTCATCCTCCCCCCACTCCTCCCCTGATATATTTCTTCACAACCCGGGGTTATGTGATTCACTGCAATGTCCCAAAGAAATTTATGACATGTATCTCACGTGGGTGGTGGAGGGTTCTATTAAATTCCCAAATCTGAAGGTCATGCAGAGGGGAGGCAAATACAGTGTCCAGAGTCAGGAGCCAAAAATATCCAAAAGTCACAGCAGGTCTTCTTGCTTCTAGCAAAGCTCAGCCAGGCAATAAGGGTATGGGTTTCCAAGTTATAGGGCTCGTGTTAGAACTGCACCGTGGTCCCAGTGGTGCTGAATTAGAATCTTAAATGTGCACACAGGAATCAAAGGATGTGGCTCCCCTGGACCCTCTACTAGGTAGAGTCTACAAAGTCCTCAAAGAGAAGGGCATGGCTTGGTTCCTTGTCTACTAAGGTAGAGTCTTAAAGATGCTCCCAAGAAAACAAAGGGTATGGATCAGTTCACACTAAAGCCTACTTAATCCCACTCTAATCTTCTTCATTATGAAAACATGTGGATTTACCATTCCCAAATAAAGCTGTGGAACCCATCAGTCCCAACTCCTCTGGACTCAGACCAACTAGAGCAAGATGAATACACATGTGAACAACTGAGTAGTCTGAAGATGGTGTTTCATTGGCATCTTGATATAGATCATGGCTCCCTGGGACTTATACCTCAATCCCAATGGCTTTTCAAGTTCATGAATGCCACCACCCAGTTTTTAATTTTACACTAGGCTTGTTGGCTTTGCTTGTCAATCCAAAATTGGGGATATGTACAACCCATAAGCACTGACCAATGGGAAAATCTCTCCTCAAGCTTTATCCAGTTTTTTTCTTAAACCGATCCTCTCATTTCCCAGTAGTGGTTGATCTTTCCCTCCTGGGCCCATTTTCTCCTATTTAACTGATGGCCCTATGAAAAAAGATCCTTAGGACAGCATCAGAAATGTCTCTAACCAAGAAAACCAAAGTAGGACAAATTTCTTCTTCTGATGACAGCAGCAGAAATGTCTCTAACCAAGAAAACCAAGTAGGACAAATTTCTTCTTCTCAACCCCAATACCTCTTTACAGCACCATATCCTCCCCTTATGAATATGTCTGTCAGGATTTCCCCGACACTCTCCCTGTATGGGATTGGTTCCTTTGATATAAAAAAAATTATTTTAACCACATTCCCACCAAAAGATAATTTTAACTACCAGCTAAGGTGCACTTAATAACTCAGTAACCTTGACTCTTTCCAAAGGAGGCCATGTAGAGCAGTGGTTCTCAACCTGGGGGTTGCGACCCCTTTGGGGGGCAAATGACCCTTTCACAGGGGTCGCCTGATTCATAACACTAGGCCAATTACAGTTATGAAGTAGCAACAAAAATAATCTTATGGTTGGGGGGGTCACCACAACATGAGGAACTGTATTAAAGCAGCATTAGGAAGGTTGAGAACCACTGATCTAGAGAAATACCTTCCTAGGCAATGTCTCAGAGGCCTGCAGGTATTCCATCCTAATCAAGACACCTCGAGGAGCATTACAGCTTAGCCCCACCGCAGCTCCCTTTTCATCGAATGTCAATCCTTTTCATCCTTTGTCAATCCACATGTAGACTCATGGGTCACAGCCACCTTTGTGGCCCACGGAGCCCAAGGAACAATATTTCATACCAGAAAGAGAAACCATGATACAGGAGAAAGTGCCCCTATGCAACTCATTGGCATTCAGCTGCAGGTCCAACAAAAGCCAGAGAATGGAATATACTGGGTTTGTGGTTCCCAAGCCTGTCATGTCTTACTCAGAGGATGGAGAGGCACCTGCTCACCAGGTTTGGGGTTGCTTGATATGAGGGTGGCATGGGATAGCACCACTTTGCCTTTTCTCAGTGATCTAGCAGGAAGTTATTCAAGAGAGCAGGATCCCTCCTCCCCTCACTAATCTGTGTAGCCCGTTAGCCGTTGTTGGAACAGCAGAAGGCGGCATCTTCATAGGATCACAACATTGCGAGTGCACCTGAACTGGTAGGGGACATTTGGTTCAAATAATCTTTTATTTTTAAAACATCAAATAAGCCAATCCCATACAAGGAGAGTGTTTCATTATTCCTTTTTGTCCATACTAATGATGAGAATAATTTACCAGAAACATAAGCATACACAATTTTATTCCATCCCTAACCTTTCCCATTATTGAGATGATAACTCGATGCCTAGAGAATAAAGCTGAAAACAAACAAAAATTCATAGCATTCCTTTAGTTAAAAAAAAAACGTGTGAAGAAATTTCTTTCAAATGGCTGTAAATGTGCCTTTCTTGAACCTAGGAGCAAGGCTGCCTTTTCCCCCTCCAATTAACCCCAACAAAGCACCTCGATAGAGCTGGACAACAGAGAGAGAGCCTGAGCGCCTGAAGCTCCCAGCTCTTGTTTCTGCACCAAACTTCATGTTTGGATCGTTCATGACCCGGGTCCTGTCTGTGTTTTTCCATCTTGTAGTGATCGGGTTACCATGAGTAAGAATTGACTCAGCGGTAAATGGTTTTACATGACTATCTGTTTTCTTAGTCCAAAATATCATCCCTTTGAACTTTTTCAATGAAACTCCCTTCTGAAATGAGCCAAGTAAAAGACATTTGGCCAGCATATCAGGGTACTTGAGATTAGAAGACTAAGGCCTGCAGCCTTCAGTATAGATTATAATACCATATAAAGAAAACCAAAATGGTCGGAAGTTCAAAACCACTAGCAGCACAGACCAATAGACAATACCATTATAAACAGGGAGAAGATTGACATTATCAAAGATTTCATAGGGACCCTATAAGAGAGCAGAATAGGACTGCCCGTGGGGGTTGCTGAGGTTGTAAATATTTCTCTCACTGCCATCGAGTCACTGCCCACGACTAGCAATCCTGTAGGAGAGGGCAGCCCCTCCGGGTTTCCAAGGATAGGATGCAGAGAGCTCAATCTTTCTCCCACGGAGTAGCCAGTGGTTTCAAACTTCTGATCTTGCAGTTCGCAGTCCAACATAAAAGCACTATGCTCCCAGAGCTCCTGTAAATCATTATGAGCCCATAAAGCTCTAGCTTCCTCTCAAAGAGTGGCTGAACTGCTGAGCTGTGGTTAGCAGCCTCACGCCTAACTCACAGCCCCACCAGGGCCCCTTTGGAGGAGACCATTTCTGAAAAAGGATACCTTAAAAAGTACAAGGTCGGTGAAAAAGAGGAAGACTTTAATGAGATGGTGTGTTACGTTGCCAGTGATGTCTTGTATGTGTTGTATATGGAAAGAATTTTATATAAAAAAATGGCTTACATAATTGTTGATTAGGTCAGTCAAGTCTGGTTGAAGCCATGCTTCTCTTGCCTGGAGGAAAGCAGGCTGATGAAGCAGAGGCAGCAGGAACACAGGCTGGTGGGTGCAGAGGTCTGGATTTGACTGAATGCATCCACCATCCATAGGCTGCTGATGGCTCCGGGGATCAGCAGGTGACTCAACAGGAGGTCTAAGAACCAGACACAAGATCCATCTCTGAAAGAAAGTGAAGAGCCAAAGAGGATGCAGCTCTGCTCAGTCATGCTCGCTCTCTTTTCGCCAAAAGGCTTATGACACTAAGGAGGAGTCATCAGACTATAACACACTTGACAGGTGGAGCTCTGCCTCTCCCCTTACCCAGGAGTATCTAGTTGACATGCTCCCTAACTCCAGCTGTGATGGACTAACACAATAGCTGCAACTAAACGGGCCAGTATAGTAACAATTGTAAGGATGGTACAGTACTAGGTAACATTTCATTCTGGTGTACATACTCACAACCAGGGAGTTGATGCTGGCTATAGCAACCCCCTGTGGGTTTCTGTGGCTGTAACTGTTTATGGGAGTACAAAGCCCAGACTTTCTCCCTCAAAGCTGCTAGTGGTTTTGAATATCTGACCCTGTGGATCAAGGTCCAATGTGTAACCACTATACTCCCTGAGTTCTATATAATCAGAATAGACTAAATGGAGCCTAACAACAGAAATTAGTGTCACTTTCATAATAATTGGCTTATAGGTATCTCTTTCTCCCTATACGATAAGATATACATCCATCA
>NW_022103906.1:37040222-37043370 GCF_000313985.2 Echinops telfairi
CGCTTGTTTATCTTCAAACCTTTAAGATCCCAACTATATCTTTTGATAGCTGGGCACCATCAGCTTTCTTCACCACATTTGCTTATGCACCCATTTGTCTTCAGTGATCATATCGGGTAGGTGGGAACCCACTGATATGATTTTTTTGTTCTTCATAAACATTATTTTTGTTAGATACTTATTTTTCATAGATAATAAACAGCACATAGAAGTTAAAATACTTGTCTAAGGCCATGTGAGCAAGCTAGGACTCGATGAGGGCCATGTTATTCCAATACCAGGCTGTTTTCATTGAGCTTTTGTTTTTGTTTTGCTACTTTCTATTTGCTATTTGCCAAATCATAGTTTCTAGTCACTGATCCACGTGTCTCATCACTGATACACAAAAATGTCTGCCCACACACTACCGTGGCAAGCGCTTGTCTTTGCACTGGCTGGTCCTCTTCCCCGTTGCTAAGACAAAGGGACAGGTGGACGTGCCCAGTGTCGATGGCATGACAAGGTTAGCAGAACTTGCCGCCCTGAAGTGGATACACCTCAGCTGAATAAAAAAACACGAGCATCCTGTGAATTAGCCAAATCAAAAAATAAAAAAAATTCTCATGTTTTCATTCGTGTACATGGGGTTGGTCTTTTCCTCGCCCTTTTCAATCACGTTTTCTTCGTGGTTCCTCATAATAGCCCGGTGGGAGTCTCAAGAGGCCGCTGCCTTACTTACCACACGCACTATTCTCTCCTGCCGCACTCGCAGACTGGTGATATTTCTCGGTGGTTCTTGAGTGCCGGACTGTTGTTCATCATGGATTTTTTTTCTCTCCTACAGAAAGGGGTTTCAAGGCATTGCCTTTCAAAGGGAAACAAAGTGAGCAAGAGAGAGGACGCCACATACAGCTGAAGGATTACATGGACCTTGTAAATAACTTTGTTTACAACAGTTTTTATTTTAATCAAAACATTAGAGCAACCTGCATGGTGTCTTTCCCTTTAAAGCTGAGGTGTAAAGGATTGTAGTTGTACAACTGAAGCACCTCACTTTGAACTTGAATCTGATGTGTGCCTGCCTTTAAATTTAGATACGTGTGGCTCGCCTGGGTGGCACAGCATCTTGAAACCAACCTAAAGCTGGGCGACTTGAGTTGGGCCAGCAGCTTTGCAGGAGAAAGACTTGGCAAACTGTTTCTGTGGAGAATGTCTCCTCTGTGACAGGGTCACCCGACAGGGGCTAACCAGTCCCGGGAGAGCGTCGTGGAAAGTAGCTGCACGTGTCTGCTTTCCTTAGTGTCCCTTCTTCTACTCTCAGCGCAAGATTCCCGCATGGCTTAGGCTTTGAACCGATTTCTGTTCCAAATTAGCTTGGTCACCTCTTTCACTTTTCAAACCTTTGGATTGTATTAATATCTATGGCTCCCCTCTGTCAAATGTTTGCTAAAGTCTAGGGAAATAACGGTGAAGTTAGGTATGAGAACTGGTGGCACAGCAATGTGAAACCATTCCCTCTGTCCCCTTTGGAACTGTCAATTATTACCTAGAAGAATCCCACTTTCTTTTAAAGTCAACTCTGATTAAGCCGAATCACTTACAGACTTCTGCCTGGCTTTGGAAAAACAAACAAATAAATCAATAAAATCAGAAAAGTCCTTCTTTTTTCTTAAATGAGGAGTCCCAGGGTGGCAGAAATAGTGAAGCACATAGCCAATAACGGCAAGGTAGGGGTTAACACCCATCCAGGCTTAAAGTTCTGGTGATTGACTTCTGAAAGGTCATGGCATGAAATTCCTGTGGAGCTGAGCTTGACTCTGGGCTCCTGGAGGAGCCAGTCACTGGCCAGTATGCACTCCAGAGCAGGTGGCTTTTCAACTAACTGCCATCGAATCAATTCTATCTTTCAGAGACCGTGTAGGACAGGGAGACCTGACCCCTTTGGACTTTCCAGACCTTAAATCTTACCTGAGGAGACAGTAGCATCTTCTTCAGAGAAGTAGCTTGTGGTTTGAAGAGCTGACCTTTCACTTAGGTGCCCTAGACTAACTGCCCTAGACATAACCTGCCATGCCACCAGTGTTCCGAGGATCAGTCTTACATGCCCTGATGTTTAAGCTTCCAGAGTGTGTACAGAACCTATGATTTTTGATCCTAAATACGGCAGAGTTGTTTACCATGTGCCTTCAAAAATCTATAGTTTTTGAGTGAATGAGCAGCTTAACTCACTTTGAAGGAGATTAAAAGGCTAACAAGAAAAAAATAAGACTCTAGGTTGGCTTTGGTCCAGGTGTATACATTTCCCTGCTACTGGGAACATTTCACTGTGACTGCACATTGGCCTGTGAACCACAAGGTCAGCAGTTCAAAACTACCAGTGACTCTGTGGGAGAAAGACAGGACTTCCTCCTCCCATAAAGAGTTACAGTCTTGGAAACTCACAGGGGCGGTTACACCCTGGCTGCTAGGTTGCCGTGAGTCAGCATCAACTCAGTGGCACTGAAAGCTTTTAAAGTTTATTTTGGGAGTGTGTATGTGTATGTGTGTGTGTGCAGCAGGAAATATTTCCCTACCCAATATCTTTATTCCTTGACAACAGGCATAAAAAAGAAGTGACAAGAGTGTGTAGAACAAGCAGTGCAAAACCATCATCATTTCAGGAAGGAAGGCTCACGAAGATTTTTCTGATGATGGAATTGGAGCTTTACCCTTATGGATGAAACACTGGCAACATGCATGTACTTTATTTACAGTTGTTCTGGAAAGTTCTATGCTCATTAATTTTCTTATTCAACTTTTCTTCACAAAGTGTTGATCATAAGAACATTTTATACAGAGTGAGAAACTAGATTGGCATTGGAGGGCTGAAGGGAGGTAGCTATTTCAAAGGGTTTTACACTTTTGGAAAGGGGAGAGAATAAAAGCGGGTACAAAATAAACATCTCTCCTTTTACAGTACACTTTACTGCTAAACAATCAGACCAACATCAATTATGGCATTTCCTGTCACAGTCCCGAAGTGATGGATGTGGATTGTTGAATCCTCATATGACAGAGAAGGGACCTTATCAAGGTAATTTAAGGTAACTTACTGGGACAGGTTGCATTGTTGACCCAGTTCTTCACCTCCCTGTAGCCATCTCCTTGGTCATGTGACTTTACAGTTCAT
>NW_022103906.1:37043470-37056072 GCF_000313985.2 Echinops telfairi
CCTGCCTTTTGACTCTGGCTTATTCCTGCCACTTGTGCTAGCCCATGGAAGGCCAGAGAAACATTGCTGTTCCAATCCTGAGCCCAAGCCTCAAGAAGTTTTGTATGTTTTCATAAATACTCACTAGCTTCTACCACCACCCTAAGAAGAAGAACAAGACCAGGAGGTGGATGAGAGAAACGTGTAGTACGGCCATCCTACACTAGGAAACCCAGCCTGGATTAGATAACCCCCGAGTTTGACTGGTATTTGAATGCATTGAGTTTGGGGGTGTGTTTTGTAATAATAGCTCACAGACACATTGTCCAAAGCTACACAGCTAATTAGGGTAGAGTCAGAGATTCCGTCATTACGTTCACTCTCAAAAGATTGGTCATTCCATAATACCAGATTGCCTACTGAACATCCTTTCATCAATGAGGGTAAGAAAATTTCTTCTAGTAAATTGCACCTCACCCAGCCCAGCTTATCTCTGATTATTTCCTCACACTCCTCTCGCCTACAGGTAGGCTGATGTCTTTCCACCAGCTATTCACGTGTGTTAAATTTCTTTCTCTTTCACTCATCCTCATGACAGCTTCTCCCTCTCTGTTCCACTAGACCCTCAACCCTTATGTTGTCAACTTACTTCTAAACCACCTATCTTTTTTTTTTTTCTTTTTTGGCCTATTCTCGGTTTACCAAGCACTTAACATTTACATGTGGTCTCAACCCAACATGATTATACCCTTGATCCCCACTCTTCGCTAATTGCATGTTCTGGTTCCACAGCTCAATATAGGAGCTGCAATACAGGGACCAAGACCTGAGCTTGGCCAGGGTGCTTGGATGTGAATAAATAAATAAATAAATATGGGAAATAATGAAGCTCCTAGAGCATGAGTTTAGCAAGAAGGCTAAATTAGCATAACATCTTTCTTACTTTTAAATATAATTGCTTCACATCTCTCGGCTGCTAAAAGGCAAAGATTTGGTGACATTACCTTACTCTCTTGTCATCTGCAATATTATTGGAAAAGGAAAAATAAGTACTCCTTATTCAGAGAGCAGAATGCTTCTATTCTCCACCAGGTGTCTCCTCGGGTTCAGCCATTTCCCACATTCCTATAAAAGATGAGGAAATGGCTAGGTCTAATAAGCACACACAATACGGAGAAGACTGCCTGCTGCAAAAGTCTGCGGAGCTCCATACCTGCCCAGGCTTTGGCAGGCAGAGACATAACTTCAAAAGTTCTCTCTTCATCTGTAACAGAGTATTACTACAAGTAACAAGTATTACTACACAAACATCTTTTAGAAGCATAGCTTTTAGAAGCAGCTTATTACTTAACACCAGTTAACTGGTTGCTTTTTAAAATTTTAATTTCCAGAGAAGGATTTAAATGCACATCTTTCACTACCTTTAATATATAGGTGGCTAATCAGCAGATTTTGATTTCTTACATATTCTTTTATTGGGATTTTTTTCTTTAAAGGAAACCAAATAATAATATCAGCACAGGGTTTGCTCTCCTATTCGTCCCAGCATTATAATTGATACATTCAGAGTCAGAAATATAGAAGAGTACATCAAACAATTTTGCTACAAAATCACAGAGCCTTTTATTGAAAGAAAGAGAAACATCGAAACATGAAGATGTTGCTTATTGACTTTCCTCCATGCAGATCTCTAGACTCTGAATGTGCTGTTGCCGCCTCTCGAACCCTTCCCCAAGGTATTCTGTCTTCTTCAACTAACCCTCTGTCAAAATGGCAATTTAGGACCCAGATGGTCCCCCCGTTCCCTGTTCTTTGAGTTCAGGGTGAGGAGGAGTGAAAGTCCTGAGGAGCAATATCGGGGGTATAGGATAGGTAGGATCAGTTTCCTCACAAAATTCTCTGAGAGCAGTGCTTGTTAGCCTCAAAGAATGGGCAGGTGGGTTGTTCTGATGGAAAATATTTGCTCAGCATAACTTTCCTGGCCTTTAACTCACCAAAGCAGTTTTTAATATTCTTTTTAATAAATCATTTTATTGGGGCTCATACAACTCTTATCACAATCCACACATACATCAATTGTGTAAAGCACACTTATACATTCGTTGCCCTCATCATTCTCAAAACTCTCTCTGCTTGGGCTCCTGGAATCAGCTCCTCATTTTTCTTCTTTTTTTCTTTTAAAACTTAAGAAATACATTAGAATTACCCCCTTTGAGGTTGCAAAACAGTTTCCAAGCTTCCCAAACTGGCATTCTGTCTTGAATTTAAGGAAGCCAGTTAATACTCCCAGAAGCCACTCTTTGGATGGCACCGATTTTTGAAGGCACTAACTATAAGGAGACTAAGTCAAGGGTACTACTGAGAAAACTGATCTGCAAACATTCATTGATCACAGGAGCATATTTGAACATGTTTTGTTTGGAATAAATTTGTGCATACAGTTCCTATCTATACCAGTGTACATCCTCTGGTCCAGCCAGATTTGTAAGATAGAATTGGCATCATGATAGTGGTAGGGAGGAAGCATTAAAGAACTAGCGGAAAATTGTATGTTTCATCATTGCTACACTGCACCCTGACTGGTTCATCTCTTCCCCACGACCCTTCTACAAGCAGATCTCCAATTCCCCACAGATGGGCCCTGGGTCCCCACTCTGCACTCACCCCTCATTCACAATGCTGTTTTTTGTGTTTTTTTTCGGTCTTTGATGCCTGATACCTGATCCCTTCAATGCCTCATGATCTCACAGGCTGGTGTGCTTCTTCCATGTGGGCTTTGTTGTTTCTCAGTTAGATGGCCACTTGTTTATCTTCAAGCCTATAGGACCCCAGACTCTATATCTTTTGATAGTGGGCCACCATCAGCTTTCTTCACAACATTTGCTTATGCACCTGCTTTGTCTTCAGTGATCGTGTCAGGATTGGCTAGGGTGCTTCACAGGGAATCCAGGACAGATGAACCCCTCAGGACCAGTGGTGAGAGTGGCAATACCAGGAAGATAGAGGGAAGGAGGGAGAAAGGGAGATTTGATTACAAGGATCTACATATAACCTCCTCCCTAGGGGGTGGACAGCAGAGAAGTAGGTGAAGGGAGATGTCAGATGGTGTAAGATATGACAAAATAATAATAATTTATAAATTATCCAGGGTTCATGAGGGAGGGGGGAACAGGGAGGGAGCGGCAAAAATGAGGAGCTGATACCAAGGGCTCAAGTAGAAAACAAATATTTTGAGAATAATGAGGGGAACAAATGTACAAGAGTGATTGACACAATGGATGTATGTGTGAATTGTGATAAGAGTTGTACAAATCCCCAATAAAATGATTTAATTATTAAAAACATTCATGCGTACATGTATGAACACTGGATGCAATGAAGCAGTACATTTTGTTTTTATCTTCCCTGCTATATGAGACTTGCCCCAAAGGCAGAGTTGTCCATAGCTCTCAGTGGTTATCTTGCACTTCCTCCATATGAAAGGTTTTCTCAAGAATCTCCCAGATCCAGTAGCATCTAGGGATCTATAGTCAATGAAGGAGAACATGTAAATCTACTAGTTGAGATGCCAAAAAAAAAAAAAAAAGGGAACAAACACAGAGGTGTTTAGCATTTAGCGATGAAATTTACAAGGCAGTAACTAGGCTCACCTGGCAAAGGCACGCCTTTTATATACAACATGTGTAAAATGTCACCTTTTATATACAATATGTGTAAAATGTTACTTTTCTTTGTAGTGTTTTCCTTAGCTGTTTATTTTAACATAAACTGGGTAGGTGTGGGTGAACAGATCAAGGACTGACTGCTCTTGTCATGGACCCTGGCTTATCCAGGGATGACCATAGCCTGAAGACAGAGAAAGGCCCATCACGGCTGGCAAACAGGTCACTCCCTATTTCTATAAAAACTACTATGTCCTTCCCAGCAACCTTCAAGTCAATATCCACTTAGATCAAGTAGAGAAGAACTGGATTCCATAGGAGTTTTAACCATTGTGACCCTTTGAAAGCAGTTTGCCAGGGCTTTCTTCTGAGGTGCCTCTGGGTGGTTTTCAACTGACAATCTTTGGGTGAGTAGATCAGTGCTAATTGTTTGTACAGAAGGGATTGCAGAGCTAATGATTCCACACCCTAAGAGTCTGCTTGTGACCCAACACCAGAGAGATCGCAATGATGACGGAGGCTGGGAATGGTGGACAAATGTAGAAGGAGCAGCAATTCAGTGTTTCTGGCCCAGAAGTAAGGAGCCATGGTAGTGCAATAGGTTAAGCATTGGGCTGCTAACCAAAAGGTTGGTGTTTTGAATTCACTGATCTCTCCCTGGGAGAAAGACAAAATAGTCTGCTTGAGTAAACACGCACAACCGCACATACCTGTGCAGCAACTCCCCTCCTTCCAGCCAGGTCCCTGTGGTTGGAGACCACTCGATGGCAGTGAGCAGAGTCCAGAAGGCATTCAAATCAAGCCAAGACTGTTCATCTAAATGTGGTGGTTTTGAGCAGAAAGTCGGTGTTGGGGCAAGAAAGACCATCTGCTTGGAGCTGTACGGCTTTATTAATATGGATTAAGTGATTAATTATTCTAACTCTATCAAAGTCAAGATAACCTCTTTCCTGTTGGAGATGTGTTTTCAGCAACTTACTACTTATGTGCTGAATCAGCTTCCTGTGAGCCCCAGTTCCAACATTAAAGCTTAATATTTGCTAATTTTATTTGCTAGTCCTTGGCTGCTAACCTAAAGCTCTGCAGTTTGAAGCCACCTGTGGCTCTATGGGAGAACAGAGCCAGCTATCTGCTTCGATATGGTTTCAGAAAAACCAGGATCACTGCCATGGTGGCTATGCCTATGCCTATGGGACAGGGTAGGGCTGGCCCAGTGAGTTTCCAAGATTGCCACTCTTTACAGGAAGAGAAATCCTGTTGTTCTTCTGTGGAGCAAATACTGGGTTCAAACTGCTGAACTTTTGGGTGACAGCCTAACTCATAACCACTACATCCCTCCTATGAGCAGCTCTGCTCTGTCATGCAGGATCACTGTGAGTTGGAATCAATTTGAAGGCATCCAACAACAACACATGCCATGATGATCATGACACTAACGTCATCATTGCTAGGTTAAACAAATAATTCCACAAAGAATCAAGGAAAATAATAGCATCTACTGTACTCTTTTATGGAGCCTTGTTTTAGACCAGGTTGACAAGAGAAAAAAAATCCAGGGACATGTACATATGTTTAAGAAAGAGTTTTATATCAAGAAGTAGTTATACATCAAGAAAACATCTTACCCCAGTCCACCTCAAGTCCATAAGGCAGATACTAGTCTATATGTCCCTCGTCAGACTCATGCAGCCTCCTGCAATGGTGTAGAAGGAACACAGGCCGGTGTGTGCAAAGTCGTGTGGATCTGAGGTCAGTGGAAACATGGCAGGGCTCCAGCAGCTCTCAGCTCTCTGGGTGCCAGTGAGCAGGAAGGTGAAGACACACACACACACACACACACAGAAAGCACACACAGAGAAAGAGATAGATAGAGAGAGAGAGAGAGAGAGCAGGCTGGCCTCCAGAGAGCTATATATCTTGGTCAAACCTCCAAGTGAAGTCATCAAGCTGTGACCAGATTGACTGCAATCCTATATTTTTATATATCTTCAAGTTGACATAAAATTATGTAAGTACTGCAAGGGCTGATGCATTACGTGTTGGGCTGTGGTCAGCAGCTCAAACCTACAAGCTACTCCACAGGAGAAAGTTGAGGCTTTATGCCCCTGGAAAGATCTACAGCCCGAGGAACCCAAAAGAGGATGTTCTATTCTGTCATAGCGTCACTATGAGGGCACGTTGACTCAATGGCAGTGGGAATGTCAGGCTTTCCCTTGCCTTTATGGTGGTTCAGTGTTTAGATATGAGGGCATGATGACGTAACTTCAAAGGATGAGTATTAAATAGAGGCCATTGCCAAGTTTTATTTCACTCATTACATTTACTGATATTTGAAGCAAGCCTGATTTGGGGGTTGTACCGGATGGAGGTCTGGATAAAGTATGCCTATGCTTTGTTCTTGATTTCTAGACCTACCCTGTTTCCCTGAAAGTAAGACATCCCCCCAAAATAAGACCTACTTACAGTTTTGCCTCTTGCCGAAATATAAGGCATCCCCCCGAAAATAAGACCTCCCCCAAAATAAGGACCCCCAAAGCTACCTTAACTCTGGACTCTGGACCGTAGTGGCGGGCACCACTGCGCAGCTCACTGTTGGCCAGCCGGAGCAAACAGGAAGTGCGAGGTCTCTTTTAATAAAACAATAAACAATAAATGTGTATCATATTCTTCTTCATGGAAAAATAAGACATCCCCTGAAAATAAGACCTAACGTATCTTTGGGAGCAAAAATTAATATAAGACACTGTCTTATTTTGGGGGAAACAGTGTAGTGCCAAGATCTATGTGAAATATATCCGTGCCTTAGCCACCACATTCTCTCACACCATGGACTGCATACTGCTGTGGACATAGAGGAATGACATTGGCTATTTGAGGATCCTGTCTTACAACTACATGATAAGGAAGGTCTAAGTGTTGAAGGTGGTGTGAGTAGGCAACTAATTTCTGCCAAAACCTCTAGAAAGAAATAGCAATGTTTAATTAACCAGCTCTACTCAGTGCACAGTTGCTATGAGTTGGAATCAACTTAGTGGCAGTAATGGTTTCATTTTATTTACTAGACAAAGGAGCCCTAATGGTGTTATCAGTAAGCATTGAGCTGCTAAGTACAAGATCCACCAGGTTCTTCTTGGGGAAAAGATGCAACTATCAACTCCGGTAAAGATTCGCCACCTTGGAAACACGCTGTGGGGTCACCATGATAGAAATCTTCTTGATGACTAAAGCAAACTAGACAAGGGCGCTTCACTGTCATACTCACGGTGAAGGTCAGCCCACCTGAATCACCATACCTAAGATTCAAGTGCCTACCAGCACACAATATGGCACTGTGGTTTATCCCAGGTTTCTCATGGTTTATTTTCCTTTTCTGCCTTTTAGAAAAAGAGTACTGCCAGATGGTGTCTTTAGGTCAATTCATTCTTTAAAACAATAAAATGGAGATTTGACAAGTAAATGAGGGTTGGGAGCCATCTCAGCCATGCTGTCTAGCAAAGCCACAGCCTGGTGGAAGAAGCTTCTGCAGAGCAGAGCTTCCCAGGGAGGGATTCCAACATCCCTCAAATATTTACTGTTGTTCAATCCATTCTTGAGAATTTTGTGCATTGTCATGTTTACCACACCTGGAGTGGATGTGAGGGCAGTCTTGAGAAGTACAAATGAAACCCGATGTAAAACTTGCTTCAATATGACGGGGCTCTCCTTAACTGAGGCATTGGAGAGGCTTAGACAGCGAGATATCCTTGGGAATATGTGGGAATTGAGTGAGGAAGAAACCCCAAAGTTGAGGTCAGAGGAGAAAATATAACCCACCAAAAAACCCTGGATTCCATTATTAGGTAGTGGGAGACTCTTTTGGCCTCCCCAATATAGAAGACCTTATAGACTGCCTTCCCCAACTGATGCCCCTTTACCTTGGACAGGGGCTTACATAGAAGGAGAGGGAATGGTTAACATTAATAGAAAACATGTAAAAGGGGAAGCATTAAGTCTTTGGCAAAGAATCAGATGGTTTGGCTCCCCATGGTGCCTCAGGAGTATAAAAAATAAAAGAGACATAGGTAGACAATGGAACAGTTACCATGGGAGAGTTTGTAAAGGAAAATATTTAACTCTGAGAAGCATTTAACTCTGCTTATAGATATTAGGCTTTGAAGTAGCAGATGAGGTAGTTTCATTGTGTTAAGTTAGTCAACGAGAAAAGAAACATTGTGAGAAAAAAATAGGGCAGTGAGTAGGATATGAGTCTAACCAAATTTTCTGAACACCTCAATCAAAAATAGTATGTGATATATAAGACAAACAGTCCAGAAAGAAAGAACCAGGAAGAGGACAGAAAGTGATAGAAAAAAGTACAGACCTTATAATGGTTTTTTATCGGGTTTTAGTGGAAAGAATAAGGGTGACTTTGGAGTTAATCATAAGGCATTGTTTTTATGTAGTGGTCTGCAAAACTTTTTATGGTATAAATAAAGCTGTTTGGAAGAACTCGGCAGAGATTGCTTCCACCAGAACATCTCTCGTGTCTGTCTCGTCTGTGTTTGATGACTCCACAGTTCCTTCAGGTATCCAGTTCAACCCTCCAGGAGCTGGACTCCGACAAATGAGGAAACCATAATTCCCCTTGACAATTGCCTTGGCAAGTGGTGTTTACTCCTGGGACCTGGCACCTAGAATTTGGGGTTAATAACCATGTCAATCCACCGCTCCTCTGTCAATTTGTTGTACTGTGGTGGTTTGAGTATTGCTGTGATGTTGTAAGCTAGGCCAATCATATTTTACCTACCAGCATGGTCACCCAAGGCAGGCTGGTTTTAGTGGCAATTTCCAACAAGGTAGGCTAAAAAGAAAAGTCTGGCGACATATTTCCAAATAAGAACTATGAACACATTATGATTGCAATAGAACACTGTCTAATACAGCCCTGTACGATGAGCCCCCTAGGCTGAAAAGCACACAGCATACCATTGTTCAAGCAGTCCCAAGGCTCATGAGAATGTTGCAGAACTGGGCAATGTTCCATTCTATTTTGCCGTGAGCTGCAGCTGACTAGATGACAACTAACAGCGATGATAAAGCCCCTGTGAATATAGGGGTAAGTTGATGCGGTGGCTATAACGGGCTCAAGCCTAACAAAACTCGTAATGATGGTGCAGCACCAGGCGGTGCTTCTTCTGTTGTGCATGGGTCACCGTGAGTTGGAACCAACTTGATGGCACCTCCCAACAGCAATGAAATGTGGTGACATTGGGGCTCAGACAGCTGCCGGTGCCAAGTGAGCAATGTTCTGTACCGTTCAATGACACTCCTCAGAGACATGAGAACTAGAGGACATACAAGCAGCCGCAGAGCTCCAACTGAGCTGTGGTCAGAGGGTACGGGCACCTTGAGTGGAGCTCCCGTAGGAGGGGTGGGGAGAGCAACTTTGTCACCTTTGGTTTCTAGAAACTGACATGATATCTGGACCAAGATGACACTTTGACAATGTTTCCTGAATGAATGAATAATGGAACTGCTAATGATTGGAAAGTAATTAATAGTAAACATTGGGCTGCATGTTCACACCTGGTTATTGGATTTTTCCACCTTGGGGATTGATTGTCTGTGGCACTCTTCCTCATTCAGAAGCGAGAGTGACATCATTGAGTTAAAAAGCCACAAATACTGAACTGCTTATGGCCTGGCACAGTTTGTTTGCTGTGTTGAGGAGGAGGAACGGAGTGTGGCAGTACCATATTTGAGGGCGATCTGGTGTTACCAGTCTCTGGTGTTACCAGTCCTTGTAAGCAGTTCAAGGGCACTGCTGCGACCTGAAAGACTGGAGGTTTGAGTTCACACAGACCCGCCCGCCATACTGGTAGCCTACTACTGAAAATCCACCATTGGAAACCCCCAGGAGCACAGTTCTCCTCTAATCCCCTGAGGTCACTGTGAGTTAATTCTGGGGTGACAGCAACTGGTGTAGTGTTACTGTGCACCCTGGGAGAGCCTACAAACAATAACCCCGCATACACACCAAGCCTCCTCCTCCCCCTCTCCTTGTACCTCTTTCCAACTACTGGGGTGCAGTGGTTTTCACACCTGGAAAGCAGCATGACCCCATCAGAATGGGGTTTTGGTGAATGGGAGCCCAGCCCTGAGGACCATGCATGCTGCAAGCAGATAGAAGTCACTCCCAGGATAGAAGACAAGTGTGCCCAGGGGGCATAGGAGCGGGCTCAAACTTTAACATGCAGCATTGCTTAGCTCTGTGTAGCAACTGTTTTTGACACATCTGGAAAGCACTCAGCTACTAACTGAGAGATCTAAATGCATCCAGTGGCTCTGTAGCGATCTGCTCCTGAAAAGTTTGAACCAAAAGGCCAAATTCCCTGCCATTAAGTCAATTCCAATTTATAGTGACCCTACCAGACAGAAGAGAAATGTCTCTTTGCTTTCATGAGAGTTTAAGTCTTCACAGCAATAGACTGTCTCTTCTTTCTCCAGAGGAGCGGTTGGTAGATTCAAATCTCTGACCTTGAAGTTTGTAGCTCAGGTTGGAGCCCACTACACCATCTGAGTTCTTCAGTAAGGCGTCTAGCCCAGAAAACCCAGTGAGGCAGTTTTATTTTGTCTGTGAGGTTACTGTGGGTAAAAATTGACCAAACAATATTCAACAACAGCCATCCACAGAGGTGGTAGTAGTAGCACAGTTGAAGTATTCCTTTGATAGTCAGGCACCATCAGCTTTCTTTACCACATTTGCTTATGCACCTGCTTTGTCTGTAGTGATACCAGGAGGGGAAGGGGAAGATGAGGGAGAAAGGGGGAACAGATCACAATGATCTACATAAAACTCCCTCCCTGAGGGACAGACAACAGAAAAGTGAGTGAAGGACAGCATAAGGCATGAAAAAAAAATTTATAAAGTTATCAAGGGTTCATGAGGAAGGGAGGGAGGGGAAAATGAGGAGCTGATACCAAGGGCTCAAGTAGAAAGCAAATGTTTTGCGAATGATGATGGCAACAAATGTGCTTGACACAATGGATGGATGGATGGATGGATGGATGGATGGATGGATGGATGGATGGATGGATGGATGGATGGATGGATGGATGGATGGATGGATGGATGGACAGATGGATTGTGATAAGAGTTGTATGAGCCCCCAATAAAATGATTAAAAAGAAAAAAAAAGAATTACTTTGACTTCTATGTAGGAGACTCTGGATTGATTCCCAGTCCATGCAGCTCATGAACAGCCCCAATGCATCTGTCATTGAAGGGCTGTGTGTTGGTGTGTTACTGAATAGGTTTGAGTGGAGCTTCTAGACTAAGGCAAGCTAGGAAGAAAGCCCTGGTGATATACTTGATGAGCCCTGAATGATAAACAACTGCAAGTGCTCCATAAATATCTACACAGAAAATTCCTTTTCTAGTGTAGGCAAGTTTAGGGCACAGAGGAGAACCTTTGGAGAGGCTACCAAAAAAGACCATTAAAACAAAAGAGAGTCCACACTAGGGCCAAGACATAGACACCATTTTCATTATGTACACATGATTCTAACAGCTCCCTAATGAGACAATATTGAAAACTGACTCTGCAATCACTTACATATGATTGACAGTGATAAATAAAATAATTGGTTTTTAGCTTACTTTGTAAGCCAACCAGTGGGTTAGCAGAGGTCTGTCAGAGTAAGAACTGTGCTCCATACTGTTTCCAATGACTCAGTTGCCAGTAGATTCCCAGGACCTTATTCCAAGATGCACAACCCAGAGACTCTGTTCTATTTTATACTTAGCGAATAGCTCATGCCACCGTATGCATCATTATCTGTGAACTAATCCTCATGCACACATTATGATATCCGAAGTTAAAGATTCCTCCAATTATTAGAAACTTTTCTTTTTGGTGGCCTCCAATTGACCATTATCGTAACGATTCTAGTTTCTAGAGCAGCCAGAAAGGTAAACATGTTTAAAAAAGCATCAGTGGGAGAACCTGGCTTAATGAAGGTGTGCAACTTGTTATATTGCTCACCAATTCTGAAGCTGCCTGCACCTTAATTGCTATTTGGCTGAGAAGAAGAACAGCATCTGCCCATGAAAACAAATTCTGGTTTTGAATCTCAGGGTAACAGCAGAGCCACATCATCAGTGGGAAATCAAGTTATTTTCTTTTAAGTTCTGACTAAACACTAAATGTGTACTTTTTAGACCTTCCTCCCTTGGGAGAATGATGGCCTAAGGCTCCCTTCTGAGCAAGCTTATCACTAATTCATTTGCCTCTTTCAACAGTTTCAAACGCTTCCCATACACTGCACTGAATGGGCTACATTATAACTCAGTCACCAATGAGGAGGATTTTCCTTCTATAACATTTGTAGACAGAAATCACTTACATTTTCCATCATTCTTTACAAGTAAGAATCTGTGTGCTTTTATATGCCCACTTTTAACTCTGAAAAGGAAATTTCTTTCATTTTTAAAATCTAGCCTGGTCTACATATTAATTTTCTCAAACCTTCCCTTTGTCCTCATGGAGTTGGCACACATGCATTCCACACACCTGGAAGGCACTGACTCTCAGCTTATCCACATTGTCCAAGTGAATCAATCAGAGATGGAATCCAGAACAGCTGGAAATAAAACAGACTGACAGTCTTTCTGGGGGTTCTCCCTTTCTTTGCTTATTTTGCTAGTTTTCAAATAGCCGTGTCCTAAATTGGAGGCAGTGCGGTTAGACTGAGGCTAAATTAGCAACTGGGCTTCAAACCAGTTCAGGCTAGTTTGTCCCCCTGTTGAAAATTTGCATATCCATCCCAAATATACTAAATCCATTTCTTCGATTTAATGAGATTCCCAGATTTCTTGAGTAGAAAGTAGCAGTCTTTGTTTTTAGAAACCTGGACCATTAGTGGGACTTTTTTTTTCTTACAAATTGTGCTGCTTATGCAACAAATACTTTTAGTTGAACA
>NW_022103906.1:37057499-37058750 GCF_000313985.2 Echinops telfairi
TATTACCCCATCCTCATATATAAATATATTTGCATATGTACATGCCTTTATAATGCCCTCTATAAATGCCCTTTGCCTCCTATCTCTTTCCTTTATTTCCTTTGACTTTCCTCTTGTCCCAGTATCATGCTCAGTCTTCATTTGGGTTTTGGAAATTCCTCTTGGTTACATTACTCTTGATCAATGCCCAACTTTCACATGCATCTGAGGCAAAGTTTGGGTGAAGTAAACTTTAGCCCTCTGTGTGACATCCATTTCAAAGCCCCTGGTGTGAGGTTTTATCTTTCTAAGTAAACTACCCAGGATAAGATCTACTGATTTCATTTGAAAAACCACAGCTAAGCCTTCAGAAAAGCTTCAAGTAATTGTTACTGGCCTCCAATTTACTTTAACACGGAGAAAAATGCTATTTTTCTGTAGTTCTCTATCCTCTGTCTGAGAAACTGACCTCCTTAATTCACTGGATAAAAAGAATCCATGGTGTCTCAATTCCCTCAACTTCCTGCCCCCCACTCTTTCAGGTTCCTCTGCATCTACACCCACTCTTTGGTTCCTTCCCTTCTCATTCCAATTCTCCCATTTCTCCTTTTCTCAGGGACTTTTCTCTGCATCTTCTTTGTCCTGCACCTAAGTAGCTCTCTCCTCTTCCTTAAATGCTCAAATTTTTCCCATCTCAAAAACAGTAGCAAAAGGGGGCATGCCCTTAAGTTTGCCATAGCTTTTCTTTTCTTGCTTTTATCGCTTAGCTTATTGAGAGGGGTGAATGAGAGTTGACGAAATGAAGGCAGTTAACGGCTTCCCTCCCACTAGTGGCCTGAAATCGCTCTTGCCAGGGTCAATTACCGTCGGAGCAAAATTCAATAGACATCATTCAGGCAGCTCAAACTTCACATTTCTACAACATTTTATATTTGTCTTGAACTGGGTTTGGCCTTTTGTGACACCACTCTCTGAAAAATTTTTCCAAGCCTCAAGGTCCTTCATTCTCAGTTTTCCTCACAAGCTGTTCTTCCACTGGCCAATTAACTTGCTGTGGTCCCAGGGTTCGATCAGTGACTTCAACTACATCTTCAATTCCACTCAAACCCATCCTCTTGGCCTCAGCACCACTCACGTTAACTTAATTTAGAACTTCATCATTTCTACTCTGAATCACTGAAGCAGCTTCCTAAGCTAGCCTCCCACTCTTCTTCACCTGGCCTGGCCTCATTTTCCAGCCTTTTGAGGCAACTATCTGATACATAATCTTTA
>NW_022103906.1:37060630-37062804 GCF_000313985.2 Echinops telfairi
GCATGCTTATTGGTGCAGTAGTATTTGGCTTTCCTTATGTAAAAGTTCCATCCACACTGAAGGCTGTAGCCTTTGATCTTTGTTGCATCTTCACTTTAAGCACGGCTGCATATTCCAGATTATTAATGAAATTCCTCCAATCCTGATACCACTTTTTCTTCATATGGTTCAGTTTCCTTGATTATTTGCTCAGCATACACATGAGTAGTTTCTTACTATAGATGAATGAGCACTGCTGTATTACATCTGATTGTTGCGACATTTTGATTAGTATTCCATGAATTACTGGACCTGTGCTTTCACCACTGCTCTCAGCGCAGTCTGGACTTCTTCCTTGGACACCATTTGTTTTCGATAGCATGATCATTTTGCTGTTCTTCCTTCAGGTTAGATAGTCTGTAGCATCCGGGAAACATTTAAAGGGAGAACATTCAACTCTCATTTTCTAGAGTCTATATTCTGAGAAGATTCTCCAGGTGGCATACTAGACATATTGTTTCAGTATATCTGGTGTGGAAATGCACATTCTCAGCAGAGATTGCCTGTGAATGAACCCGTCTGAAGCCCTGCTGAGGAGGGAGTAAGGAGGTAAACAGGTGAAGGGAGAAGATGGTCTCCTTTCTCTTTGGGACATGAACTTCTTGGAAGTAGAGAATGGCATCTTATAGAGGATGTGTGTGTGTGTGTGATGTATTATTTATCATTGCATATCCAGTTCTATAAAGCATGCAAGCCAAGACTGATCATTGTCATCAAGATGGAAACTTGAAAGTGCTTTTTATTGACTATTGTCACAGCTTGTCATGAGTACTGTGTTGAGATTCTTTGCTCCAGTGGAGGGACTGTTTTCATATTGAGTCAATCAGAACTCAGAGTCAATGGTCTTTTTCTTGACAGCAATTTAATATACTTGAATGACCCCAAACAGACCATATAATATCCAGTGGACACAGGGTTATAATAATAAACAGTGTATTAAGCCACTTTCTCCCCTAAATCTATTCTGAGTTTTTCCGTTGTGCTATTCAATGTTGATCAACAGTGTGAAATTTATCTAGTTTTGACCTTCATCTTCTCTAAAGCTGGTCTATGCTGTCTTAACAATTTTAATCATACCACATTTAAATTGCTCCCTTCTATTTGCTTACATTAAGCTACCTTATTCAGAATGACTCTATTTTTCACTGAGATTGTTGGTTACACTACACTGTTGTTAGGTGCTATATAGACAGAACTCCTACCAACCCTATGTCTGACAGAAAAAAACACAAGAGGTTCTACACCATCCTGATAGCTGTTGCTGTATTTGAGTTCATTCTCATTGTTGCCACTGTCCTAATCCAATACACATAGAAACTAGGTATTTAAGCAAACACTGTTGACATATACGTATAGCTAATATCTACAATCAGTTGAAAAGCTTTGAGTAAAAAAATTGCATATCACAAGAAGAAATTCTGCTCTAAAACTTAAAATCAGCTCCTCTCTAAGACTCTCTAGCCTTCCAATGTGTCCTTTAGTTTCAAGGTTTCCAGTGCCCACAATCATCTCAGTTAATTCCTTGACATAAATTTGACAGCTGATATATATAAATGGATACATGATAGGTAGAAAGGGAAGTGGATATGCAGGTAGGTAGGTTGATAGATAATATTCAATTGATCTGCTTCTGTTTCTCTGGAGAATTCTGACTGATAAACTATGCAACTCATTTGATTTTCAAGACTTCTTCCTCTAGTGTTAACTTTTACGTCTGAATACTTCTCTATTTGCTAAACCCAATTAAGTTATCAGGCCTCCCTATCGGGGTCTTTTGCTCTCTGAATCATTCACACAGGTCTTTCTACTTAGTGGTTTTGAGGCTCTTTCTGCCCTTTCGAATGGGCCCAACTTGTATTTTGCTTCATATTATAGGCAAGTAAATTCAGTTTGTCGTATCATTCTTAGAATTCCTAAATTAGAATTTATAGTTCTTATATCTGAATGCTCACCATACTCTTCTGGTGAGATGTATCATATTTACCTATGTTAGAATGTTTTGTACATCTCTCCTTTTACCCAGTAGATCTTCACACAGTTCTTAGTCTGGTGTCATCTACATAGGAAGTACTCAATACAGATTGAATGACTGAGTGAGTGAGCCGGTTGGAACAAAGATGCCAGAGTGAACTAGA
>NW_022103906.1:37063485-37065018 GCF_000313985.2 Echinops telfairi
CATTAACTTGTAAAGGATACAGCCCATTATATTGGGGGCAGATTTGAAGGAATTTGATAAGAAAAAGTAGCCTTCTTACAGGTGAACAGGGAGAAAGAGAAAATTTGGAAGTGGAAGAATTGTGAGAGGGGTGGTTCAGAGTAACTGAGTAGAAATAGAAAGAAAACTGGCAAACAGAGAACTTAGTGAGAACTTGAGAATACTGAATGACGAATGGTATGCAAAGCAAGGGGATAAGTTTGCAAATCCTCTCTGGTCTCTCAATCCTATATATCACCATATGCTTGTCATGCCAGCTTATCATATTTTTGGAGGGGGATATAGGAATGGGGAACATATGAAAGGGTTTACTTGTAAGATAGTTATGTTATGGAAAAACAATTCTGTGTAAATGCCATTAATTGTAAGGTACACTGAAGCACAAATTTCTTTCTCCATTGAAAAAATTTCTCAAGGGGTTTTTCCCAAAGGCAAGTTATATGGATTTCAGTTAAAAGCAAATAATTCAAGGTTGAGCCTTGGACAAACAGTAGGAAAATGTTACTAGGATTTGAACTTTTCCCAGGATGTGGCCGCGCTTGTCTACAAAGTGGCTTCAAGTGAACAAACTAAAGAACAATGGTGGAGACACAGAAATCCACTGTGAATGTTCATGTCTCCTTGGCGTGGAGCACATTTCAAAGTGACTAATGCTTCCAAATTACTTTATGCTGGTGTGCATCCACTTCCTGTCTCTAGCTGTGCCATATGTGTTTATAATGACTTATCGATTGCAAGTCCAGCTGGAAATGGGAGGGAAGCCGTCCCTCTGCAGCAGAGGGGGACGTTTCTCCTGAGTCAGCTGACCTTGTGCACATCTGTCTGCTGAGTGCTTGGGCCATGTGAAGAAATGAGGTTGAATAAGCCGGATGTGGGGTAGGGATAAGAAAGGAGACATGATCCTTCTCATTTCTGAGGTGAATTGAGTTCCAGGCCTGGGTTAGTGGTTGTCTATCAAATTCTGTTCAAATTTAACAACTCTGCCATTCAGGATATACATTCCAAACGAGGGCTTTAAACCATTCTGAACCAGTTATACTGAATCAGAATTTGCATTGCAACACTAGGTTCCCTGGTGCCATGTTATGTAAGCATTGGACCAGCAACTTCAAAGTCAGTAATTCAAACCCACCTGCTACTTTTTGGGAGAAGGAAGAGTCTGTCTGTTCTTATAAAGATTTCTTTCTCGACTCTGAAATAAGATAGAGGCGCTCTGGTGTCAATTGGGTGGGTTTATAAGAATCACCTATGGATTAACATGTTACAATGTAGGTTCTCATAGTCTCAGGGGTAGAAATGTAAATTCTCAGCTGGAGAGGGAACTGTAATGAGCCAGTTCAAACCCCTGTTCTAGACAACGGCACTCAGCACAGTGTTCTCCTTCTGCACTGACAGTCATTGTGCAATTATTATTCTGCTGTGTTTCATCTAGTGAACTGTGAATAATATACTGACTAAGCCAAAGAAAGTGTCGGAGAGTTTCCATTCTAATTT
>NW_022103906.1:37066886-37068455 GCF_000313985.2 Echinops telfairi
TACTTCATGAGAAAGGATGGAATTCTCAGTTAGGACGCTTAGATTTTCACCTTAATGATTGGCTTTCTCTTTTGGAAATGAGAAAAATCATTCCAAATCCATCCCCATCAAGGCCATTCCAACGCAGAGCGTTCCAATAAAGCGGCATAGAAGTGCTCGATGGGGTTTTCAAGGCTGTCAATCTTGATGGGCACAGAGTGCTCCCATTCTCCAGCTGAATGCTGGGTGGGTTTCAATTGCCAGCATTCTCCTTAACAGCCTAATGCTTTAGCCACTGGACAAAATGGGGCAGGAGGCATATCTGGCTTCCTGTGGATTCAGTAAAGAGAAAGAGAATCCATATTTACCCCAGAGCAAGGTCCTTTTTTACAAGTCAGAGGTCAGGTTCAAACCTCCCTCCTTCTTTTATCTCATTCTGATAAAAACTTTTCTTCCCATGGTACTCGATTCTCTGTTGGGTTCGATAATTTATTGTAATGACCACATAGAACTCACAAACAATCCTCACAAGTAGGGGAGTTTATTGGGAAACTTAACAGGTTACCATAAGTCAGGATCAGAAATCATTAAAGGATATAGTCTTTTGTCTCTTCTCAGTTATCAGCCGCATCCGATTTTGGTCCTTAGCACCTCGGCCAAGTGATCTCTTAGTGTCTGCCCTTGTGGGCCATGAAAACTGCTTGCTTCCCCACCTCACTGTCTCATGGCTTTGGTAGCATGGCCCCTTTACCCTCAGTGTGGCTCCTTTGCTCTGTCCCATGGCTTTTATGTGGCAGCCTCTGGTGCCTCTGATCCTGCTGATACTTCTGACCGCAGCCTCTGCCACTGCAGGTGGATAGTGACTCTTCTTTGATAGTCCCAGGCTTCTCTGCAACTGTTTCTTAGCTAGCTCTCTTATATACAGGGGAAAGGCAACCCAACCTGACCAGTCCCTTCTATTTGTGCTTCACATGCCCTATTTGCATGGCCCCACTCAGTCATTTAGAGGGAGTTACAGAGACATGGATAGAAGAGCCACATGAGGAAATTTCACCTCCCCACACCACTGTACCACTGGGCTTCCTTGAAAAACACTTCAGGGGGCCATAATTGAAAATATCCAAAAGACTCTACAAAAGAATCAAAATGTTTGACTGCCAGCCAATGCCTTCTGAATGAGTGGCTTAAGTTTCCTAGGTTGACCACTACTATGAAAGGGTTTAGGGTCAGTAACATTTGCCATCATTTCAGTTACTCTTCTTAGTAACTGGAGGTTAAGTAAATATGTTTCTCTAGTGATATTTATATATGTATAAAGATACAGATATAAATAGAGGCAGATATAGAGATAGAATATATGTGCATAGAGATATCTCCCTATATATCTATAACTCACTGCCATTGAGTTGATTTCAACTCATAGCAACCATGTAAGACATGGTGGAATGTCCGTGTGAGTTTCCTAGACCTTAATTCTTCTTCTTCTTCTTCTTCTTTTTTTTACAGGAGTAGAAAGACTCACTTTTCTCCCTCAGAGCACTGGTGGTTTCTAATTGCTGACCTTACAGTCAGCAGTTCAATACAGCATCA
>NW_022103906.1:37069623-37071333 GCF_000313985.2 Echinops telfairi
GTATGTTGGACATACTGTCAGGAGAGGCTAGTGCTTGGAGAAAGACATTATGCTTGGTAAAGTAGAGGGGCAGCAAAAAGGAGAAAGGCCTTCCACAAAACTGATTGGCACACTGGTGGCAACGATGGGCTAAAGCGTGGGAACCAAGGTGACGATGGCACAGGACCTGGCAGTGTTTCATTGTTTTGTTCATGGGATTGCTACAGGTTGGAACTGACACAATGACACCTAATGACAACTGCTAAAACCAGGAGCCCTGGGGGCGTAGTGTGTTACCTGTTGGGCTGCCTACCATCAGGTGAACAGTTTGAAACCACCAGCTGCTCTTTGGAAGAAATATGAGGTTTTCTATTCATGTAAACTCACAGGGGCAATTCTACTGAATTCTACCAAACCACTGAGAATCCTCACCAACCAAATTGACACAAAACCTATCACATCTAATATATATTTCAATCTTTCTGAAGAGCATAGTGTCAGCTACTGTTGAGTCTCATTCAGTTCATAGAGACCGTATGCACAAAAGAGCAGTGCCTAGCCTGGAGTCATCCCCCTTGACTGTTTGTGTCTCATACCTTTGTGGTCCATAGGGTTTTTATTAGGTAATTACCAGTACTAGATCAAACCGTTCTTTGAGCTCTGTCTTAGTTTAGAAGCTCCACTGTTCAGCATCGCAGTAACCCCCAGCCTCCTCTGACAGACAGGTGGGTAGTGGCTGTTCTTGAAGTGCCCTGGCTTCAAATTAAGCCCAAGTCTCCTTCATTGAAGGTGAGAATTCTGCCATTGAACCTCAACTGTTCCATTCTTATGAGCCTAAACCAGAACTCATTGCCATCAAGTTGATCCCAGTTTATAGTGATTCTAAATTATAGGGGTTTGCCGACACTGTAGATCGTTATGGGAGTAGACAGCTTCATATTTTCCCTTGGAGAAGTGTGGTTGGTGGGTTTGAACCACTGCCTGGTTAACAGCCCAACACCTCACCCATACTGCCACCAGGGCTCCTTCTGACAAACACAGAGGGACAAGCTCCTTGATGCCGAGACTTTCTAAAATTTCCTCTGGAAAAAAATATATGTATATCCATATCTATATCTATCTATCTAGTACTTTTATTTATCTGTTACTTTTGTTTACCTAAAACAATGTCACTTTTATAACAAGTGCATGTATTTTGATATTAGGAATATGAAACTTAAATAGTTCTTGTAAATTTTGTATTCCATTAAGTGATTTAAGAATGATAATAAGGAAAGCTAATTTCCTCCTAACACAGATACAATGTGTATATTTTAATTTTCCTTTGCATTTCAGTTGTGCCTTCAAAAGATGCCATTAAATTATTCATTTGAATCTCAAATTTTGTGTACTTAAGCTTCAATTAATCCCCTTCAACAAATGAATCTATGCTTATGGACCGAGAACAAAGGAGCATTTGGTAATTACCTGTCTTGATGGTTTATGCAGAAGTTCTCTTCAAATAAATTCACGAGTTCAGGCACTGAAGAGGCTAGTTTAGCTTACAGTAGTCAATTGAGCTATCATAAGTTATATATAATCACACGCCTTTCTTTTGTTTAGGGCTGTAAATCAGTAGCAAAATGGAAAGGGTTCCAAGGTATAGTGTAGATTAGAGGAAGGACACACAGGCAGTTTTGCTTCAGCACTTTGCCTTTCAAGGCTTTAAAATTTTTGGTTATGAATTTGTTG
>NW_022103906.1:37071619-37073227 GCF_000313985.2 Echinops telfairi
GGGCAAGGAGAAAAGGTAACATTTTATTGCTTCTTTTTGAGGGGCACTATTGAGAAGATTTGCAGATACAGCTCAGGGAAGCCAAGCTCATTGCTTACCCTAGAGTTGAAGGAAAGGTAAGCTGTGTCGGGGCTGGAGGAATGAGCGGAAAGACAACGTAGAAAATGCTTCCACCGCTCTAGCCTTTCATACAGACAAGAACAAAACCAAGAATGAATTACATCCCCACTCTGGCTCTTTCTTTACCTCCTATGACCCTCCCTCCTTCGGCTTCACATTTCTAGCAGTACTTTCTCACCCTCATCCCTTCTCTCCTTTCCCCAAATCCATCAGTATAGCTTCATGGATTTAAAAGTCACAGAGGTGGATGCTAAGCAGGCATATATGGTGGTAAGGGAGGTCATTGCCATGCTAGACAAGAGACAATGTAAGTTCTGTGTTTCACTGTAAAACTCACTGCCATCGAGTGAATGCCAACTCATAGCTACCTGAGAGGACAGGGTAGACCTGCCCTGTGAGCTTCAGAGACTGTAACTGTTTATGGAGTAGAAAGCCTCATCTTTCTCCTGTGTAGCTGCTGGTGGCTTAGAACTGCCGATCGGCAGTTAGCAGCCCAATGTGCCATCTCTACACCACCAGAGCTCCGCATTTTATTATATACCCTAAGATAGACCCTAAGGGAGCCCTGGTGGCAGAGTGGTTACATGTTGGCCAGGAACCTCAAGGTCTGGAGTTCAACAAGTGGCTCCACCGAAGAAAGCCTGGGCTCTCTACTCCTGTAAGAGTCCCAGTCTCAGAAACTCACGGGAGCATTTCTACTCCATCCTACAGCTGGAGCTCCTCGACGGCAGTGAGTTTGGTTTAGTTTTTACGACAAATCCTCACTTACATGTAATTATGAATTTGCTATTTTCTATTATTACGTTATTTAAAATTTTAATTTTTTATGTTAAAAATGTGCACCACAGATTATATGAGTATATCAATTCAATAATTCCTACATGCATAATTCAATAACATAGACATTTTTCAATATGTACAACCATTCTTATCCGTTTTTATAAGTTGATCTTCCCACAATAACATAAAACACTGCCCCTTAAATTTTCTGTCTAATCTTTTAGGTTATTATCAATTTGATTCCATGTAGATATGATAATAAAGCAAAAAAAAGGAAACATACTAAGGTTCCCCTTCATACACACACAGGTTTATTCCAAACAAAATGTGTTTAAACTTGTGTCCATGATCAGTAGGCAGCTGCAGACAAATTCTCTCATGAATGCACTTTCCTGAGTCTTGTTAGAATGCCTCCCATCCCCCAAGCCCCCACCCCCACAAATATTTTTGCATACAAGGTGGGGGGAAAATAAGATTTTTCTGCTCAGTGTTAGTGTCATATTTTTAACAAAACCCAAGTGAGCATCTTCCCAAATTACCGGAGCTCTTCCATAAGTTATAGAAGTGCTGCCCCATGTAAACCAACAGCTGAGGGATGAATCAGGCATTTTACAGAAGGGAGGGGAAGACCTCAAAGATGAGAGGGAAGACCCTCCAGCCTTGATGAATGAAGAAACAGTGTCAAGTCCAGAAACTGGAGAAAGAAGA
>NW_022103906.1:37074689-37076026 GCF_000313985.2 Echinops telfairi
TTTTCTAATCTTTCTTAATGAATTTGAATATTATTTAGGGGACTCAGAAAATTAAGTCATATTCATAAGGATTAGACTTTTACTTTGAGCTCTCACCTTGTAAAGTTGTGACCTGAATCTGAGGCTGTTCTCACTGTTGCCGAGTATCTACAGAGCCATAGCATCCAAAGACCATCTTATACAACGACACACAGGTTTCCTTTACAATAGTTTCATATGTTGTAATGAAGTAGCCATAAGGTCGAGAATTGTCCTGCCTCCCATTTTACTGTTCAAACCCATTATTTCTCCCTCTACTAACCAGAAATCTAAGTCCTTTAACATCGATCCTCTGCGCCTCGTTATTCCTGTGGTCCTGTGGTATAATTCCTACACAGATGACAGCACACACACACACACACACACACACACACACACACACACACACCTCAACTCCCATCTCCTTTTGCAAGTCCATTTAGTTTTTCTTTACATTGCTTGCCTTTTTCCAGTCTCTTCACCATCCTGATGGGTCCTTTCTGGTCATTTCTATTATGCTTACAAGCCGCTCCTTTAAATCAATGTCCAGGTATGGATATATGTATACATCCCTAGAAATAGTACCGTTTTAGGTCAGTGAGGAGCCACTACTAAAAGAACACCGAGGATAGTATATAATTGGTTAGGCAGTAGCAGGTAGCATTTCTCTCCTGTTCAGACTTATATAGCTTACAATGCTCTTGAATACTCTTCGATGTGAACTTGACTGAAGAAGCAATAAGAGAAAAGTCGAGAGAAATATTTGGGTTTTGCTCCATGTGTTACCACAACTTTGGAACTGAGCTGATTTAGATTCAGAACTCAACCCCACCCCTTGCTAACTTTGTGATCTTTGACAAATTACTTAATACATTTGCCTCTTAGTTTCTTTACCTGAAAAACAACAGAAGCTTGTGTCTCATTACTGAAAAGTTTTGCTGTTTGTTCTTGTTTGACTTGGAAGATTTGAATTTGAATTTGAAAACAAACTTTGGTCTTCTTGCCTTTTTTAGCAAGGAAATAGAAGGAAATGTTCTTGCTTTCATTAATTCAACAATTCAATTATTTATGTTATTTCTTTTGTAACAGCCTTTTTAAAAAAAATCATTTTATTGGGGGCTCGTACAACTTGTACCACAATCCATACAGATATTCATTGTGTCACGCACATTTGTACATTTGTTGCCATCATCATTCTCAAAATATTTGCTTTCTACTTGAGGCCTTGGTATCAGATCCTCATTTCCCCCCTCCCTTTACCATTCTCCTTCCCACATGAACCCTTGATTATTTATAAATTATTATTATTTTTCATGTTT
>NW_022103906.1:37077438-37079040 GCF_000313985.2 Echinops telfairi
TGGTTCCCTGCTTCATGCCAGTATGTTGCATTCACATCTTGGAGCACCAGATTGAAGTTGTAACTGACATATTCTAGAGACTAAACAAACTCAGGGGAAAAGATGCTACTGAACTCCTTACTGTGCTGATATTTAATATCAAAGATTAGTCCTCAAGGTGATATCCTTTCTCTTCAACACTTTACAGTGAGCGTGTGCAGCAGACTTCCCCAGTGCAATGCATCTTTGAGTTCTTGACTGCTGCTTCCATGAGCGTTGATTATGGATTCAAGCAAGACGAAATCCTTGACAACTGCAATCATTTCTCCATTGATTATGATGATACCTACTGGTCTAGTTGTGAAGATTTTGTTTTCTTTACAATAAATTATAACCCAGACTGAAGGCTGGGACCCTTGATCTTCAAGTTTCCTCGCTTTCATCCCGCAAGGTTGGGTCATCTGCTTATCGCATGTTGCTAATAAATCTTCCTCCTATCCTGACCCCATGCTCTTTTCCATATAATCCAGTTTCTTGGAGTATTTGATCAGCATAAAGATTGAATAAACATTATAAAAGGGCACAGCCCTGATGCACACACATTTCCCTTGATTTTCTTAAACCACTGCCTGTTGATACATAAACAGGTCTCCATGAGCACAAGGAAGTATTCTGGAATTCTCACACTTCTTAGTGCTCTCCATTGTTGGTTATAATACATACAGTTGAATACTTCTGCATAATCAATAAACCACATGTGGTAGTTACATAATCTGGTGTCAACTTTAGGATAAAGAGTGTGTTGTGGAGTCTAGCCTGCCAATCTGGAGATAGCCAATGAGACCTCTGTGTGGGCATGGCCTCCTCCTGAGAATTCTGGGAAGTGCTGTATTCCCCCCACCCCACCCCCTTGGAGAAGGGAGATACTTCTCTCTCTGCACTCTCCCTGGAAGGCACTCTACTGACAAGACACATGAAACTACACTAGTGCCCTTAGTTGGAGAAGCCACGTGGTGATCCCTGCCAGTGTTCAGATGCTTACACCGCCACTGGATCTAAAGACTTTATACCCACTGGCCTGTCATTGCCCTGCATTCGGCAGCACTGCATGTGTTTCATGAGTCTGAAGAGGACTTTATAAGTTGTTATTGGACATATGGGCTAATATCGGACTTATGGGCTTGGTCTGCATTGGGTTGGGATACTCTCTTGCTTTCTTTTTTTTTGGGGGGGGGATACTTTCTGAATGTACAATTACCCTTTATATAAATCTCTCTCTTATATACATATGAGTCTCTATGAATTTGTTTCTCTAGTCTACCCTTACACACCATAAGTAAACATTTTTCCAGTATTCCCTGATTTGAACCAACATCTGTAGATCCATGTGATGTCAGCAATGATATCCCTTGTTCTGCAAGCTCTTTTGAATCTGTCCTGAACTTTTGCCAAATCCCTGTTAATGTACGGCTGCAACCTTTGCTGAATGATCTTTAGAAAAATTTGTCTTGCATGTGGTATCAATGCTATTGTGTAATTTGCACAATCTATGGGGTCATCTTTCTTTGGAATAAGTAAAAATATGTATCTCTTCCAGGTGATTGTTCACTGAGTTATTTTTCC
>NW_022103906.1:37080311-37082095 GCF_000313985.2 Echinops telfairi
GAACCTTCCCAGTGCTGTAGTGTGTGTGGTTGCATTCTCCAGCAAGAAAGGAGACCACTCTTTCCTTCTTCAGCCTTATCTAGCTATCAGTGTTTGTCAGGGCTTTTAATCTTTTTCAACGGATATATCGGATTCACAGTTGGGTTTTAACTTCCCTTTTGCTGAGTCTTTTGTTCTGGCTCAGTATAATGTCTATATCGTTTCTGGTATCTCACTACAATAGCTTTGCAGAGATGAAATCCCAATGACAATCACTTTCTCGAGTGTTCTAAGATTGAATCTAACATGTTGCTACCCCATTTACTCTGTTGATCATTTCCACATCCTGCATTACAGTTGCTTATCTATTCCTCCTACTGCACAGGACTATACCCATTACAACTTATATTTAATAGATATTACATAGAGAAATATATATAAAGCCTGGGATATGTTTTTAACAGCATTATAGCACTATAAACTATTTTGCTTATTTCTAAAATTAATAATGATTTGTATAATCATGCTATTATTTAATTTCTATGGATCCCATTCTTTATGACTCTTTCATTTTTTGAATAACTGCCCAACTTAATAGCTGTTCTTTATATCACTAATAATGTTAATGTACTTAGAATCATGTGGTTTTTAAAATCTCATAGAGTAATATATTTTCATTCACCACTAACTGGGACTGATTGAGTGTCCACTATTTACCTGGAATTGAGAAGAAGGAAGGCTATCAAGTTTTAAGTTGTGCATAAATTACATTATTGTTTGTTTTAGGACCATTAAAATCTGAGTTGAAGGCCAGGCTCATATTCTTCATTTCATGATACCTGTTATTATTGCTGTTTTACACCTTTTAATAAATATAAGCTCTATGATTTGTGCTTTCAATTTATGACTTGCAAAAGGTCTTCCTGAAGGAAAATAAAACCAGGGCAAATGAAAAAATTGTGTTGATATACACTTTCCAAGCTTTTACAGTCTCTATGAGGACTCTAAGTGCTGGTAACTCATGAATCCCTTCTGCCTTTGGATCCGGTGTGTTGATTTGGATAAGCTCTGGGCTCTGTGAATCAATTTGAAATAGAAGAAACAAAGAAGGATGTGGAAGAGTGGTTTATTAGGAACGTATTATATTCCACACTAATATCAATATAAATGCAAACTAAAAGGCCAGCTGGATTTAAATGCCTTGGGAAGATTCTGTTATTCTTCATAATTTCATTAAGCCAGTCACAAATTACAGAGAGCTGGTCTCCCCTCCTCCCCCCACTTCTACTCTCCCACTTTGTTATTGTTCATTTTAAAGAATTTTACTGGCTCTGGAATTATTCATGAATTCCAGTTGTTTCACTCTTCTAATCATGTTGTCGGCTTAAAATTCACATTTAATTAACCTCTTCACCCAAGGCATAAATCAATAACAAAACTCAAATGCTTACCATACTGATAGTGATTTTTACTGAAACTGTTGAAAATTATATGATAGGATGTCTGAAGAAAAACAGACCAATGGTGCAAAGCAAAAAAGAGCAAACACATCAACCATGATAAAAATTTAAAAACTATATAAAAATCCCTTGGTTTAAGAAATATTACCCTTATTTTTAAAATTCAAGGACAGTTATATGTTTAGGATAGTCTTTGAAAATAATGTTTTATCTGGAAAAGTTAGAAGTAATCTGACACATTGAAATAGGCATGATACATGATAACTTGTTCACATTCTTAGGACAAAAGTATAATAAACTTAAATATGTATTTTAGGGAAAAAACAAAGATATGTGAGTTGATAG
>NW_022103906.1:37084949-37087177 GCF_000313985.2 Echinops telfairi
CCCCAAAGTCCTTGTATTTGAATATATATTATTTTATCACAGACTTCAAGATAGCTCTTGAAATGTCCTTTTTGATGATGAATTCAACACCATTCCTCTTGAATCTGCCCTTCCCTACATAGTATATCATGGTATTTTTATTTTAAAATGGTCAATATTGGTCAATTTTAGTCTCACAGATGCCTAGAATATTGATTTTTATGCATTCCATGTCAGTTTGATGACTTTCATTTTTTCTAGATTCATTCTTTATACATTCCAAGTTTGGATTATTAATTGACTTGCAGCTGCTTCTTCCTGTTTTCAGTTGTGTCCCATCAGTGAATGAAAATCTCTAAGGCTTTCTTCCTGGAGGCTTTACTTCTGGCACGTCACGGTGGTCAACTTTGAGAAGGAAGTTCTTCCTCGTATTCTGAGTGTTTTTTGACCCAAGCAGCTCATCTTCTGGCACTATCTCTGGCAATGTTCTGTGTCTAATCATGAGATTTTTCAGTATGTGACAATGTTTTGATGCTATCAGTGTTTGGTGTTCTCAGTAATTAATTCTGCAGGCATGGTCAGTCAATTTCTTCTCCATAGTCTGTTCTTAGGCTAGAAGCTGTGTTGAAGCCTGTTCACTTTGGATGACCCTGCTGGCATTTGAAATACCAGTGACATAACTCCCAGCATCAGAGTAACTCACAAGCTACCATGGTGAGTCAAAGTGAAAGGCAAACTGGTTCCAAAATTGTATCTTTTGAAATCCATTCAAACCAGCTGCTTCAATGATTGAAAACATGGTACAACCAGTGGATCCCATAAGCATAGGCTCATTCTTGCATTTTATTTGATGTTAAATGAGTCCTTGATCCAAGGTGTTGTTTTGTGGGATACCATGTCAATGGATAAGACATTCTATAAGCTCATAATTGATAGTTTTGGCAGAAACATTGCATGTAGTGAAGGGAAATGCATATATGGGGTAAGTGTCTATTCCAGTAAGAACAAAATGCTGCTCTTTCCATGATAGAAGTGCTCTGATGTATCAAACTGCCACCAGGTTGCTATTTGATGCCCCCAAGTAATGGTCTTATCTTGGAATCATTGGTGGTGTTTATTGCTGGTGGATTGGGCACCCAGATGTGGCAGGAGCCAAGCCAGTGAGTGGAAGTCCATGTTGAGTGAGTAGAAGTCCATGTTGCTGAGTCCACGCATAACTTTCATTCCTACCACTATTGCCACTTTGTTTATATGTCCAATGGGCAATGGCAGGAGTCACTGGGGAAAGAGGATAGGTGGCTTCCATTGACTATGTCATTGTGTCCGCTTTATTGTTAAAGTACTTCTATGCAGAGGTGACCGTTTGGTAAGCATTAGCATGAGGCACAAATATTTTTAGTTTTTCATACCATCTGGGGAGGTCTATCCACACTCCTCTTCTCTGCACTTTCTTGTCACTAATTTTCCAGTCACACTCCTTCCATGTCCTTGACCCCAGCTCATGAATCAATATGACTGTTCCTCCTTCTGAGCAAGCTGAGGGATCAGGTATAACACTTGAAATTCTGCCCATTGGAAGGAATTCCCTTTACCACTTTCCTTCGGGTGCCTTTCTTTCCCTTTGCTACTTTCCTTCAGGCACCTTTCAGCACTTTTCTGCAGTGCTGCCTCTTTCCAGCAGTGCCTGCATATCATGTAAACCAAGCACTGGCTAACTCTTCCCTAGTCAAATGATTATAAGAATACCCCCCTGAGGCACAGACTAGGAGAACGATGATACTGTGAAAAGAGTGGAGCCAACAGGCATTTCAGTCCCTTCTGCATGCAGCTTCCTTATACCTTCACGTCCTTCTCTAGCCCCATCTCATATATACCACTTCCGTTTAATGACAGAGTGCTACAGTGCACACGCAAATTTGTTACTTTGTAGGTCAGACAACGCTCAGTTCACGATAGGAAACTCAGGCTGCATGGTGACATGGTCATGGTGGGGGTTCAGTCTCCACTAAGGTCCAATGCCAGCTCAAAAGACATTGCTTTTGCGTGATTCAAAGTCGGCAAAGGCAAGGGTCCGTACAGTGTACTTTAAACCTGTGTGTTAGTCTGGTCTCACTAGAGAAACAATTCCAGTGATACTCAGATATGTACGATGGGGTCCAACCCCCCAAAAAACTGGAATTCTTTTTCAAAGCTATATAATTATTTTTATTTTGTAAAACAACCTTATCACCTTCAAAGTACTCTCCGTT
>NW_022103906.1:37087901-37089516 GCF_000313985.2 Echinops telfairi
GGCCCTTCATGATCACACATGTTGGTGTGCTGCTTCCATGTGGGCTTTGTTGCTTCTGGGCTAGATGGCGAAACTGCTTTTATGAGAAAAATTACTGTGACCAGAAAGAACCTTTCTCAGAATGAGTTGTTCGATGCTCACCTAGCAGGACAAAGGTGATGAAGGCTCTGCTCAGCCCAGCACAATTCCAATTTTTGTTTTGGGGGTGGTTGTGTTTTTTTTGTTGTTTGTTTGTTGAGTACCCCCTTGTATAAGAATGAGCTTTATATCAAAGAGCATTTGTATCTTAAGAAAACATGCCAGCCCAGTCCAGATCAAGTCTGTAAGTCCTATATTAGCCCATAAGTCCCATGCTGGTCTTTAAAATCCTTTTCAAAGTCATGGAGCACATGCGATGATGCCAAATGTGGGGAGATCACTGGGGTGGGTGCAAAGTCCTGTAGCTGCAGTGGCAGTAGCAGTATCTCCAGGGCTCTCTCAGGGCTCAGTGTGGCTCCGCTGCTCTCTGGGTTACTCAATAGCAGGAAGGTGAAGTAAAAAGAAAGAGAAGCTCTTGGAAGGCTCATCAATCTCTGTTTGGCTTGTCAGCAGGAACACAAGGCAGAGAGACAGAGAGAGTTCTCAGAATCCTCATGAGAAGGCCATGCCCACAAGGAGGCATCGTCAGGCAGTGACCTGATTGACAAGGTAGACTCTACACTTATTAATCAAGTTCATTAGCTATTATACAAAATTGTACCAAAGTCACCCCAAGTCAACAGACACTCCTATAAGAGTGATAATCAAAACTTACTGGAAATCCAAATCATGATAGGGGAAAAAGCAATTACATTTTTGTTCCTGGGCAAAGCAGGTAGAGCAATCTTCTATTTCAAATATCAAAATAAAACGCTGAACAATACTTCCCTAGAATCCACGAGGTGAATACACTCAGTAGTGTGACCATAACTGGACAATTTCCACCCAGTTTCTGTCCAGTCCTTGGTGACCCAGGCCATGTACTACTGACAATTTAGGCTCTGTCCTTTCAAGGCACACAACATTGTTCATAGGCCACACCAGAAGGATTCAATGTGAAAACCTCACTAGGCAAATTGGACTTTACTTCACACTCACCTGTGGTAGATTTAAATAATTGATATACTCCTTTAGACTTAAAGCTGAAACACCCTAGCATGATAAAAATCAGATGGCTTCAATCCAAAAGTTATGGAATTGGTGGTCTTTGGACTTTAATCCTGATCTCTTGCTTTAAGGGTGCCCACTGAATTGTGGCCTCTAACTATCATATAGTTATTACCCTCCTGGCTTGTTCTCTGTCTATCTCTCTTCCTCTTACAGTTTTATTGGCACATAATATGCATACCATACAATTCAATAGTTCAATCATATCACGAAAAATTGTACAAAAATTACCCCAATCAATTTGAGAACATTTTCCTCTTTTTATGGTTAAATTGCTTTTAAAATGAGTTGTGTAATCTTAATCATTTCTAGTGCTCAGTCTCCTACCCTCTTGCATATATTGTTTACTCCCCCAACCCCCTCACCCTCCCATTTCCCACCCCCACCCCTACCTCCCCTATAAATCTTTGCATCAGTTTTTATCTCTGTG
>NW_022103906.1:37089616-37100719 GCF_000313985.2 Echinops telfairi
ATCTACTCCTTCTGTGGTTCAGAAACTGGAAAAACCCTGTTTACAGCATCCCTGTGTATATGGAATTGATGACAGAATTGTAAATCTTGCCCATATTGACTTGTCCATGTATGTATGTTGAAATCATTTTCTGAGTGTGCTGACAAAGAGGATAAAAAGAAATAAATTTTAAAATTTTATTAAAAGTGTTATTAATTTTAAATTAGTGACACTATCGATAAAATTACCTTATGTCCCATGGGGATCATTAAAGTGGTCTTTGTCATAAAATGATAATGATGTCTTTAAAGTGAACCAGAGACATATAAAAACCATAGGTGTATAAATGAATTTTGGGCTCACCAAATTCTAACCCCAATCTAAGAACAATTCATTCCTATGACATGACCCTACTCAGTATTAGCTCACATGACATGATCGCTGCCGACATGGGGAATTTAGCACAACGTGGTGAAGAAGCAAGAGGGTGTCCAGTTATCAGCATGAATAGACCCCGGCTTGTCTTGAAGCAAGCAGTCATCTAAATGAGGAGTCAGCGAAGTCCACACAGAAGAAGAATGCCAGCCTGTGTGACCCAAGGATTGTAAATATTATCAAAATTGAGAGGAAGGAATGATATCGGAGCTTAAATTCTGAACATCTGGTTTGCAGTTGACTATGGATTGTAGCGGAAACTGAAAATAGATTGGCAGGGTCCCCAAGTGGGTTAAGCCTCCAGTGAATAGTGATTCCCCTCTGAACACTGTCCAGGGATGTGAACTGCCTCCTCTCATGAAGTAGAGACTCAATTATGGCAGATGGGCTGAGGTTAAAATGTAACACCTTATCATTTATCTCTATTTTGACTGATTTTAAAGTTGCTTCAGTTTTTAATATTTCCTGCTTTCTTTTTGATTAATGTTTTCCTCTTTTGTTTTATCATCCTTGTTTGCTTGTTTGTTTTCATCCCATTTTTGTGTTTTGTACGATTTTCTGCTCCTGAAATCTAGGATAGAGAGTCACTGGATTAATAATTACCTAAGGACATGGCAGGAGAGGTTGGGAGAAATGGGGAGATGACAACAATAGTATGAGAAGAGAATGTTCTGAAATTTATTTTGATGATGACTGCACAATACTTCTTAATGTAATTAAGTGAATAAATTAAACGACATGTGAATTTTATGCCAATGAAACCTAAAAGAAAAGAAATCAAGTAATGGCCTACATTGGGAAAATACATTGCAATGCACCTCTTAAGATGTTTTGAAGCAAATATGTCTATTAAAAAGTTTTTCTAAGAATAATTTTATTGACTTATATTTACATACCATACAATTCAGTGGCTTACATATATCAAAAATAGTTGTACATTAATCACCACAAAAAATCAATGTTTTTCATTCTTGTACCCATTATTATTTATGCCTCATTTCCATATAATCTCCCCTGCCATAAACCCCAAAACGATTTAATCTAGTTGCTGTCTCTACGGATTAACCTATGCTGAACTTCATGTTAAGTAAATCGCACGCAAAAATGCCAACAGCAGCAACAAAAAGCAACACAGAGAAAGCTGAACCAAAAGAAAGCAAACTACAATAAAAGGTAGAACAAGTTTTAAATGCATCAAAATGGGAAAGGCATGGTGAAATGTTAAATTTCAACGTAAAATGTGTATCTATAGTAATCCACTTTCCAATGCACTTTGTGTGTGGATGAGGTTCGAAGGTGACATAGTCTGTGTGGGGGCTCTATCAATGAATTTTAGACTGTCACTGTCACATGATTGATTTTTGCCTGTTAATTTCATATCTTCCCACATTACTGAGTCTCTGGATTTTTCCTAATAATTTCTTTGCTGAATCAATGCAATATTTCACATATGAAGACATTGTGGTGGGTGGGCTGCTTGGTCAGATGGGTGCAGTTGACTTTGTTTCGTGGTTTTCAAAAGGTGGAAAGGAGAAAGAAGAGGGAAGATTAAAAAAAGGAAAAGTGATAAGAAAAGGGAGACAGAGGAAGGAAAAATAAGAAAAGTAGAGGAGAAAAATAGAAAGAAAGAAGGGGAAAATGGATGCTTGATAAAAAGAAGAGAAAAAATGGAACATGAAAAAGAAGGGGAAAAAAAAACAACAAGTGCTCTGGGTGAGACCTTTGTAGTTCTAGATGCAAGATGATGGGTTAGTCATTGTAAGAAGTTCTGGTGTCAGGTGTCATCCTGACCTGGTCATGGGCTGATTCGGTTCAGAAACGTCTGCATTGAATGCAGTCTGCTTGATGACAGGGCAGGGGACATTGCCAGCCTGGGCCTGGACTTGGTTACTGGCTTGTGTGGAGAGCTCACCCCTGCTTGCTAGTGGCACAGAGACATCTCCCAGTTAGAGGCTGGGCTTGGGCGATGGGGTAGGATAGAAACATGCCTAAGCCAGGCCATTCCCTACTTTCTGGAAGACCATGGAAGGATCACTGGGCTGAGGCTGTGCCCTCTTGCTGGCTGGACACAGCAAGAGAGCTCCTAGCTTGGCTGGAACTTGCTTGTTGGTGGGGCACTGAGAGATGGCTGGTACTTCTTATTGGCAGATTACTGAAAGAATCCCTAAGCCTGACTGAAATCTGCTGGCAAGGTATAGAGAGATCATTGGGCCCAGCCTGGGCCTTCCTTCGGGTTGAGTGTGGAGAAAATGGCTAGCTAGGCCTTCTTGCTGGTGGAATCCAGAAAAAGCAAGATATCCCTTTTCGATTTAGCTGTGCCTGACCCAAGCTGTGGTATTTTCAGACATGATAGATGTATGTGAAAGCAAGACAATGAGTAAAGATGATTGAAGAAGAATAAATGTGTCTGAATTAGGTGGCAGCAAAAGAAAAAAAAGTTAAATATCTCATAGAAGAACAAATGAATGTGTGTTGATCATGCTATTAGGAGGGGCTAGTAGTCCCTGGAGGACTTCATGCTTGGTAAAATTGAAGTCAGTAAAAAAGAGGAAAGCTTTCAAGAAAATGATTTGACACATTATCTGCAACAATGGGCTTAATCCTAGCAATGATTGAGAGGATGGGGTGGGATTGAGCGCCTGCTTGATTGTACCTGACAACAACAACAGCAACAAAATGTGCCAGGTATTTTTCTAGATGTTTCAATAAAGAAGTCCCATTCCTTCCTTTTGAAGTCTAGTAGGAGAAATAGATAACATATTTAGTAATGACAACATAATATGTCATATATCAGGCATAGGCATAGGGTTCTACTAACTCACTCTCTTACAGATAGGTGGAAATACTAATTCAAGGAATAAAGATGACAAAGCTCACATCACTATTTCATCAGCCTGTTAAATTTACATCTTTGTCTAATACAGGTGAAGTAAAGTCACAGAAATCCATGTACCACAATTTAAAATATTTTGCAAACAAAGCGGAATCTTAAAAGTTTACATTGTGGGAAATATTCGATTTTTTTTCTATTTTTGGTTTCATTTTTGTGAAGTATTTTCTAGTCCTTAACATACCACTCAATTCATATTTTCATATATATTTCCTCAAAATCATCATCCAGATCAATACTTAGAACAATTTTAGTGGTTTTCACATTTTAAAAAACGTGATTGCTCAGTGATTATTGATTGTTGCTAGAGAATTTGGGATAGAAGTTAATTCTGTCATTCTGTGGAGGGGACATGGGAGACTGTATGGAAGATCAAAATTGTCATTGCCACTTATAGGAATTGTTCAGGGTGATCAGTTTGGACTCTGTCAGCTTCATTATGAGTATAGTTAATTTGGTAACATTTGGAACACTCCCAGGGTGACGGCTGAGTGGTAAATATCAACATTATGCCCTTGGAAGGCTATTGGGCTTTTAGAATCAAGTTCACCACAGATAGGATGTTATGATTTTCAGTGGGGATATGTTGAAACCTAAGTAGAAATTTTCAAAGTGATTCGCCTCTGTTCTTTTATGTAAGTAAAAAATACCTTTGTGAATTGACCTTAAAATTCATCTGTAGCAATAATCTATGGTTAGCTGCTTGAAATAATAATTAATGCTAATGGAATCAATAATTAAGAGCCATCCTCAATTTTAATTAAACATTCAGGCATTTTAATTAAGCAGTGTTGGATATTGTCTTGAGCTTGAAGGTCTCCTGTTCCTTGACAGAGGATGGGACAACTGAGTAAAGGAGCACCTGTATCCACATTAAACTAGGCTACCACTCGAATTATCTTCTCCATGCTTTTGTCTCTTTGGCTGATAGTGGGAAGGGGAAGTCCCAAGGACACTTTTGGAATTTCCCTCTTCCTTTGGCAAGGAGAAGGATATAGATTCACAGGAACAGCCATCAAGTTTCATTGGCATGACCATTTTTTCTTACTTATTCGTGTGTGTGTGTGTGTGTGTGTGTGTGCGCGCACACGTGCGCGTGCAAGCACGCGCGCGTGTTCAGGGATTTTACTAGATCTTACTAGAAGTTCCAACTAGATTCAGAAGAGATACGGAATAAGGTATACCAGAAAGAAGTTTCCTTATGTTCTATCACTTATGCCAAGGCATTCAATTGTGTGGAATATAACAAACTATGGATAGCTTTGAGAAGAAAGGGTATTCCAAAATACTTTACTGTAATCATGTGGAATTGTGCATGGATAAAGAGACAGTTGTGCAAACATAAGAATGGAATATTACATGGTTGAAAATCAGGAAAGGTGTCTGTCTCAATTGTATTCTCTCCGCATACTTGTTCAATCTGCGTGCTGAGCAAATAATCTGGGAAGCTAGATTATCTGGGGGAAATAATGTAGCATCCGGATGGATTGTTGTTGATAAATGCCATCGAGTCAGTGCTGACCCACAGTGACCCGAGGCATAACAGAACGAAACATTGCCCGGTCCTGTGCCATCTTACAATTTTCCTTATGCTTGAGCCCATCGTTACAACCACCGTTTCAATTCATTCTGTTGACAGCTCCTCTTTTTTGTTGCCCCTCTACTTTACCAAGCGAGATGTTCTCCAAGAACTGGTCTCTCCTGACAACATATTCAAAATATGTAAGATAAAGTCTCCGCATCCTTGCCTCTAAGGAACACTCTGGCCTTACTTCTTCAAAGAAGAAGTGCATTCAAACCTAGTGCATTCGTTTGTCCTCATGGCCGTCCATAGTACTTTCAATGCTCTTCTTCAGCACCACAAGTCAAGCACCTCAGTTCTTCTTTGGCCCTCCTTATTCAGTGTCCAGCTTTCACGCGCAGAAGAGGGAATTGAAAATACCATGGCTTGAGTCAGCACACCTTAGTCCTTGCTTGTCAATATTTTGAAGAGGTCTTCAGCATCAGATTTACCGAATGTAAACTGTCTTTTGATCTCTTGACTGCTACTTGAAAAAGTATTGATTGTGGATGCAAGCAAGACAAACCCCTGGATAACTTCAACTTTGTCTCCATTTTTCCTGATGTTACCTCTGACGTCAATTGTAAGGATTTTGCTCCTCTTTAAATTGGGTTATAATCTATACTAAAGGCTGCAGTCCTTGATTTTTGTCAGCAAATGTTTCAAGTCCTCCTCTTTCAGCAAGCAAAGTTATGTCGTCTGCATATTGCAGGTTGCTCATAAGCGTTTCTCCAATCCGGATGCCACATTTGACTTCATATAATCCAGCTTCAATGATAATCTTGTACAGCGTACAGATTGAATTAGAATGGTGACAGGATTCAATCTTGTTCACACCTTTTCTAGTTTTCAAAGATGTTGCATTCCTTTGCTCTGTTCACACAACTACCTCTTGATCCATGTACAACTTCATCATGGTCACAGTGAAGTGTTCTGGAATTCCCATTCTTCTCCAGGCTATGTAGCTTGTTATGTTCCACATAATAGAATGCCTTGGCATAGTCCATAAAACACAAATGTTTTCTAATATCTATCTGAAAGGAGTGAGTAATAAAAGGTGTGGGCCATTCTGCTTTAGCAGAACAGTGCTTCTAAACCACCTGGTCTTCGGACTTGATTCGGAGAATCCACTCCTAAAGGTGAGACGTAACTTTAGAGACTGGAACACCTCAAATCAGCAAAGTAGGTGGGTGACATGGAGGAGGCTAAATTAGTGTTATTTTGAAAATATTTTTGTGCAGCAAACCCAGTGCATTATAGTGGTTGGGAAAACTGGGGCACAGTATATGATATTGTCTTTCCCTTGAATATCTTCAGATAAGTGGCCCTGAATTCACATTTATTCTATCAGGACTTGCAGGCTACCCTGATATTAGAATTCGAGAAGGTTGTTTTTCATAGTACCACCACTCCAGTTGACCCTTCATTGACTGGAAGATTTTTGTTTCATGGTCTTAGTATCAAGATTTTGAGCTTCCAAGGTGGTGCATCTTCATTGTATGTATGTATTATAGTTTGCTCTTGCACTCATCTCTCGAAGGATATTCTTGCAGTTTCCATTCATATGTTATTGTGAATAAAGACGCATTGTGCATCATTGTGCATATATCAGTTCATGTCCTTTTTTCTCTCTTTAAGACTATAGGAGTTTGAATGCTGGTTCATAGGGTAGTCCTATTTCTAGTTTATTTTATTAAGTGTTATGCTCTTTTCCATGGTATTTTTATCATTTTAAAGTCTCATAAACAATAGATAGGAATTCGATCTCCAAATCCTCACTCTTGATTATTTCTTGTTTGTTTTAAGTTTATCATTGCCATTTTAATTGAGTAAGCCAGTATTTCATTGTAGTTTTGATTTGTATCTCATTAATAAGCAAATAACCAGAGCTCTGATGGTGCTGTGGATTAGAGTTTGGACAGGTAGCCACAAGATTAGTGGTTGAAACCCACCAGCTGCTCCTCAGGAGAAAGCTGAGATTGTCTGCCCTGTCACTCAGAATCAACTGGATGGCATTAAGCTTAATGGCTAAGGATCAGGAATATTTTCCCCGTATATGTTGCCTGCGTGTCTGGCTTCTTTGGTGAAAGCCTTGTGAATGTCCTTTTCAATATTGTGATTAGGTCGTTACTTTTTGATGTTGATTTGTGCTTACAGATTTTAGAGATTAGATTCGTATCAGTGAATTCGTTTTCAAGGTTTTTTTTCCCCCACAATCTATTGGTTGTCTATTTACTCTTAATAATGTCTTTTGATCAGCATGAGTGTTTAATTTTTAAGTGTCAATATCTTATAGTTTGACTTTTATTAGTGCATTTGTCATAAATATTTATTCTATTTTCATTGAGATGCATTCCTTCAAGAAGTTTGTGATTTTAGATTTGACATTTAGGTATTTGACCCATTTGAGTTATATTATATACATGGTATGAGTTATGGGTCCTGTATTATTTTTCTGCAGGTGCATATCTAATTTTCTCCCCACCATATACTAATGAGGTTTTTTTTCTGTCCCTTTGAATGGAGTTTGACACCTTGTCAAAAATCATTTGTCCATAGAGGACTTGGTTCAATACTGGGTCCTCAATTCTATTCCATCAATCTATGGGTATGGTTTCCTTTACGAATGCTGTATATTATTATTTTTTAAGTCAAACTTTATTTCTATCACTTTGAGAATTTGAGATCATAATTTAGGTTTATAATAGCCATAATTTGTCACCAAGTAGCGTAATTGACTTCTATAGGAAAATATGTATTAGTATGTCTTACAACTTTACCAAAATATAGTAATTAGCATTTATATGTAACTATTTTCCATAAGACAGAAAGTACAACGTTTAAGTTGTTTAAAGGGAATAGATGTAGGTGGTTTATGTTTGGTTTTTGCAGCTTTCAGGAAAATTGGTCCATATCAAGCCAGTCGTGGAAGACCTGGGCTGAAGATTCTAATTTATAGACATATAATGACAGCTTTGTTCTCTTAGTAAGTTAGTGACAGTAGAAATCCCAACTGCAATGCTTATTTTCCCATGCTTAAGCAGAGAAATGCTCTGTCAGGTCCTTCCATTGTTTTGTATTCTTAATATAAAGCTGAATGACATCCTTATGAATCAGATTTCAGTCGAAGGCTCACACATTATTCGTATCATATTGTTCAAGACCTTTTTCCTTTTGTAGAAGATAATTTAAGAATTACTACATTGAGGTGCTTTCAAATAAAAATTTTACTGTATTCCACATTTCATACTTTTTAACATTTTAGTTGGATAGAGGAAGACCAGAATAGCTTAGAAAAGACTAGTTTTAAGATAAAAATTTATATGCGCCTTTTAAAATAACTTAAATAATTGCAAGTGTTATAACCACAGAAAGGTATTTTATAAGAATAATCACAAAGGAGGTTTATAGTCAATGAAAGTATAGTACTTTGGATTGGCCAAAAAATACACAATTCACAAGAAATCAAAGTAATGCAGTTCACTTTCATCTGGCTGTAGATCTTAAAAAGTTACTATTCCCAAAGCTCCACGTAGTAACCTTCTAAAATTGCTTTTAAATAAGTTCTTAAATTGTAGCATTAAACAAAAAGACAAATTAAATTTAACCAATACTGTAGTTTATCAAAAGACACATAAGAAAATTCAAATCTTATGTTTTGGGGAGTTACAAAAGTCTGTATTTTAATGAAGTTATATATATATAATGCAATTATTTGCTTAACTTCTAATAAGGGTAATGACAGCTATTAAGATCAGAGTTTTTTTCTTAAAAAAAGAGAACAATATGTAACCCCATTATTTACCTGTAAAACGCTCATTTATGCCTACATTTCAGCATTCACTTTATTATGTCTCTAATAAAGCAAAACCACCTGTAAAAGGGAATATGTGTTTATTTCTCAGTGTGTGAAAATGTGCTTAATTTATTGATGCAGCAAACAAATTTCACTCTGATTGTGATGCAAAAACCAGGAAATAATTTGCTTTGTGATGGACTTTATATAGTTCAATTTCATATAGGCAACATGCTACATGAAAAAAATATTAACTGAACTGTGGGTTTTAATTACTGAAAACAGTTCACAGGTAATTATAATTTATTTTATTTAGCAATCTAAGATTTGCAGCCCTCAGCAGTTCCTGTGCAATTTCAGTGCAATTAGGAATTCAGGGATCTCAGTGCAGCTGTTAGTGTAGTGAACCCTGTAGGTAAAATGCATGCATACTTTTGATCTCTCTAAAATTGACCTCATTGATTCCATTCTCAGCAAACTGACCTAGGCCACTCAGCATAGCTTTTATTGTTCCTTATGTTAGTGCATGTTCTCTTTTTACAATAAATTCATGACTATCAGAGATATCAATTTGACATTCACAGCATCCGGCACTTCACAACCACCACAATTTTTCTCTTCTCCATCCATGATGTTCTCATGAAATCTAACTCACTTCCACAGGAATTTTAGTAGCTTCCAGGTGAGGTAGGATGCACTGAGGTTGCTTCTGGCTCACCATCTGGGGGAAGTGCCCAGTGCCCTAAGTTATGCTTTGATATTGTCAAGTGTGAGACCTTTTGCTTTGTTCTTCTTCTTCAACATTGCGTTGGTTATTAGGGATTTCCTTTCTTTCCATATGAAGGTAGTTTAATAGTTTTGGTTTTTTTCTATTTCAGAAAAGAATGTTGCTGGAATTTGTATCAAATTTGTATTGAATCTGTAGATTAGTTTAGGTAGGATTGGCATTTCTATTGTATTAAGCCATCCAATCCATAAGCATGGTTTGTCTTTCCATTATTGTTAGTCTCCTTTAGTCTCTGCTAATAATTTCTATAATCCTCATTGTACAAGTATTTTGTGTTCCTGGGCAGGTTAGGTCCTAGGTATTTGCCAATTTTGGCCTACTGTTATTGATATTTTATATGTTTATTTTAATTTTTCACGTACTCTTCTCTAGTGTAGAGGAATCTAATTGATTTTTGTGGATTAATCTTTAGCATTGCTAAATTCTTCTTTTATCTCTACCAGTTATATTGTAAAATCTTTAGTATATTTTATATATTAGATTATGCTACCTGCAAATAGACTTTTACTTCTTCCTTTCTGATTTGCATAGCTTTATTTCTCTATCTTACTTTATTGCTTCAGCTATGACTTTTATGACAATCTTGGATAAGAGTGGTGATAATGGACATTCTTGTCTTTCAAGGTAGAATTGGGATCATGATAGTGGATATGGGGGGCGGGGCGTTGAGGAAGCATTAAAGAACTAGAGGACAGTTGTATGTTTCCTCAGTGCTATACTGCACCCTGACTGGCTCGTCTCTTCCTGTGACCCTTCCGTAGGGGATGTCCAATTGTCAACAAATGGGTTTTGGGTCTGCACACCACATTCCCCCTCATTCCCATTGATATGATTTTTTGTTGTGGGTCTTTGATGCCTGATACCTGATCCCATTGACACCTTATTATCACACAGGCTGATGTGCTTCTTCCATGTGGACACTTTTGCTTCTCAGCTAGAGGGTCGCTTGTTTATCTTCAAGCCTTTAAGACCCCAGATGCTATATCTTTTGATAGCTGGGTACCATCAGCTTTCTTTACCACATTTGATGTGCACCCATTTTGTCTTAACCACATTTGCTATGCACCCATTTTGTCTTCAGAGATCGTGTTGGGAATCTGAGCATCGTGGAATGCCAGGTTATTAGAACAAAATATTCTTGCTTTGAAAGGCTACTTGAGTAGAGGCCCAATGTCCATGTGCTTCCTTAATACTTAACATATAAATACATATACATAGATAGATTTCCCTATCATTATGTATAAATATATTTACATATGTACATGCCTGTATTTAGACCTCTATAAAGGTCCTTTGCCTCCTGGTTCTTTCCTCTATGTCCTTGTACTCTCTTTTGTCCCCCTACCATTGAGTGCTTTTTTGTGATGTGTCTTTGTGCTGTTATCTTTCCTCGTCTTCTGAATTCGTTTATGTGTGATTTTCAATAGGTATCACATATATGACATCACTCACATATAATTGTAACAGCATTTAACATATGGACAACAGTTTAAATCACAGTGCTCCTGCCCTTTAACATATGAGCAACCTTAGCACAGTAAATCTATTCCTCAAATGCTTCTCAATCAGCAGTTCCTATGGGTGTGCCCCCATTAATACCAATAATAAAACCACTATTAAACGAGTTAACTTTGTAAACTTTTAATAATTTAAAG
>NW_022103906.1:37101931-37107897 GCF_000313985.2 Echinops telfairi
ATCAGAAAGCAAGAGACCCGAGAACTAGAAAGGTGAGGCTCACTGAGCCATTTATCCCTCCACCTTTCAATTAACCCCACATGTGTTTATTGGCCAGGTTGGCACAATAAATTAACTACCTCATTAGCCTGGCTTTTCAACACTTTAATAAGCAGCAGATTTACTGACTTCAATGTGTCCTTTGATTTCTTGACTGCTATTTCCATGAGCATTGGTTGTGGATACAAGCAAGATAAAATCTTTGACAAATTCAACCTTTTCTCTGTTTATCATGATGTTACCTACTGATCCAGCTATGCAGATTTTTATTTTCTTTAGATTGAGTTGTAATCCATACTGAGGGCTGCAATACTTGATTTTCTTCAGCAAGTGCATCAAGTCCTCCTCAGCTTCAACAAGCAAGATTGTGTCATCTGCATGCTGCAGGCTTTAATAAGCCTTCTTCCCATCTCGATGGCACATTCTTCTTCGTACAATCCAGCTTCTATGATGACTTTGCTCAGAAGTTGTGGAGCTTCCTGTGTTTGCAGTCCTGGCTCTCTCTTCAAGTTGAGGAGATTACTCTATCTCTTGAAATTTCGTGTCTTTGACTTTTTATTGTCATAATTCTCTGAGGTTCAGTAATAAATATGACATTTCTTATTTGAATCCCACTCATCCTTTTGAGTTGGTTTACTTTTCTTTTCACTTTTCTCTTATTTCTCTTGAGACGTACTTTGCCTTCTAATTTGCTTAGTCTGTCTTCTGTGAGACTGTGTGGCTCAGTGCCTCTCCTGCTTTATCTAATTCAGTTGTTTTATTCTTCAGCTCCGTCAGTTCCCTTAATTTTGTTTTGTGATGTTTTTGGTTTCTTTTTGAAGACTCTCAAATGATCAGTGCTCTGCAGTATGCTGACATCCCCAGGACAAATATCATCTTTCTCCTTTTCTTTGATGGTCCTTTTTTCTATCCTGATTCCCTATGTTTTACTTATACTGAACTTGGTCCAGTTTGGTACCTTTTCAATTTTCATTTTGCTTCTTTCTTTGACTTCTTTTTGTCGTGAAATACTTGGCTAACTAGTCGCCCTAGTGAAACAGTGGCCACAAGCCTGGCTGTCAATCAAAAGGCCATGGCCTGCATCCACCATTCATTCCATTGGAGAAAAATGTCGTAGACTACCTCTACAAAGACTTTCATGAAACTCCCTCAAGTCAGGTAAGTTCGCTTTGTATCCAAATGACCTAACGACAGTGAGCTTCCTATCAGGATGGCACTCTTTTTCAGTGCTGGCTCTGGGGTTCTGTCTGTGTGCTTGTTCTCTATGAACACTCACACACAGGAGGTGAAGTTACTTATTCAGAGACACTGTCATACAAAGTGGGGCTCCATTTTCCTGTGGCAATAGTGTGAGGCTCTCTATAGCTGTCCCTCATTGGAGCCCTGATGCACACATTTCCATGATATCTTCCTATGGGAAAAGTCCTATCTGTTGTCTCTATGAGAATAAAGTGTTTCCCTCACTGGACTGTCCTTATAATTCCTTCCTGTCCAAGTGCCTGTCCGTTATGGATCGGAGCAAGATTCAGCGGTACTCTCACAGTGTCATGTGCCCCTCTTGACCTTTTCTTTGTTGCATGGCCTGGAAGCTCCCACAACCTATGTCACTATTTTAAAAAGCAACTGGGATAGATCATCCTTAGATTATCTCCTTCTTTCTTTTCCATGTTCGGAGTGTCAGCAAAACCCTATCCAAAAATGACTGGGCTGCTCTAGCCCTCCCAGTGTTCCTGGATAGGACCTCTAGCTTCCTGAGCAGGGTCCGCTTCTCTTCTCCTCTCCTCCCAGACTCATCCTAACCCTCCAACGCCTCCGCTACGCTAGCTCTTCAGTAGATCAGCGGCTAAATAAATCCATAGGAGCATCCGCTCATTTCATGATCTTATCCTGCCTCTCATTTGTTCATTTCAATCTGGTTTCTGAAGTCCTTGGTTGGTACACATGGTTAACACACTTCACACACATCCAGAGGGGCCTCAAAAGAAAGACTTTTGGTCTTCTTTTGATGAAAAAAAAAATCAACATTGGACACCAGAAATGTAGCTCTACTCTGACACACATGTTTCACCATGAGTTGAAATAAATGCAATGACAACTCGGCTAGTTTTGTACATTTCCAAGAATAGCAGCCTCCATTTAACACCACCCTATACTCTAACCATCCCCATTGTAACTGTCATTTTAAAATGTACACCATTAGAGTGAGATAGATTTGTTTCATTTCAAACAAAGAGGGTGATTTGCTGCAAAGCCCACTCATTTAAAGGTCTAAGAGTTCTCTAAATTTCACCTTTGACAGATGCATCTTCAAAATTATTTGAAGTATCAACATTAAAAGAGACTGCATAGCTTTTATTTTGTAAATAACATTTTTATTTGGAATCATTAGAAATAAATGTCTTATTTGTGATAGTTTTAAATGTATAGAAAGGTTGCAAAAATTGGGAGGAGTTCATGAATGAGAAGGCTACAAAAAAGTCCATGTAAAATGTTATTGTCTTTTAATTCCACTTTTACACAAGTTTCTTGAAGCCCTGTCATATACGCCCTTCGCCCAGTTTCCAGTTCCCCTCATGCTGACATCTTACACTGCTGTGCTGCGTGGGTCCAAACGAAGAAGCCAGACTTAATGCATTAACCAAACTTCAGAGACTGGCAAGTTTTACCAGTTTTTCCATTCATGTCTCCTTTATGGTGGTCCCAGGACCTGATTCTGACAGCATTGAAAATGAAAATTCATCCTCTTCCCACACAATGCTCATTTTTTTCTAGCATTTATGTCCAAATATCAATATTTTCAGTCCCATGCATGGAACTGAAGAATTCCTTTGAGCTCTGCTGAATCTTAGTGGGAACAGTAAATTAGCCCATTTTCTCTTTGCTTTTCATTCTGCTCTTTGCAACAGCAAACTCACCTCTGTGCAGCACTTCCTGTTCTAGATGAAGCTGACGGAGAGCAGATGTCTGATGGATTTTAACATGCTTTTATTTAATTTTACCAAGGACACCCTGGAGAAGACCGTCTTATATAATCTTTCCTTCCTTCCTTCCTTCCTTTGTTCCTTCTCTTCTTCCTCCTCCTCCTATTCTTCTTATTATTATTTTCTCTCTCTCTCCCTTCAGAAGGAAAACATTTAGGTCAAATTTACATGAATTAAAATTCACGTGGATTTTACCTAGAACCAATAGAATACTTTCATAGCATCCACAGTGAAGCAGAGAAAAAGCCCTTGGTGAGCAATGCTTCTGATAATGCTAGTGAGCTTTTCTTTGTGGGACCTGAAGGGTCACGCTTAGGTGCAGCCCAATAGTACTTTAAACCTCAAATAATAATGGTGATGGGCATGTTCCCTCGGTCTGGGAAGATACAATACATTTTTTCCTTTTTTATTAATTGTTTTATTTGGAGCTTTTACAGATTTTATAACATTCCATAATTCAAGATCAAGAATAATTGTACAATTGCTACCACAATCAGTTTCAAAATATTTTATTTTTTCTTGAACTCTTTGATATAAGCTCCAATTTATTCCCTCCTTTACCCTCTCTACCCCCAGGAACCCTTATTTTCTTATTCTATTTTTATCATTTGCCATATCTCACCCCATCCAAGATAACCAGTCACCTACAATTATGTTATTCACTCCCCTCAAGTGGAGTTTAACTACAAGCCTTTAAGATCCCAGATGCTGTATCTTTTCATCAATATATAACTCCTTATATTTTGATCCTTGCTATCAGCTGACCCTTCATGACTCCCCCCACCCATCTTCCATATTCTCAGGGAATCATTACTCCCATTACTGTACACCCGTTATTGTTTCTGAGGGTTTATTTATCTTGGCTTTCATGCATCCAACAATTTTAATTATACAAATGAACATATGCAAGACTAACAAGATTAATAAGGTAAAACAAAGAGCATAATAATAAGGGGAAGAAGTATTAAAGAGCTAGAGGATAGTTATGTGTTTCATCAGTGCTATACAGTACTGCAAACTAGATTTATCATCCCTTCAGTGTGACTCTTCTGTGAGGGACTGCTTCTCACAGGTGGATTTTGGGTTTCCACTTTGTCCAAACTCCTTTTAATCAATTTGTTTACTTGTTTTTGAACTTCTGGTACATTTTTTCCCCAATACCTCATGATTACACAGGCTGGTGTGCATCTTCCATGGGGGCGCTTGTTTAACTACAAGCCTTTAAGATCCCAGATGCTGTATCTTTTAATCGCCAGCACCAGCACCTTTTTTCACCACATTTGCTTATGCACCCATTTTGTCTTCAGCAATCAGATCTAGAAAGTGAGTATTGTACAATGCCACATTATTAGAAAAAAAAATGTTTTTGTGCTTAGATAAGATTTAAGTAGAGGTCCAAAGGCCATCTGCTTCCTTGTTGTATTTACATATATATATATATGTATGGACAGATACACCTATATTTATACATTTAATGTATACATTTTAATGCAGATTTTGAAAGCAAATTTGCTAAGACAATCCGAAGCATGCAGCTCAGGTACGGTATCTTTAGAGGATTGCATAGCCAAACACAAACCAAATGCACTGGTACTGAGTTGGATCCCTCTCATAGAGTCCCTAGCGGATGGGGTCAAACGGCCGCTGTGGGGTTCCAAGACTGTAGTTCTTATAGGAGTAGGAAGCCTCGGCTTTCTTTTGAAGAGCAGCTCGTGGTTTGACAATTGCTGAACTTGTGGTTAGCAGACCAACACATGTATAACCATTTAAAAGCTTAAAGTCTTATTTATATAAAGAGAGACATCTAGTTGCTCTTTCAGAATAAAATAAATAAATAAACCTTTGCACCTGACGTTTATTTCCTTTCCAACCAATGTCAACTCACATTTGCTCAGTTTAGTGATGCATGTAAGAAGAAGGGAGGCAATTATTTCTGAGAGTAGCCAAACCTGTGTTCACAGGGAGGCGAGAAACGTTGGTGTATTTAATTCACCTGTGAGTGAAGGAAAGGGCAAAAGGCAGAAGGAAATTTAATTACGTGTTTTCCCCTGTCTTAAATGTCTACTCCTTTGAACATGATTTCAGGTCTGTAACTGTTATAACAGCTACATGGACCAAACAAAATTATAATTAGAATTTAGAATTTGATAATAGACTTCATTTGCTTCGCGTTTGTGTTTTATATTGCTATACGGTAAAGCTTTCTAGTTTTTGATCCCACTAATCTGAATCTGATATTGTAAACATGGGTTCAGAAGAAGCTTAATTGACACAACTAAGAAAGTGTGCTTTGTCTTAAATTAACACCTTGAACAAAGATTACTGGCTTTCAAAAGTGGATTCGAAATTTTGGAAGCGTTTTGTTCACTCACTAAATCCTGTCAACTCTGCTTTTCTGATGTCCTTTCTTTCAAAATGACCTCTGCCACCAATTACTGTCTGCTTGGCTGTGACTCGGGGAGACTCGATCTGTGTCAGAGTCGAACTGAGCTCCGTGGAGTTTTCAATAGTTGGTTCTTTGGTAAGCAAATTAACAGGTCTTCTTCCAAGGCAACTGTGGGAGCACTTGACCTTCCAGCCTTGATTTAGTCTAGTGCCGTAACCAATTGTACCACCCAAGGACCCCTTGAGGAAAGGGTTTTCTTCAGGAAAACAAGATCTCATTTCATAATTTTCAGTTACTTTGGCTATCTAAACAACATTTTCATAATTAAATAAAAATATTCTTCTCCCCAACCCTCTCAAAACTCATTGCAATTGCCCCTACTCAAGTACTCCCTAAAAGCAAGAACACTGTGTGATCATGAAGTGTTGATGGGATCAGATATCAGGCATCAAAGAATCAAAAGAACAAGAAATCACACCATTGTGAATGAAGGGGAGTGTGGAGTGGAGACCCAAAGCCCATCTGTAGGCAACTGGACATCCCCTTACAAAAGGGTCACA
>NW_022103906.1:37108861-37120934 GCF_000313985.2 Echinops telfairi
TATATTGTGAGTCATCAGAAACTCTACATAAATAGAAGCTTTATTTTGTTTTAATTTCAGGGAACTTGGTGAGTATGAGGAATTAATGAATATTGATAGATAACTTTTTCCCATTGTACCTTAACAATCCCAGCAAATTAATGTTCTGGCTTCTAAGGTGTGCTTCACACCAAGGGCTGTGATATTAGGACTGGAATAAGAGAAAGTGAAAATAGATATTGTTGGGTGTGCCTGTGTTTCCTTCACTTGATCAAAGGTTTCATTTTATTAATACATGGATAAGCTGTGCTTTCAATAGACCCTGATGAGAAGGGGTTCAAACCTTTCGGAAGCTCCTTTGAGTCCTGATGATTCTTGCTGATTCTCAAGCACATCTCCCAACTTATGTGCAGGTGTCATCATCAAATCACGTCCCTCTGATATCTGTCTCTCCTTCTACAATTGTATCTGGCAAGTTTACAGCCTCAGTCTTTTCTATCCACTCCAGCACTCATTGACCCCTGAGACTCCCTTTCTCCCTGGCCATCTCATCCCCCTTTAATAGTAGTACCCATGAGCAGCTATGAATTAAGAACAAAATATCAAATTCCTCTTTTGTCCCCAAACCCCATTCTATAATGAGATTCTTTAATGCCCTGCCCCTTCTAGGGATGCTCACCACACTACATGTATTAATTTAAAACTATGATATGTATACATGACTTTCAAGTCCTGTTAGTTAGAAGCTTGAAAAATAGAAGGTAATCACAAATGAATTAATAGAATCAAAGAAATATTCTAAAGACAGTTTATCAAGTTGAAAATTTCAGTTGTGTGATTTTTTTGTCATATCTCATTAATATGTAAAATGCGGAGCTATGTTTATTTATCTTCTCCACTGTAAAAATGTAAGAAAGTTGTAATGAATAGATTTCTAATTAAGCATAAATAATAGTAATGTAGTATAATATGATGATAATGATATGTTGTGGGTGAAATTGTATCTCCCCAAATACAGGTTGCAAACCCTACCTCTCATAATTGGTTATGATCCAAATTGGGAATGCACTGTTTTTGTCATGGTAATAAGGCAGGGTTCATGTAAGTTGTGTTTTCAGTCATTCTCTAATAAGATATACAAATAAGCTGATGTTGGAGAAAATAGATATCCAGGAACATGATGCTCTCCAAAGACCAGGAAACCGAGGCTGAAGATAAAAGGATATTCCCCAAGATCAGACAGAGAAAGCTTCTCCTACAGCCAGTGTTCGGAGTTTGGACCTCTAGACTCTGAAAATTAGACCCATTTTCCCACTTCTCCTCTTACCATCAGAAGCTTTCTCCCTCTTCCTAACTTCCTTCTGTCACGTGTATAATCTTCTCTGCTTATAGACTTTTAGAAATTCTGATATTCTTTTCCCTAGGAACATAATCATCAGAGTCTAACATTAGTTGTAAAAATACTACAGTGAAAAGAAGAACACTTACAATTAATTAATTAATCACACTTCTCTGTCACTTGTCTGTCAGTGTGTCTTTCTGTGATGGCTTCTGTGTTGCTGTGATGCTGGAAGTTACGCGGCTTGTTTTTCAAAGGCCAGCAGGGCACCCAAAGAGGAACAGGTTTCAGCAGAGCCTCCAGATTAGGAACAGACACCGAGAAAGGATCCGGCTCCCTCCTTCAGAAAAAGGAGCCGCTTAAAACCCTTACACCTTGCTTTGAAACAGTTCAGACTCCAAAGGCCTAACGAATGGAAGCAGGTTCATGCCGGACAAAGTGCTAAAGGACAGGCCCTCGGACCTGGGGCACTCAAATGTGACTGAGAAGGAGCTCGTTTCTCAAAGTGGTGTTGACCATGGGGACATGAGTCAGGTTAATCCTGTGAAAGTGGAGCCTACTAGATCTTCATTTCCTGATGGGCATAACTCCAGTAAGGAAAAATAGTTGCAAAAATCTGCAAATGATTGGAACTCAGAAACAATGTGAAGAGGATGAATCTAGGAAAATTGGAAATGGAACACATGAAGATAGATATCCTAGGCAGTAGTGACCTGAAATATACTGGTATGGGCCATTTTGAATCCGAAAATTATATGATTCAATATTCTGGGAATAACACAATCAAGATGAATGGTGTGGCAGTTATTGTCAAAAAGGTATTGTGAAATCAGTCATGAAGGACAATGCTGACTGTGACAGGATTAAATCTGTCCACCAGGAAGAAGACACAATCAATATAAGAATCATTCAAATGTATGCACCAACCGAAGAGCTAGTGTGAATACATGGAAGAATTCGACCAATGATCTTAGTTGGAAATTGATCAAACACATAATCAAGATGCAAGATGCACTATTAGAGATCAGAATGCAAAAGTTGGAAGCAAAGAGGAAGGAACTATAGATGGAAAATAAGGACTTGATGATAGAAAGGGAACTGGAGATCACGTGATAGAATTTTGCTAAGCCAACAACTTATTCATAACAAACACCTTTGTTCAATAGCACAAAAGATGACTATAAGTATGACTTCTCCACATAGAATACATGGACATCACATTGACTACATTTATGGGAAGTGATAAAGAAGAAGCTCAATATCAACAGCTAAAATCAAGCTAGCGGCTTATGGTACAAAGGATCATCAATTGGTCAAATGTAAGGTGAGGCTGAAGTTGAAGGAAATTAAACTATGTCCCAAGAGCCAAAACGTGAGTGTCAGTATATTCCACCTGAATTTCAAGAGCATCGCAAGAATATATTTGATGCATTGACCACTAAAAGCAGAGAGCTGATAAGCTCTGGGATGATATCAAGGACATCACATATAAAAACAACAAAAGGTCCTTAAAACAACAGGAAAAAAAGAAAAGGAAAAAGTGGGTGTCAGGAGAGACTCTGAAATTTGCTCTTAATCATAGAATAGCTAAGAAAAAATGGAAAAAATGATGAAGACAAAGAACTGGAAGATTTCAAAGGCTAGTGCAAGAAGATAAAGAATTATTTTTATTTTTTAATCATTTTATTAGGGGCTCATACAACTCTTATCACAATCCACACATACATCAATTGTGTAAAGCGCATTTGTACATTCATTGCCCTCATCAATCTCAAAACATTTGCTCTCCACTTAAGCCCCTGGCATCAGCTCCTCATTTTTCCCCTCCCTCCCTGCTTACCCCTCCCTCATGAACCCTTGATAATTTATAAATTATTACTTTTTCATATCATGCCCTGTCCGAAGTCTCCCTTCACCCACTTTTCTGTTGTCCGTCCCCCAGGGAGGAGTCACATGTAGATCCTTGTAATCAGTTCCCCCTTTCCAACCAACCCTTCCTCTACCCTCCCAGTATCCCCACTCATACCACTGGTCCTAAAGGGATCATCCACTCTGGATTCCCTGCATTTCCAGTTCCTATCTGTACCAGTGTTCATACATCCTCTGGTCTAGCCAGGTTTGTAAGGTAGAATTGGGATTATGATAGTGGGGGAGGAGCAAGCATTTAGGAACTAGAGGGAAGTTGTATGTTTCATCGTTGTTACATCGCACCCTGACTGGCTCATCTCCTCCTGAGACCCTTCTATAAGGGCCTACAAATGGGCTTTGGGTCTCCACTCTGCACTCTCCCCCTCATTCACTATGATAAGATTTTTTGTTCTGATGATGTCTGATACCTGATCTCTTTGACACCTTGTGATTGCACAGGCTGGTGTGCTTCTCCCATGTGGGCTTTGTTGCTTCTGAGCTAGATGGCTACTTGTTTACGTTCAACCCTTTAAGACCCCAGATGCTGTATCTTTTGATAGTCAGGCACCACCAGCTTTCTTCACCACATTTACTGATTCACCCACTTTTGTCTTCAGTGGTTGTGTTGGGAGGGTGAGCATCATAGAATCCAATTTAATAGAAGAAAGTATTCTTGCATTGAGGGAGTACTATGGTAGCCAACTAAAAAGGAGGTAGGGAAAGGAAGAAAAAATAATAAGAAAGAAATGAGTAGCGGGGGAACAGGTCACTAACCCACCCAAGGGGAGGGTATTGTGTATATCTCCACAGGGAAAGAGGGACCACGCTTCAACCCAGTGCTCCAAGATGTGAATGCAACATGCCGATGTGGAGTAGGGAACCAGTGGAGAGGTCTGAGGGGCAGGCCCCAATCCCAGCTACTATGTGGACACCTGCCCCTCCCCCCAGGAGAATTTATTGAATCTGCAGCTCCTGGAGAGGGACATATCTGATCAGAGTTCACGGGAGCAGATGAAGGGGGAGGAGGAGAGAGTGGAGCACATCCTGACCCACCAGGCCTTGAGGACCATGTTCCTGATTAGAGCAGCCAGTCCACAGAGAGGACCACATGGCCGGCCCCACTATGAGACATGACATCCCTCACTGACCCATAGCCCTACAGGAGACTACACCAGAGACACAGTGTGGGATTTGCACAGGATCTGATCCACCACACCGAGGCAAAATACTAAGGATGTGCAACAGAACAGCAAGGAAATGGAGTGGCAAGGTCCCCAGGGAATGCTGAAGGTGGACTTTGGAGTCAGGTCATGGTTCCCCAGCAGACTGGACTGGAAAACACTCCTAAAGGCCAACAAACAGTCCTTGAACTAACTACAAGCTTTTCTTTCTTGTTGTGTTTTGTTTTGTTTGTTGTTGTTGATGTTTTGTTGTATATTGTTGCTTGGGTTTGCTCTGTCTTGTTTTTGTGCATGTTGTTGTCTCCGCAGGTCTGTCTAAATAAGGTAGGCTGGATGAACAATCTGGAGGAGAAAACAACGGACCGACAGTTCCTGGGAGACATGGGAAAGGGGGAGGAGTGGGGAAAGGTAGTGGTGTTAACAAACCCAGGGACAAAGGAACAACAAGTGATCCAAATTGGTGGTGAGGAGGGTGTAGGAGGCCTGGTAGGATGTGATCAAGGGTAATGTAACCAAGTGGAATTACTGAAACCCAAATGAAGACTGAACATGATAGTGGGACAAGAGGAAAGTCAAACGAAATAGAGGAAAGAGCTAGGAGGCAAAGGGCATTTATAGAGGTCTAAAAAAGGCATGTACATATGCAGATATATTCATATATGTTTTCATATATGAGGATGGGGAAATAGATCTATCTGCATATATTTATATGTTTAGTATTAAGGTAGCAGAAGACAAAGTATTTTAATAAAAGGTGCAATAACTAGAGTTAGAAAACCAAAAAAGAAGAGCACACTCAACATATCTTCAATTGAAAGAACTGAAAAAAATAATTCAAGCCTCAAGTTTCATATTGTAAGATTCTGTGGTCAAAATATTGAATTATGCAGAAACCATCAAGAGAAGATGGAAGGAATGCAGAGTGTTGCATTAGTTCTGAGAACTCAGAAACTCCAGACTACTCCCAATCAAATCAATTTCAACTCACAGTGACCCTGTTGGATACAGTATAACAGGCCTTGTGGGCTCTCGAGGCTGTAAAGCTTCATAGTACTAGAAAGCCTCATCTTTCTACTCTGGTGGACTCAAACCACCAACCTTTTGGTTAACAGTCAGCACTTACCCAACATCACCAGAAAGGCTCCTTCAAGGCAGCGAAGCCATCTCAGAGGGTTTTTAGTGACTGTTTATTGGCATTCTGAAGGGGTAATCTTGATAAAAGTTCTCAGAGAACACAGGATGATCTGAGAGACTTATGAAAATATTCGAAGAAAATTGGGACCAGCAATTATGAGATAAAGGACAGATTATTTTTTCTATTGTAATACTTCGAAGGAAGCAAGGATTGTCTTATGAGAATTTTGTTGGAAAACCTTATTCCATTCATGCTCTCACTCTAACCTTGCCTGTTCAGATGTCTGTCTGTTTCCCAAAGTCAAAGAACATTTGAAAGGAATATGACTCGGCTACCTTGAGGATGCCAACACTGTCATTTTGATGTGGAACAAATCAAAGAACATAAAATTATTTGGGGAATGGGTGAAGAGAAATGAAATATAGATAGAAATGGAGGATATGTAGAGAAACAATAGTTTTGCATTTTTATACTTTTGTATATTAAGGTGTCTCTGATTGTGCATCATTTCATTTTACTTATCCTCTGTGTGTGTGCAAAGTCAATGGAAACATATCGTTGTTGTTATTAGTAGGTGCCATTGAGTCAGTTCTGACCCATAGCGACATTATGCACTATGAATAAAACACTGTCCGATCCTGCGCCATTCAACAATTGGCCCATTGTTGAAGCCACTGTGTCAATGCATCACATTGAGTGCCTTCCTCTTTTTCCCTGCTCCTCCACTTTATCAAAGATTATGCCAATCTCCGGGGACTGGTCTTTCCTGACCACATATCCAAAGTACATAAAATATGAAGTCTTGCCATCCTACCTGTCAGAAGTACTCTGGTCTTACATTTTCCAAAGCAAATTGGTTTGTCCTCTTAGCAGTTCATGGTATTTTCAATATTCTCTAGCACCACAATTCAAGTGCATTGATTCTTCTTTATTTAATGTCCAACCTTGGCATATGAAGAAATTGAAAATATCATGGCTTTGGTCAGGTGTATCTTAGTCTTTAAAGTAACATCCTTGGCTTTCAATACTCTAAAGGCATCTTGTGGGAGGATAGAGCACTAGATCTGATTAAGATAATGTATGTACAATTCTTTTTAAAAGAGACTTAACTATCAAAATGTATGTTATATGAATTTTATATAATGAATGTTATATGAATTTTATATCATGAAAACTACTGAAAACAAAACATTAAGACACCGAAGTTGAGCAGTGGTTACCATGGGTGAAAGAGGAAGAGTTTTGGTTGGGGGCATTGCGTTTCTGTGGGTGGTGGTGGAATCATGTAGAAAAGGGTAGTGACAATAGTTGTATGACATGAACAATATAATCAAGGACACTGAGTTATACATGTAGAAATTGTTGAATTGGAAAATGTGTATATTTTTCCACAATTAAAAAAAGAATTACACTTGCTATTGCAATAAGTACAGGAAGAAGACATTTTTCTAAAATTGATTGTGGTAATAATTGTATAACTCTTCTTGATATGATTGAACTATTGAATTGTAGAATAGGTGGATGAAGTGCCAATAAAACTGTTTTCTTTTTAAAAGAGGTCTTGTGCAGCAGATTTACCTAATGCAACTCGTTTTCTGATCTCTGCACTGCTGCTTTTGTGGGTATTGTTTGTGGATCCAACATGAACAAGTGCTTGGCAACTTCAACATTTTACCACTTTCAGCAAGTCAGGTTGTGCCATTTATATATCACAGGTTGCTAATAAACCTTCCTCCAATTCTGATGCCACATTCTTCTTCATAGATGACAAGTTCTCTGAAGATTTTCTCGGCATACAGTTTAAACAAGTATGGTGACAGGATACACCCTGTGACACACATTTCCAGATTTTAAACCATGCAGTATGGCCTCGTTCTGTTCACACAACTACCCCTTGATCCACGTACAAGTCCCAAGTGAGCACAATGAAGTGTTCTGCTCAAGGTTATCAGTAGTCTGTTATGACCCACACCGAATGGTGACTTGACATAGTCAATAACACTCATGTAAACATCTCTCTGGTCTTCTCTGCTTGAGCCAAGTTCCATAGGACATCAACAAAAAGTTCCTTTGTTCCCTGTCTTCTGAATCCAGTCTGGACCTCTGGAAGCTTCCTGTCAATTTACAGTTGCAACTGTTATTGGAAGATCCTGAGCAAAATGTTACTGGCATGTGAAATCAATTGATACTGTTCTATGATTTGAGAATTCTTTTGGGTCGCTTTCTTTGGAATGGGCACAAATATGGATCTTTTCCAGTCAGTTGGCCAAGTAACTGTCTTCCAAAATTTCTGGCATAGATGAGTGAATGCTTCCAGTCTTCTTCAGCTAGCTGAAACATGAGCATTGATATCCCATCACTTCCTGGATTCTTGGTTTTGGCTAATGCTTTCAGTGCTTCTTGAACTTTCTCCTTCAATATCCTTGGTTCTTGAGCATTTTCTACTTGCTGAAATGTCATAATTTTGACAAGTTCTTTAGGCACAGTGACTCTCTGTAATCTTTCCATCTTATGATGCTTCTTGCATCATTCAATATTTTTCCTATAGAGGTACACACTTTTTTCTTCAGTTTATTTTTCTTTTCAGTTTAAGATATAATGTATGTGTTTTTTATTTTCAGTCTTCTAACTCTGTCTTTGCCAATTTTATTATAATATGTTCCTTTATCTTATTGAGCTGCTATTTGAAATTTTCTATTCAGCTCTTTGACTTCATCATTTCTTCCATTTGCTTTAGCTACTCTAGGATTAAGAGCAAGTTTCAGAATCTCTTACATATAGAAATATAAATATAAATTAGAACTGATTTGGCTCCATTTGTCACAAATTCTGAGTCAGTGTAATATTGTATTTATTAAAAACGGAGTCAATTTACCTGATCTCATGAAACTACGAGTAAACACTTGAATGCATGTGCACCTTAATTATCTTTCTGAACTCTCAACCACCATACAGCATTGCTTTCAAACCCCTGTTTGGAAGTCAGTCCCTTTGGGCACTTCTTCTGCTACTGTCACCTCTTAGTTATGTAAGTGTCCTGCTTCCCCTGGCAGCATATTGCAATCTGTCTGACATGATTGGCAACTATTTCTGCTTCGTTGAGATTTTACTTTGTACCAACCAGGTGGTGACGGTTTCAGCAATATCTGTGCATTTAAATAGACCATATTTCACAAGGAGCTCAAGGCCTCTGACAGATTCTCACTTACTCATCCTTGCAACATTTCTGTGGAGAAGACAGGCTTTGGCTAATCATGCACTGGAATATAGTGAAATTAGAAATACAAGGGAGTGTAGAGATAGCAGAGAAAGAACAATAGACTGTTACGAAGTAACCCTATCCTAGCAAATCAGGAATTCTGAAATACTTCCAGGGTCAAAATTGCACTTTCTAAACCAGTTGTCTTTGAAATTCCTATCCAATTTATAATTGTGTAAAAGTGGAGAAAGGGGTTCACATTGCATAACTTCTTAATTCGTTGGATTGATTTACTTGACAGTGTATGAGAAATCTGAAAGGCTCTCAACAGCTTCTTCCCCTTTTATTGGCTTTCTGACACTGAGGCAATTGGGCAGATGAACCCATAAACTAAGCCTGATTTAACACTTGAAATAGGCCAATTTTCAGGGCATTCAGAGTGTTTATAACAGACAAGCTACTGCTTTCTGCTTCACATGTGCCAAGTATAAGTAGGGGTTAAGAATGCATTTACTCATTTTTTCATACTGCAAATTAATGATAGGTATTATAGAAAGGTGTTGACAGAAACAATCAAAGCACAAGTTTTCAATAGCTGCATTTTATTGGTTATATGATATCCAGTCAAAACCTTTCATTTGTTTGTTTATCTTTGAGTTTTTGAAGGATTAAGAGTCTTCTTATGAGAAAAAAATGCATTTCTGAATGAGGATTTGCTTATACTGATTTTATTGGGGGAACAGAAAATGATTAAGCCATTATTAACTTTTTGCCATGTTACTGACATGCATTAAGAATTTTGTGGTTGGTCCTGAGGTACTAAAGAAAGGACATGAGAATGCTCGGCCATCTTCCAGGAGGGTAAATAAAATTTTATTGCTATATACCACAGTCTGCAAAGACAATATTCTACATATTTTTGGTGAGTAGCATTTGGGGTCTTCTATGCCCCTGAGTGGCCATTTATGGTGGAACCATGGATCTCTTCCAGGCTAGAGGAATGAAAAAATAAAAAATAAAAGACTCATGGAAATAATTTGTCCAATGGGCAAACGAACCACAGAAACATCAGTGACCACAGTCCTGAGACCAGAAGACTAGATGGCGTCCAGCTAAGACTGCCCTAAAAAAATCACATTAGAAGATCCTGGACAGAGTGAAAGGAGATAAGGAACTGTTAGATTCCTCGGGTGGGAAATGACCTGGTCCCTGGCTTCGCAAGAAAAAGAATTCACACCGAAGCCTATTGTGTGATCCAAGTGGGTTTTTAAAAAGGACTGAAGTGTCGGGCATTACAGTGAACTGAACATAAGCACCCACATGGTGGCCTGAGGCCAGAGAGAGAGAGGTTGCGGCCTGGCTGCTGGGAACCACAGAGGAAGTTCTCCGGTTGCAGCCTTTTTAGGGCCTTCTGCTGGGAGACGTGGTTGATAGTGCTGGTTGGCCCACTGGCTGAATTAAACCCACCTCGCCTAATTTGGGACCCACCCAGGTGTACTGCCTTCCTGGTTCCAGGGCCTGAATTGGCACATGCCCTTTAGCCCTGATCAGCTCCCAGCTTCCTGTAGGGGGCCCCTTAGGCATGAGAAGAACAACCCTCTATCTTGCTACCTAACTGAACAAAATTAAAAACAATAAAAAAGATCAGGTGTCAAGCATCAAAGACACAGAACAAAAAGTTATATCAATGTGAATGGAGAGGGGGAGAAGGCGGAGACCCAAAGCCGATCTGTACACGATTGGACATCCCCTCACAGAAAGGTCACAAGGAAGAGACAAGCCGGCGAGAGTGCAGTATAGTCCCGGTGAAACATACAGCTTTCCTCTAGTTCTTTAATGCTTTCCCCCACCACCACCCCACCCTACTCTCATGACCCCAATTCTACCTTACAAATCTGGCTAGCCAGAGCAAGTACACGGGTACAAATAAGAGCTGGAAACACAGGGAACCTCAGGACCAAGAATGAGAGCAGCAATACCTGTAGGGTAGGGAGAAGGCAGGGGGAGAAAGTTAGGAACTGATCTTAAGGATCGACATATAACCCCCTCCCAGGGAGATGGGCAACAGAAAAATGGGTGAAGGGAGACATCGGTCAGTATAAGACATGAAAAAAATAATTACAAATTATCAAGGGTTCATGAGGGAGGGATGGAGGGTGGGGAGGTGAGCTCATACCAAGAGCTTAAGTAGAAAGAAAATGTTTTGAGAATGATGATGGCAACATATGTACAAATGTGCTTGATACAATGGATGGATAGATGGATTGTAATAAGAGCTGTAGGAGCCCCCAATAAAGTGATTAACAAAATATAGAGACCAGACGTACTGCTCAGACAGTAGTGGAACCCTCGAGACTATGGCCCTCTATCATCTTTCAAATCTGGAAATAAATTCACCTCCATGACTCATTTTTCAGCCGAATAATGTTGTTGTTGTCGTGAGGGGCAATTGAGTTGGTTTTGACTCATAGCGACCCTGTGTACAACAGCACAAAATACCATCTGGTTCTGTGCCACCCTCACAATTGTTTCTGTGCGTGAGCTCATGTTATAGTAACTATGTCAATCCACCTGTCTCTGGGCCTCCTATGTTTTGCTACCTGCTACTTTACCAGGCAAGTGCTCTTTTCCCAGGATGGGCCTCTTCTGATAGCATGTGTAAAATATGCTTCTAAGGAGCGTTCTGGTGTATTTATTTCAAGACAGGTCACTTGTCAGGCTGTCAGTCCATGGTGCTTTCATTTGTCTTCACCAGCCCCAGAGTTCAAATGCATCCATTCTTCTTTGGGATCCTTAGGCAGTGTCCAACTTTCTCGTGCACAGTAGCACTACAGGGGAAACAGTAACGTTCATGAGGCTAGCACTCCTTAGATTTCAGAAAGTTTGGAAAGAAAAAGAAACGAAAATAGGGAAATAAATAGGGAGGAAGTGGTATAAATGATGTTACATTGTGAGGCTTACAATGAGATTTTAAATATATATATGTATACATTTTGAATGGAAAACTGACCTGTTCTATAATCTTTCACCCGCTTCAAAATAAAAAGTGTTTTATAAAATATTGCTACAAAGTCATAGAAAACTTTATTGAACACAAATATCAAAATGGGATTCTATGGTTCCTCATTATATCTTCCTATCTTCTATCTAGATCTATACACTTCTGAAGATGATAGCTCTTTCCCTCTATCTCTTTCATCAAAGAATTCTAAGCTATTCCTTATGCAGAATTTATACCATGTCAGAATGTCAGTTTGGCATCCTCTAGGATTTCAAGTAAAGTTTCTTTAAATATTATTTAAGTTTGGGGAGCAAAAGCAACCCCCAAAAAA
>NW_022103906.1:37123338-37125630 GCF_000313985.2 Echinops telfairi
CTCTGTCAATGATTAAAAAACCAAATGACATAGTATTACATTGATGCAAATCTGCTACACGAGACCTCCTTAAATTGTGGAAGAGCAACGGTGCTTCACTGAAGGCTAAGTTGCATTTGCACCAAGCTTGGACATTTTCAACCACTTCATAGGCAAGTGAAAGTTAGACAATGAATAAGGAATCCTACAGAGGAATTGATGCATTTGAATTTTGGTGTTGGCAAAGAATATTGACAATACCATGGACTGCCAGAAGAACAAACAAATCTGTCTTGGAAGTACTTCCAGAACCCCCCTTAGCAACAAGGATTGGGAAACTTTATTTCAAGCACTTTGGACACATTATCAGAAGAGACCAGTCCCTGGAAAAGGACATCATGCTTGGTAAAGTGGAGGGGCAGGGGAAAGGAGAAAAACCACCAGGGAGATGGATTAACACAGTGGCTGCAATAATGGGCTCAAATATAACAGCATTTGTTAGGATGGAGCAGGACTGGGCAGTGTTTTCTTCTGTTATGCACAGGGTCTCTCTGATTCAATGGCACCTAACAACTACAATAACAACAACTTTTAGATCATAAAACAGGGGAAAAGTACATATACCCGAACACAACATTGCTTTTTAAAAAAAATGTTGTTTTGCCTAACCTCCCTTTCCTCTTCCAGGATCCTACCAAGGACACCGCATTGCATTTATTCCCGCACGTCTCCTTGTGTTCATCTGGTCTGCAACAGATTCTCAGATGTGGCTTGTTTTTCATGACCTTGGCTGTTTTGAGGAATACTATTCAAGTGTTTTGTTGGATCTTTCTCAATTTGGGTTTCTCCAATCTCAGATTTTTGAGAGGAAGAATGCAGAGGAAAAGTGCTATTTCCAGCACACAACATCAAGGATAATATTATCAACATGACTTATCACGGTTGATGTAAACTGTGATCACAGTAGTACTTGCCAGATTTTCTACTGTAAAGTTACATTTTTCCCCACTTCCCATATTGCACCCTGTAGAAGCAAGTTACTAAATATAGCCCACATACACAGAGTGGGACGAAATGCTCTACCTTTCATGCATAGACAATAAATATACATTACTTGGATTATTTCTATATGGATGGATTTTATCCCTTATTTAGTCATAAAGGAATTCTTTTAATCACTTCTTTAACAGTTCTATTGACATATAATTTGCATATCATACAACTCAGTAGTTTAACTATATTAAAAAGAGTTGTGAAACAATTACACAATCAGTTTTAGAACATTTTCTTCATTTGTATACCCATATCATTGGCTCCCCATTTCTTCCCAACCCCCCCTGTCATATCCCTATGAAAATATTAATCTAATTATTGTCTATAGACTTACCTATGTTGAAATTCTTTTAAAGAAAGTATTTTTAAAACACACACACAACAATACCAAAATAAAGCACAGTAAAGCCTCAATCCAAAAAAAGCAGAAAATATTAAAAATTAGAACTAATTGTAAATGGGTCCAAAAAGAAAAGATATGAAATAAGATGCTAAATTTTAACTTAACTATATACTAGTGATGCAGTGGACCATACACTATGCCGCCAACCACAACATCAGCAGCCCAAGTCCACCATCTATGCAATGGGAGAAAGAAGAAGCCACTCCCTCCCTCCAAGATTTTCAGCCTCAGAAATCCTAAGGGATGTCTCAGTTATATCCTACAGGGCCACCCAGTTTAAGACTGAGTTTGATATATGCAGTAATTAATTTTCTGATGCACTCTGTTGGAAGGCCAGGCTATTCCCATTCCTAGTCCATGGTATGAGGGAGCTTGCTGGAGGCTTAATCTGTGTGCAGACTGTGCAAATGGATTTTGGGCTTTCACTGTCTTCCATTTCCTTCTACATAATAGTTATTTAGAGTTTCAACTCTAATACAATTCCCTCCCCTGAGCTTGTATTTTATTATTTACAACCCTCAGATCACATGGGTTGGTGTGGCTCCTTTGCTGCACATTTAGCTGACACCTTGCTTAGGTAACTGCTTGTTTTAAGATAAGCCTGTTAGATTCCAGACACTACTCTTTCTGATACCCTGGAACCATCTGGTTTCTTCACCACACTTTTCAAGTGTATCTGTATCTTTAGTGATCTCTTCATGAAGACAAGTATTGAGCAGGGCCACATTATAAGAATAAATTGTCCTTTCATTAGTGTTTATTCTTTAGTGTGAGTTCAAAATCCATTCAGATATCTAAGGTTTATATAAGGCCCTGGTCTGCTTCAGAGGTAGCATTATCAGCTTCTTGAAAAATAA
>NW_022103906.1:37126128-37128987 GCF_000313985.2 Echinops telfairi
TTTTGTTTGAACTTCCACTTGTGATATTTCTGTTATAGTAGCACTAGAAAACTATGTCACACATTATTCTCTTCTTACTGAAATCATTCAAGCAGTGGTTAATGCCATCTCTGAGTTGGCGGCTGTGTCCACTCTGTGTGTTTGCTGAGCAATTCCCTACTTTCAGGCACAATTGCTGAGCAATTCCCTACTCCAGGCTCACCTTTGGTATTCTCAGTCATAGTATTGAAATCAGCCATTGCTCTAGGGAGCCCTGGTTCCTATTGCAGGACAACAGTTATGAAAACCAAGAACTAAGTGCTGACAACTATGTCATTTTATACATTACATTTTATAGATTACAAAATTCAGAGAAGTTGAAAAATTGGCCCCAAACTCAAAGGTGACTCACAGATAAAAGTATCTTGGTGCTCACTACTTTCGCTAGCAGACCACGACGCCTTTCCTCTCACGGTCCAGGGCAGACAGCCTTCCTGGGAATAGTAATGAGAAAAGACGCCCTTTGTTCCTACAGTCTGGACATATTGAATACCTTGAAGTTATATGAATTTGTATTTACGCAGAACTTTGAAGCCTTTCTCTGAAAGAGAAGGGGAAAGCAAGTGAAAAACTATCTTCTTCATAATCACAAAGAAAATCAGGAAGAGCCATTTCCCCAAGCAGGGTGAGGTTTAGGTCATGCAGGGACTATCAGTGTGCCTTTAAAATGTGGGAAAGCTTATGTGTACTATATTTGTGTGCTTGGCTGATTACTTTCAAGATCTTTTTGTGTGTGTTGCATCCTTTTGTATGTGTTGCACCTAGAAGTGAAGATTCAGACCTTGAGTCTGCACAACTCCATACGTATCGATACGGTCAAGGGGAAACCAGTCCTTGTAGCTGGAAATTTCAAATTCGTTGTCAAATAATAAAGAGTGAGGATCATTGTGCCTTTTGAAGGAGAGGCAACATTTCCCGTTGTTTTTTGATGTGTATAGGGTTTAGTTATCAGTCAGTATATAGGCATTATTGATAACTGAAACATTTATGTGAGAGTTTAAGCATAGTACACATGTCATTCCACCTTATGCCCTCACTATCCTATTTCTGAGTGAGTAAATCATTCCAGCATTACTGGCTTAGACTCTTTATTTTTAGTCTGGCCATGGAACATGCTTCTAATAAATTCTTCACATTTAATAAATAATTAGAGAATAATGGTTACAAAAAGCATTAAGACAGGAATTGTGGTTTAATAACCCATATAATGCTCATCCATATAATATTAGGCTTTTACAGTTTCCACTGCTAATTGTAACTTCTTAACAAATTCGATACTAGAAAGCATTTAATAGTTATTTTAAGATGTTGATAAACAGGAAACATGGGGGAAGAGAGACAATGGTTGATAAAGATATGAAAATAATAATTTATAATTTATCGAGGGGTCATGAGAGTGGGGTGAGGAGAAGAGGAGCTGATACCAAGGTCTCAATAGAAAGTAAATATTTAGAAAAGAACGGTGGCAACATATATACAAATATGCCTGATAAAATTGATATCTGAATTGTTATGAATTATAAGAGTGCCCAATAAAATGATCTTTTAATTAAAAAAAAGATGACTGTTAATATTTATACACTTTTAACCCTGTAAGCTTATTAAATGCATGAGTCCATAAGACTATTTGTCTCACAAGCAAACAAGGGGTCAGACAGTCCTGAGGTACCATTTTCTTGAATGGTTATACCAGTTCATTTCCATGACGTTTCCCTGCTCAAGTTTTACTCATTTTATAAATGCGGAGATTACATTATAAGTTCACATCTTTAAAAGTAATATTCTGTCAATTACTCTTTCCTCCTGCAGCCCAGCGGCAGTCCCGATGACTGAGAAACCATGGCTCTTGTCCCACAGGCCCCACAATCCATTGGAAACCCCTATTCCATGCCCTATTTGTACAAGGGCAAGCTTTTAGTTGAATACTACTGCAAGAAATATTTTGCAGTACTTGACCCCTGAGTTATATTTGGCCCATTCCCTGTTTTCATAAATAAAGCTTTACTGCAAGGTAGCCATACTCACTCATTTATACCTTGACTACTTTCAGGGAGCTCTTGGAGAAAAACGGCTCAACACTTCTCTGCTAACCAAAAGATTCGTGGTTTGAACTACCCGGTCATGTTTGTGGGAGAAAAACCTCTGCTGCTATGACGATGACAGTCTGTGAGACCCTGCGGGGCACTTCTTACCTGTCACATGGGTCACTAGAAGCCGCAAGGGACTCAGCAGCAGCAAACAACAAGAGCAACGTGACTCGGGCGACAATGGCAGGGTTGAGGAGTTGCAGCATAGGCCACATGACCTGCAAAACCTAAAAATATTAACTGGCCCTTTTGCTGAAAAAGTCTGCCGACCCTGAACTAAAGGATTAACTAATAACACTGGCTCAAAAGACCAGTACTAATCATATGCATTACGTACATCTCTGTTGAATAAAATATTTGTTTACACCCGAGACTATTTTCCCACTTCATTCTGAAAAGTGAGCTAAGTGCAGTATGTAAAGGCAGAAAATAAATAACCCAGCAGGAAAGAAACTTAGAATACTTCTCCGGATTCCATTACTTTTATCTTCATCAGTGACTCAAAAGCCCTTAGCATACTATAGCTGGCAGCATTCTGGCCCTCTTTAAAGTTGTGTCATTACTGGTAATGTAAAAAGGTACAGAATTCCCTAGTCTTCATTCTTTTTAAAAAAATCATTTTATTAGGGGGTCATACAGCTCTTATCACAATCCATACATACATCAATTGTGTAAAGCACAATTGTACATTTGTTACCTTCATCATTCTCAAAACATTTGCTCTCCACGTAAG
>NW_022103906.1:37129952-37131893 GCF_000313985.2 Echinops telfairi
ACTTTCCTCTTGTCCCACTATCATGCTAAGCCCTCATTTGGGTTTCAGTAATTCCTCTCTGTTACATTGCCCTTGATCAAGCCCCACCAGGCCTCCTACACCCTCCTCACCACCGATTTGGATCACTTGTTGTTCCTTTGTCCCTGGGTTTGTTAACAGCACTTCCCTTCCCCCCACCTCCCTCTCTCCCATGTCCCCCGGAACTGTCAGTCCTGGTTGTTTTCTCTTCCAGATAGTTCATCCAGCCTGTCTTATTTAGATAGACCTGTGGAGTCTCCATTCTAAGACTAGGTCCTTTTATATATGCACATGTGTGGATATGCACACACACACACACACACACACACACACTGCTGCATGGGCACCCAGACTTTTTCCTCATTTTGTACATCCACTTGGGTGCTGACCACCAGCTGGCATAAATGACAGATGATGCTAACTTTCAGCAGATGTCTTCCTGACCCCAAAGATAATGGAAATGACAAATAATAACTTTGTAATTACCTTAACTTCAACCAAAGCAGAAGCTGAAAAATAACCAGATGAGAACTACGGGGAACATGTGGGACTGACTTCCCTATTAAGCATGTGTAAGTGTCCCCCGTGCTGTGCAGCGCAGGAGCTGTGCCAAGAGAGTGGGGAAAGCAGCGGAGCACGCACCCAACCATAAATCTTGTCGGCCCCGTGATAAACAAACAAGATCTCAGCATCTGCACACACAGCTGACAAGAACTGGAGAAATGAAGATTAAATGGAAACTAGGGCACTATCAGAGCTTGGTGCTTTACTGTGCCGTAGATCATAGGAAAGTCCCCTAATTAACAATACATTTTGAATGCTCACATTCTATTTCACTCTTATTTACTGGTCTGTCCTTGAAAAGAGACAATAGGAAAGATTTTAAAAAGCAAAAGAGAAATGTGTACTTGTAAGAGGAGTGTTTGCCTTTGGATTATATATTTGGTTTGAGCAGTGGTTTGGAAAATGACTATGAGAGGCAACACCCCACACCAGTTCTGGTCCGCACCAATGATGGCTTGGTTGCCTGCACTTCATGCACAGAGGAGACCAGAGTGCCCTAGGAGCACAGTAAGATTTCCTTTATTTTCAAGAAACTGAAGCCCACTTGAACAAAGTCTTTGGATGACCGCCCCCCCCCAAGATGTGAATTTGTTTAGTTTGACTAAAACTCCACCCTGTCTCATTCTAGACCTAGAGTAACCAATACCTGGGCAGAAACAATTCTCACTAAATCAGAGCTTAGTATTTGAGAGTATGCAGGAGATGGCGATGATTTCATGATTGAAATTCTCTCGGTAACTTCCTCCCATTAATACTACTTCTTCCCCTGCAGCACTCACTGAGTTATCCATGTGGAGACAATTGTCCTGATTACCTGCCACAGGCTCAGCATTTCATCTAACCATTCCTCCTGCAGGGAGAACTGTGAGTTCTTCCACCGTCACTGTCGCACGTCTCTAAATGTTACATAGTCTGTCTGTGTCCTGTTTAAAGTGTGTGTGCAATAATCTTTATGTGCACAGGACCATCAGATCTTGATATGATTGTACCACTTTCTGACCCACATTATCCTTAAGACATGCACTTCTGCTAAAAGGTATCATTTTCTTTGTACAGTAAAAATGCATTAAGTACAGAAGCTCAATCACACACTAGAGCTCCAATGTTTACCTGTAAGCTGCACCCCTTTAAAGCTACATTTCTGACCCTCATCTTTAACCTGAGCTCAAAAACCAGTTTAGTCATCGTCTGGGATGGACTCAGAGACCCTGGTGGACAACAACACTGTGAGGACAGACAGCTGTCTTTGCTTGATTCACTTTGGTATGGTCAGTACTCAAGCAGGCTCTGCCATCAGGTCGGCTCTGTAGAAATATTTTGTGAAGAATATACTTGGGAAATAGTCAGCGCAACATGTGC
>NW_022103906.1:37133988-37135521 GCF_000313985.2 Echinops telfairi
AAATGTTGTGTTCCGGTTGCCCAGCCCAATATTGAAGGCATACGAAGGCCCTCAATTGAATGACTTAAACGATAGTAAGCACGTGGCAAATGGTGAGAGGAGGAAAGGAGCAAGAAAATTAAAGTCACGTGATTCCCAGACTTTGCCTGTGTCTGGGGGATTCTGAGCCAGGGCCATGGAGTGCGGTGAGGAAGTGGGAGACCAGAAGGATATCAAAGGAGCCTGTCCTTTTGAAAGGACATTTTGAAGTTAGGAAGTTGCTATCTGGCCTTGTTTTTGACCTAGTGTTGTACTCTAACCATCAAGCAAACAATAAGGTGTGAGCACCACACCGACTTTCCTCTGAATGCCCCGGTGTCTCACATTTTACAGTCTCTCCTTCATCAGCAATAGCAGGCAAAGCTGCTGAAGGCAGCACATATTATCTTATTAGTAAGTTTTTTTCCCTCAGCGCTGCCTCTGTGCAACTCAGTCTCTCTAATGCTGACTGTTAAAATGGCTTGATGTCCAGATGTAAATTCAACATCTGAGTCAGGAGCTCGGAAATCTGTGCCTCCATTGTGGAAAGTGCTGGCAGATGTGATAATGATTTCTCTGTAGCACATTTGCTTCAACATCCCAAAGCCCTGAATAAAAATAGCTCACACATATGGAGCAGTTTTCATGTGCTAGGTCTGATTCTAAGTACTATGCATATATCACCTATCCCAAATTCTCTAAAGTATTTGCCATGATTATCCCCAAATAATATCAGAGAGGCACAGAAAGGTTATGCCAACTCTCCAAGATCACACAGCCATTATGTGTTGGAGAAAAGTTTATGTTTTTGTTTTTTAATGTGGCTCTAAACTCAGTAGACCTAATCACTACCTTAGGCTGTCTCTTAAATGAACAAGAAATCTAGGACCAGAGCAAAAAGTATGACTTCAAACATTGTCTTTACCATAAGATATATAGTTAACATCCCAGCAAACCTTCGTTACTTTCTCTATACAATGAGACTATATGAAAGAGAGTAGACTTTCAAATATTTTCACTTCCATTGTCCCTAGAAAAAATATAAAAGTATATTATCTCTCCTTGTACATTTTTAAAAGAATACATATATTTTAACATGCTTAAAATTTTACCAAAACATACTTTTTAGCCTATTATGCATGTGAGTGGTTTTTAAAGTACAAGACAGTTCTATCATCCTTTCTCCTGGGTGATGAAATGGTTACAATTTTGGCTACTATCTAAAATGGTTGGTAATGTAAGTTCCCCCAGAGGTTCCTAGAAAGTAAACCTGACCGTGGACTTCTGAAAGGTCATAGCTATATAAATCATATGCAACACAGTTCTCTTAAGCAACACAAGAAGTATCTATGAGTTAAAATGGACACAACAGCCACTAGTTTTCATTACTCTTTAATTATGAGTATCTCAGCTTTATTCTGGTTAATAATAAACATACTATATGTTTTTCCATTTTGTTAAATTCTCAACCTGTATGTTTCTTTAAATTTAACGGAGCCCATTTGGCATAGAAAA
>NW_022103906.1:37136570-37169083 GCF_000313985.2 Echinops telfairi
GTATATTTCTGTCCCCCTCACCCTCAGCAATCTCCCAGTAAGGATCAGATTCCTGGAGAAGAAATCCTGGCCTTTTCGGAAGGGTTATGACATTTGTAGATAGCCAGGAAAATAGGTTGTGATTATTTTATCATTGTTTCCAGTTGGTATCATTCTCGATGTGTAATGTGTGTATGGGTGTTAGTAATTCCCTTGTATTTAACCACACAGCTTGATAAGTAGTTTGGAATTTAGTTTCTTATCTTCACCGTAATGCACCCACATGCTTGAGTATTTCAGCTCACATTGAATAATGATAAAAAATTCTGCAATTTGAACATTCCTATTTTGTAATTACATTTTGATTGTTGAGGCATTATCAAGGCATCCTGCAAGGCTCAACTAATGCAAACCTAATTCTCCTTTAATGCCAATCCCAGGAGGAATTTAACTTGAAAATAGTAAGATTTATTTTTGAGTCTGTAGATTATTTTAAATACTGTATTGTCAGAATATATGCACTGTATACCAGGGAGAACACGGATCATCAGAAAACTCTGCTTCCTCTTCCCTTCTGAAGGAACGTAGAAAAGCATGGAGCTCACAGTGGTTAGCTCTTTAGACTGGACAGAGATTATAACAAATCCAGGGAAACAAGTGTGTTGTGCAAAGCATACAACAGCCATCAAGTAGGATACATGAGAAAAGAAATACAACTGTGTCTTTTATATGATTATAAATATCTGTATGGCTAACACTTATTGAACTCCTGCTATATATAATTTTATTGACAGAAGAATCCTGTGATATAACTGCTTTTAATTATCCGCATTATAAAGACCAGGAAACTAAGCCAGAGAGATTAAGTAACATTTCAAATCTCAGTCAAAAGCGACAGAGCTGCTTCATGTTGGGCCTCCATGTATGCTTTGACATTATTTTACAGTGTGGTTCCTTGACCACAGCATCGACACATCAGAACTTGTAAGAAATGCATATTTTAGGCAGTATCAGAAATTCTGAGAATTGACTGCACTAGTCTGGTTTAACAAGCTCTCCTGGTGATTTTCAGTGTTCATAGAGGCAGCAGTCAAGAAGTCAAAAGATTTATTTTTGAGGCAAATCTCCTGGCCAAGGTCCATGTAAAGAGCACCAATGTCACTTGGAGGACTCAGTGAAGCTGATCCAAGCCATGGCGTTTTCATGCACTTCATATACATGTAACGGGTGGACAACGAATTAGGAAGCCTATAGATGAATTGATCCATTTGGAGTACAGTGTTGACAAAGAGTATTGACAGCCAGAAAAACAAAGATTTGTTTTTGGGTGAGTCCAACCAGAATGTTCCTTATACAGGAGGGTGACAAGACTTGATCTCAAGGATTTTGGATATGCTATGAAGAGGACCATCCCTGGAAAAAGACATCCTACTTGATGAAGTCGAGGGCCAGTGCAAAAGGGAAGATCCTTAACAAATGACGTGACACAGTGGCTGCAACATTGCACTCAAGTGTAACAATTGTGAAGATGGGGCAGGACCAGGTAGTGCTTCTGGGTATTATACATCGAATCGCTATGGGTTGGAGTCAATTTGACAGCACCTAACAAAAACAGCATCTGGTGATTCTGATGCACATGGAAGTCTGATATTTCACATCACTGCAAAGCTTGTTTTTGATTGAGGATTTTTTTTTTCATGCCAGACAGGTAATGTGACGAAGTCATAAAAAGGATTAAGGGAGGCAAATATCACACAAATGCGTGATGACGTAATCATCATACTTATGAACCGGAAAAGGATCTGATTGAGCCATATTTTAAGAAGTATCAAGTTTCTTTCTTCTTATTATTATTATTTTACTACATAGTACACATCTAAAGGGACAATAGTTATTTGCATAGCTGTAAATCAAAAGGTTGGCAGTTAGAACCTGCTAGCTATTCCATGGGAAAATGATGTCTCAGTATCCTTCTATAAAGAGCATAGAGTTAGAAACCATATGGGATGGTTCTACTCTATCCTACAAAATCACTAGGAATCAGAATGGACTGGATTTGTTCAATTATTACAAATTCATTTCCCGTTGTCAACCTATAAAGCAAACTATAACATTGAACTCACTCACTGCCGCTGAGTTAATTCCAACCCATGAAAACTCTATCTTCCAGGGAAGAACTGCCCCTGTGGGTGTCCGAAGCTGTAACTCTATGACACTAGAAAGCCTCATCTTTCGCCTGAGGAGTGACTGATGGTTTCAAACTGTGGATCTTGTGGGTATGAAGTTAGCAGCCCAACTTGTAATCACCCTGGCTCCTTAGCATACACCTGAAGTCTTGTTTATAAACTGCAATGCAGTTTTTGTTTTATTTCTTAAATTTTCTTACAGCAGCAAACATGTATCGTGCTATTACATTACAAGCATATATCACTCTGCTTCCTTAGTAAAAATCATTGCCACTTCCACCCCACTCTTCTGAGCTGCAATGTCTTTGTGTCCATGGTAATGATCCCTGTCTGCACAGTCTCTGGAGCACAAGCAATAGCGAGCTTTCATCTAGTCAGCTTCAGCTCTTGGGACCACCCCATGCGTCAGACTAGAACTGCTCTCCACAGTGTTTTCAACGACTCTGGTATTTCAGAAGCAGTTTGGCACAGCGTATTTCGGAGGTGCTTCTGGGTCTCCAATCATTAACCTCATCTAGCCAAAAGTATAAACATTTGCACCGCCCAGAGATTCTGGCACATACCAGGCAGTTAATAGTGATCAAATAAAATAATTTGTTAAAGTTTTGGATAAACTTAAATAGATATTTTAATTATGATTCTACATATATTTTTGAAAACAGGTTCTCAATATTTATTGATTATTTGGCTGATTTGTGCACATCAAGAATCTCGAATTCGACCTTGCAAGTCTGGCTGGACCAGAGGATGTACACAGGTACATATAGGAACTGGAAACACAGGGAATCCAGGGGAGATGATCCCTTCAGGACCAGTGTTGAGAGTGGCGAAAGGGTAAAGGGAGAATGGGTAGGGAAGAGGGAACTGATTACAAGGAACTATGTGACCTCCTCCCTGGGGGACAGACAACCGAAAAGTGGGTGAAGGGAGACATCGGACAGGTCAAGATATGACAAAATACCAATTTATAAACTATCAAGGGCTCATAAGGGAAGGGGGAGGGGGGGAGGGAGGGGAAAAATGAGGAACTAATGTCGGGGGTTTGAGTGGAGAGAAAATGTTTTGAGAATGATGTACAAATGCGCTTTACACAATTGATGTGTGTATGGATTGTGATAACAGGTGTATGAGCCCCTAATAAAATGTTAAAAAAAAAAAAAAGAATCTACCCAAGTCAAGTATCATCACGTTTTTAAAATGTGTCAATGACAAGAGCAGTGATTAATTCCCACAAATGGACCTTTAATGAACTATATACCCTGGGACAATATGTTTTCAAGTGAGTGGCACTACCTCATGAGGGAGTGTGAAAATGATCCAGGGGATCTGCAAAAGTGCATACCTAAAACACTTTATACTGGAATATGGGTGATAGTACAGATGTTGTTAAATGTCAGAGGACTCAGTACTTTTTGTTTTCCCCTAAAAAGGCAAATACCTGGGTCAACCTATGCTTCGGGATATTCATGCTCTGTGTCATTGTTGTGTGCTGCCCAGTCAACTCTCACTTAAAACAGCTATTTGTGACAGGGTAGAACTTCCTCATGAGCTTTCCTAGACTGTAATTGGCTAAGTGAAATTTCTTCACCTGACTCTCAGGCCTGTATCTTTGTAAGCCTGCCCACTAATGGATAGGTTCTGACCCATAGTGACCCTACGCACAACAGAACGAACGCTGCCTGGTCCTGCATCATCCTCTCCGTTGTTCCTATGCCTGAGCCATTGTTGCAGCCACTGTGTCAATCCATCTCTCGGAGGGCCTTCTTCTTTGTCTCTGCCCCCCTGCCCATTTTACTGAGCATGATGGCCTTCTCCAGGGACTGGTCTCTCCTGACAACATATCCGAAGAATGTAACACAAAGTCTTGCCATCCTTGCCTCTAAGGAACCCTCTGGCTGCATTTCTCCCACGACAGATTTTTGTTTGTCCTTTTAGCAGCTCGTGATTCTTTCAATACCCTTCCCCAGCAGGTTCAATTCAAATGCATCTATTCTTCTCCCAGCTTTCTTATTCAATGTCCAACTTATACGTTTATATGAGGCAATTGAAAATACCATGGCTTGAGTCAGGCACACTTAAGTCCTCAAACTCAAATCCTGGCTTTTCAATACTCTGTAGAGGTCTTGTGCAGCAGATTCACACAATGTAATACTTCTTTTGATCTCTTGACTGCTGTTTCCATGAGTATTGATTGTGAATCCAAGCAAGACAAAATCCTGGACAACTTCAACCTTTTCTCCATTTAGTGGAGATTGGGTGGGACTTTGCAAAGAGGGTAAAAAGAGGGTAAAAACACTAATAAAGGTGACTGATTTTTGTTGTCATGCTGGGGTCTATGAGGGCTATCCCAGAATCTAGAAGAGAGAGAGTTCAAAGGAGCCACAGCAAGCAGAGGAGAGGGGGCTGCACCACTGACCTGAGATGATGACACCGTGTAGTGGAGCTTCAGGGGGCCTTCCTGGCCTATAAGGTAGAAGTCACGGGACCACAGGACTGAGAAGCTGAGGAGTAGAGAGAGAAAGAGACTTGGCTGCTGACTGAAGAGAGGCACTGCTGTGGACCAATATCCTATTTACTAATACTATTGCGTGATAACCTAGTATCCATCCTAATAGACTCCAAAATTATGAGTTTTGTCTGTGAGTTTTATGTGGCCATTGTAATAAATGATCAAACCCAGTAGAAATGTAGAGTGTTATGGGAGGAATGGTTGGTGTCAGAATGGGGTCAAAGGAAAGTGGAGACTGGAAGCATATCTTGCTTCTGCCTTATAGCACATGGCTTTGAGTTAGTATGGGAATGAAAGATTCTCTTTCTCCTTTGGGTCAGGGTGGGGAGAAGGAGTCAGGTATAGCTTCCACTGAATTTTCCAAGTACCTTTATGGGAGGAAATCACCAGAACCTCTGTGGTGACTGGTGGGTTGAAACCACAGATCTTTCCGTTGGTGGCCCAAAGGCTTAATCATTGAGCCACCAAGGATTTTTGTTATATATAAAGAGATTGTGAATTTTGAAACTAGGTCACAAAATACCAGGCAGTGTCTGTTTTGGTCTTATGCCATGTGTGTTCAGAGGAATCAGCCACCATGTAAGCCACATGTAAGCCACCATGTGAGACCTCCCTTATCTGAGTAAGCCCTAAGTACTTAGCCACATGGAAAGAATGTATGGTTAGAGAAAAATATTCATCCGACCACCAGATGTTCCATTTCTTCCAGGTAAAGTACCCAACATGTTAGTAAGAAGCCCTTTTTTGGACATCCAATCCAGCTTAACCTTCAGATTACTCCAGTTGTATCTGCCATTTGACTCTAACTATTGAGACATCAAGCAAGAAGTACCAGTGTAAGCCCAGCTCTCCAACAGAACAAAGGGAAACAATTACACATGGATACGAAGATGCTAAGTCTGGGGAAAGTTTGTTATATAGAAATAGAAAGTAATAATTGGTTAGGGTTTAAGGTATCTTGTATGTTGAATTTATGATATGCTAGTTAAATATAATGCAATGAGTTAAGGGAGAAGGGTCAGGTCTATGTACATAATACATTTCCTCTCTCTAGTTTTAGCTATGTATTTGTGTCACTTAAATGTGGACTATAAGTGGTCTATTGTAAGTATAAAATGAAATTTGCATGGCAGGCAGTATTGTATCCTGCATATTTCAGTTGAGTTAGAAATTTCATTAACAACATGGAATATTTTTATGAGTGTCTATGAAAGAATAAACTTTTTATCCTGCTTAAAATTTTATAACTGGAGTTATACTGTACATTAAGTAGATCACTTCCGAATATAGCCAAAGGGGAGTGACAAAATGACTGGTACTGCCTCCATAAAGCTGTGAAGTCTTAGATCGTGTGAAGAAGCAAGCAGTTCTCCCTTGAGCAGTCTGCTCAGAGAGCAAGGTATGTATCGATTATACCTTTTACAGGGGGACTTTCCTGAGGACGCTTGGTAAACCCACATCGTGCACCACACCAAACACACTGCCATCAAGGCAATTTTGACTTACAGGATAGGGTGGAACTTCCCCTTCAGATTTCAAAGGCTAGAAATCCTTACCTCTTAGCAAGAGTTTTGCCTGGCTCCTACAGGGATGGTTTACTATGTGAAAGTCTTCAAGCATTGCTACTTCATCACTGTCATTTTACTACTGTTATGAATCAGGCGACCCCTGTGAAAGGGTCGTTCGACCCCCAAAGGAGTCACAACCCACAGGCTAAGAACAGCTGGTCTACAGGAAAGATGTTTACTTGTGTTTTATTGACTACAGCAAGGCATTGGACTCTGTAGATCATAATAAACTATGCATAACTTTAGAAATAATGGAGTTCTAAAACATCATAGTGAGCATGCGGAACTGACTCATGGATGAAGAGTCAGTTATGCCAAAAGAACAAAGGAATACTTCATGGTTTTAAATCAGAAAAGGTGTACTGCAGGTTGTATCCTCTCACCATACCAATTCAATCTGTATGTTTAGCAAATTATCAGAGAGGACGGATTATATGAAGAAGAATGTGGTATCATGATTAGAGGATGGCAAATTAATGACCCATGATATGCAGATGACACAACCTCACTTACTGAAAGTGAGGAGGGTTTGAAGAACTTGCTGATGAAGATCAAGGATTGCAGCATTCATTATAGATTATAACTCAATATGAAGAAGACTTAAATCCACACAACTGAACCAATAGGGTAGCATCCAATGGAATAAAGGTTGAAGTGGTCAAGGATTTTGTCTTACTTGGATCCAATGCTCATGGAAGCAGCAATCACAAGACCAAAGACGTATTTCATTGGGTGAATCTGCTGTACAAGACCTCTGTGATAGTTAAGGTTTATTGTGCCAACCTGGTCAATAAACACATGTTGGATTAATTGAAGGACAGAGCGATTAATGGCTCGGTGAACCTCGCCTTTCTTGTTCTCTGGTCTCTTGTTCTCTGACGGTCAGACCAGGGTGCAGCTGCTTTGCCTAGTTCTTTGCCTCAGCTGGCAAGGCTCACTTCCTGTGAGACATCCTGAGGAGAAGACACATGGACCTACCCCAGTGCAGGCCTGGGTGCTGGAGCAGCCATGTGGAGACCCCTGCCAGTGCTGAGATGTTTACATGTTCACTGACTCGGCTTTCCTCCTGCAGTCAGCATCATTGCATGTTTTTTGCAAGTTTGAGGAGGACTTTGGAGATCAGTGTCAGACATATGGGCTAATGTCGGACTTATGGGTTTGGACAGCACTGGGTTGGGATGCTTTCTTAATGTACACTTAACTTTTATATAAAACTCTCTCTTGTATACCTATGAGTTTCTGTGGATTTATTTCTCTAGTCTACCCAGACTAACACAACCTTTTAAAGTATTAAAAAGCAAGGATGTGACTTGCGGACTAAGCTGTGCCTGACCCAAGCCATGGTATTTTTCATTGCCTCACATGCAAGTAAAAGTTGGGCATGGACTAACGAAGACTGAAGAAGTGATGCATTTGAACTGCGGTGCTGGAGAAGGATATTGGAAGTACTGTGGACTGCTAAAAGGACAAATACATGTGTCTTGCAAGAAGTAAAAAAAAAAAAAAAAGTGCCCATGCAAGCTCATCAGTTAGCAGCCTAATGTGTAAGTCATGATACCACCAGGTTGATGTAGTTCAGTTTAAATTTTGTCAGATTCCTTTCCCTGTGAAGCTACTTTTAATGTTAACAGTATCTTTCTTTCTTCCCCTCTCCTTTATTCTCCATTATAGACTGAGCAAAATGTATACCTTATGTTTATATATATATATATATCCTTGTGGCGTCCCACGGTTAGCCAGTTACCATACTTGGTTACAAACCAAAAAGTTGAAGGTCCAAGTCCATCCGGAGTGACCTCAAAATAAAAGCTTAGGGCTATCCTTCTGAAAACCTGCATATAACAGTTTTATACTGTGAGATTGCCATGAGAAAGTTGCAATTTTATGATGACTTGATTATTTATGTACTAGTTGCCATTTAAAAATGATAAGCAAGCTAGTTTTAACTTATGTGACTAAATCATAATGTATTTATAGACAAAGGCCATATTTTAATTCCCTTTCCTCTACACCACAGTTCCTAGGTGCATATTTTACAGACTCTGAAATAAATATTATTAATGGCTGGGACCCATGCTATATATGCTTGAAAGATACTATATATTTTTAAGACCCAGATGTTTCTAAGCTTGCTGATAGATTTTAATTACTTTATCCTTAATCTCTGACCTATCTGATGTCCTCTAGAGTTTATTTTCACATTTTATTTATTTAGCTTCAAAGGGAGCAAGCACTTCTGTTAGCTAGGTAATGGAATGGAATTTGCTTCCAGACATACTACTCTTATCTTGCCTTTGGCTTGACTTAAGTAGCAAACACACCACTGCTTTACTAATGATCAATCCCTCTCTTAGAAGAACAAATGAGGAAATACTTTAAAAAAGCATGTGCAAGTACACAATACTTCATAAAGTATTGAATCAGAATAAGAGGTGAACACAAGCCAAGCAATTGATACATGATGTAGACACACTTAAAAATAAAATAATGTTTACTCACCAAAAATAAATTAATAAATAAACCCACTGCCATTAATACAGCTAGCTGCTTCCATTCGCCTTTGCTTAAACACCTCGTTAAATTCTCTGTCTTCTCCCCTAAACCTTTCACACTAATATTTTCAGGAATTTGGGCAAACGTCTTCCTCCTCTTAAAAAATATATTGAAAATATCAATATATGGCTGGTTGTAGACTACTTTCCACTAAGCATGCAGATGGGAAAAGAGAGCAAGTGGTCAGGGATGCAGTGACAAGCAGAATATCTGAGGAATGACTGAGACGGACAGCGTTAGTGACTCTGTGGGTGGTGTGGGAGTTGGAAGGGACACAAAGCAAACCTGAGAAGGGGTATAAGCAGAGCAAGAGGCTATATTTTACTGTGAGAACAGGGATCTGTATTTGTGCTAAATTTATTTCCTTTCCACACACCATCTTTTTTGTCTCACAATTGAAATTTTAAATTACACGTTCCACATTCTCAGAATACATAGCAATAACTTTTCCCATGACTATAAATTTTTTTGTTATACTGATAATTATATTTCTAAGAAAATTAAGTCTACAATTCCTCATTTCCATGCAATTCTCAGGAAAGTAGTCACCTGGGTGAGGCTGCTTGAAACATGTGTTTGTGCTTTTCAAATCAATACTTCTTAATTTCTTCAACCAAAATCACTGGTGAGACTGTTGGAGCATGGCAGATGCGAAGTGGCAGCACAACAGTAACTTTTAGCACCCTTTCATTTCAAATCTATTAGCTGTGGATGTTCCGTTCTTTTGTTAATGAATACATGTGGATGCAGACATTCAGGCACTGTAACTACTTGAGTTGCAGTGATAACGAATCAGCTGATTCAGAGACCTCTGTTTTTCCTCCACAGTTCAATCATCCTTGTTGTTTCAGCTTGCCAGAAAGCCTACCTGTTCATATTTGTAAATGCCACCAATTCATAAACCCCTTTCTGCCTTCCTTAAGCACATGTCTTCTTTCCCACCTGTACCTCCACATCTATTTATTGGCATTTGTAGCCTCCCATCTGAGATTCCAACCACTTGTCTGTCAGTGTGTCCTACTATGGTGGCTTGAGTATTGCTGAGATGCTAGATCCCACGCCATCAGTATTCACAATACCATCATGGTCACCTATGGCGGACTGATTTCAACTTAAATTCAAGATTAAGACAAATTCTTTTAAGAATAAGCAGTTCACTTCTGAAAATTTGGCCACTGAAAACCTTTTGAACATCAGCAGAACATTATCCAATAGCATGATAGAAAAATGGGCCCCTCGAGTTTTAGGATATTCAAAATCCTATTGGGGAAGACTTGCTTCCCTAAAGCACAGTGGATTTTAAAGATGTGGATGGAGCAAAGCTTTGGGGACCTGCATTTGCTGATAGGCTTGATTCAAAATGAGAAAAAACAACAGTGTAAACATCCATTAGTAACCAGAATGTAGAATGCATGAAGTATGAACCTATAAAAATTAGAAGTTTTCAAAAATGAAAAAGAACCAGAAAAGATCTATGTTCTGGGCATAAGTGAGCTGAAAAGGACTGATATTGGCAGTTTAGAATCTCACAATCTTATCGCTTACTATGCCAAGAATAGCAAATTCAAGAGCAAGGGCATCACATTCATCATGGAAAAGAACATTTCAAGATCAAACTTGAAGTACAATGCTGAATATGATAGGATAATATCTATATGCCTACAAGGAAGATCTGGTAATACAACTATTATTCAAATTTATGCACCAATCTATGATGAAGAAGTTAAAGTCAATCATGAAGAATTAAAGAGTTCTTTGAAGTTCTTCATTCTGAAATTGATCAAATATGCATTAATATGCACTGGGTACTGGAATGTGATGGTGTAAACAAAGAGGAAGCAACAGTAGTTGAAAAATATAGCCTTGCTGATACAAATGAAGCTGCGGATCACATGACTGAATTTTTTCACTAACACAAAATAAAATTATGAGTATACATCTCACAGTATTTATGTCTGTGGGAAGAGGTGATGGAGAAGCCCAATATAATCCACCAAAAAAAGCTAGGAGTTGACTGTAGAACAGACCATCAAATATTCATAAACTGGTTGAGGTTGAAGCAAAAGAAAATTAAAGCAAATCCACAAGAACAAAAATAATTTTTAATTGATCTTTTAATTGGGGTTTCTTACAGATATAACAATTCATAAATCAACACCTCAAACGAACTTGTACAGATGCTGCCATCATCAATGTCAAACATTATCTCTCTACTTGAACCCCTTAATATCTGCTCCTCTTTATTCCCTCCCTCCCCCACACTACCACCCTCATGAACCCTTAATTATATATATATATATATACTTATATATATATTCATATCTTACAGCATCAGATGTATCCCTTCACCTACAGTTCTGTTATTCATCCCCCTAAAGGGAGGATTATACATGCATAATTGCTATCAGTTCCCCCTTTCCCCCTTACCTAGCCTCCCTTCCCATACCCGCATGGAATAGTTATTCCCATTACTGTTTCTGAGGGGGTTATTTATCCTGGATTTCAAGTGTGTAAGGCTCTTATCTTTACCAATGTACATATACCACTCCAGCAGGATTTGGGAGGATGAACTGGGGCCACGATAGTGGGATGGGGGGTGGGGGAAGGCAATAAAAATCCAGAAGAATGTTGTGTGTTTCACTGGAGATACACTGCACCCTGGATGAGTTGTACCTTCCCGGTATCCCTTCTGTGAGAGAGTCTGATTATCAAGAGATGGCTTTTGAGTCTCCACTCTGACCCCTCTCCTTCACAACAATATGGTTGTTTGTTTTTGATCTTCTGATACCTGATCCTGTTGACATTTCATGATCACACAAGCTGGTGTGTTTCTTCCAAATGGACTTTGTTGCTTCCCTGTGAGATGGTCGCTTGTTTAACTTCAAGCCTTTAAGACCCCAGATGCTAAATCTTTTAGTAACAGGGAACCATTGGACTTCTTTACCACATTTGCTTATGCATCTATTTGTCTTCAGTGATTGTGTCGAGAAGGTCAGTATCGCACAATGTCATGTTATAAAGAAGATCTTGCATATACGCCACCTAGATTTAAAGACCATCTCAAGCACTGATTTGACACACTGACCATGAACGACCATGAGTTGTCAGATATCATCAAAAACACCAGATATGAAGAAGGCAAAACATTATGATAAATATTCTGAGGCCTGCTTTGGGGTAACTTTGAAGTGAGACCACTATTCGGTAGATGGTTGCTCTTGCCATAATGCAAACAAGGGCTTCTTACTTGACAGAGAGAGTAGGCTACTTGCTTCAGGCATGATGCTGTATTCATGGCATAAATTCGATTTTGCCTCCATAAACAATATTGTAATAGAATGAAATTCAGAGGTCTTAATCAACTATCTCATAATATGGAGTCAGGGCTTGTTTACTGTTTGGAAGTCTCAAAGTTATCCCTATGAATATTTCATCTTTTCAAACAAAGCAAGGCATCTGGATAGGTGACCAGATTTTTTTAAGCAAGACACCCAGCACGTAAAGAGAAGAATGGGCTTGGCTCTGCATCGGCCCGATGGTCTCCTGGTGAAAAGCAGGTCTGCCGTTGCATGCTGAACACTCAAATGCTAGCCTGGAGAAGGTTACAGCTGCTGGACAGCTGGAGTCCGGACGTCATAATGCCCTCCTCGGGAGATAATTAGACACGCTGTCTGCTGTCAGGGTTGCACTTTGATTCATTGTTTTATAGTAGCCCTCTCTCTCCAATATGAATCCGTTTCATCCTCAGCTAAATACTTTTTTCTCATTGTATTGAGGGCTCTTACAATTCTTATTACAATCCATACATCAATTGTATCAGGCATATTTGTACATATGTTGCCATCATTCTTTTCTAGACCTTTACTTTCTATTGAGCCATTGGTATCAGCTCCTCTTTCACCCCCTACCTCCCCCTCCCACCCTTGTGACCCCTTGATAGATTATAACTTATTATTATTTTCATATCTCACACCTACCGCTGTCTCCTTCCCCCCATTGTTTCCGTGGTTCTTACCCGTGGAGGGGTGTGTGTGGTTGTGAGTCCATCATTATGGTTGTTTCCCCCTTCTTCCCCTCCTCCCTCCGCTTCTCCCTACCCATCTGGTACCGCTATCCTCATTCCTGCTGTTGGGTTGTGTGCGTTGTGAGCTACGTTCTCTTATATACACCTGTGTACATGCTCCAGTCTAGTCCAAAGTGAGAGGCATCACTGGGGTCATGGCAGTGGGGGTGAGGATGCTTTAAGGAACCAGAGGAATAGTGTGTGATTCATAGTGCTTTACCGGGTCCTCATTGATTCATCCCTTCCCTGTGACCCCTCTGCGGGGCATGTTCCATTGTCTACAGATGGGCTTTGGGTCTCTGCTCCAACCCCCATCATTCTCAACCATATGTTTTTATTTGTTTGTTTGTTAAGGGTCTTCTGATGCTTGTCACCTGATCCCGGTGACACCCCATGATCACACAGGCTGGTGTGCTTCTTCCTTGTGGGTCTGTTGTTTCTCTGCTGGTCACTTGTTTCACTTCAAGCCTTTAAGACCCCAGACACCATATCTTTTCACAGCAGGGCACCATCTTCCTTCTTCACCACATTTGCTTATGCACCCATTTTGTCTTCAGAGATTGTACCGGGCCAGTGAGCCTCTCAGATTGCCAATTTGTTAGAACAAAGTGTTTTTGTACTGAGGAAGGGTATGAGTAGAGGCCCAACGTCTGTCCACTAACTCAGTGTATTGCCATATAAATATATGTGCATAGGCCAATACCTCTACTTTTATGAATTAATGTATTTATACAAGGACACAACTATGCTTATACCTCTATCCAGAGCTTTGCTTCCTAGATTGTTCCTCTGTTTCCTTTTACTTTCCTTCTGCCCCACTATCATGCTTTCCCTACCTCCATCTCTTAGTAATTCCTCTCAGCTGTGGGGGGCTTCAGACCACACTTTCTCCCTGCTGGGTGCTCCCAGTATTGTCCTCTGTTGCAGTAGGCTCCAGTAAGGAGACAACATGGCATGAGCTGGTTGGGGCCCTACAGTCCTCTCTGTGCCTTTGGAGTTCCATGCAGGGACGTCGTTCTCTGGGCTTGGTTGTGCCAGTATGGGGTCTAGACCTACCGTCCCTTTCTTTTTCCTTCTTGATTTGCTTCTGTGTGGGCATGATATGCTGGCCTCTCACCCCAACCTGTAGGTTTCGTGCTGTTCTCTGTCGCACCTCCTTCTAGGGAAGGGTCAGTTTGGCTGTGGTTGGGACCGGCCCTGTAGCCCAGTCTTTTCATGTATCCCTCCTCCTGGTTATGTTATCCTCCGGGTTTGGTGGGCCATGGTGGGGTCTGTATGCACACTCCTGATTCTGTGGAGACATAACCAATACTATCCTCCTCGAGGGTTAGTGCCCTGCTCCCCCGTTGCCATCCTCTCCCTCTCACCTCCCACCCCTTTTCTCACTCTCCCTTCCCCCCTCTCCCCTTCTTTGTGTTGGATTAACATGTACCTCCTTGGGTTTGGTCTGACCTCTACCCGACTGCCTGAACTTCAATCCATATATTGTGGAAATACTGTTAAAGAATTTTTGTTGTCATTTTTTGTCTTCCTTCCCACCTTTTTTTTGTGTGTGGGTGGGGGGAAGTTATGGAATTGTTTCCCCACAAAGAAGAAAAGATATGTTGCAGCTTTTGACTGGTCATATGACTCAATTGCACTACTCTTTAAAATGGTCTTGTCAAAAATTTAGAGATGGTTGAATACTCAAAGCTCAAAATGAGACGGGACTTTGGCTTTACAGATCACTCAATTACTGAGCGTTGAGGCCCAGAAAGAATTGTTACAGGAAATAATATGTAATTGTGTGAACAATTCACTTTATTAGTTTCTTTGGGACTAAGCCTGTGCTGTAAGTATAATAGCTTTGACAGCAAGGAATAAAAAAAGGAGAGAAACTATGTGTAGTTTTCATAATATATACTGCAATACAATTGATTTCAAATTAATTTATGAGGTAAGTTTAAAATAAGGAAGAAAAGAAACACGTAAATTAATATAAACTCAAGTTCATTTATATTTTAATTCACTTCAGGAATGAGGAAATGAGCCAGAAATCCAGCTTTGGAGATAAACAATATTCAGACCAACAGAAAAGGTAAAAAAGAATGGGAATATCACATATAGCAATTAAAATTTCAATATTACTTCTACCATGAGAAGAAATGTTCTACATCAATGGCTTGGAGTTTGTATAGGAAATCCAATGTAACAGCCCTACTGAATGTAAGGAGTGTCTGAATTATGCCTGGTTTCTTATGCCCATTTATTACTAAAAATGACTGCAATTTTGAAGCAACTACATTTTTTTTCAGATGGAGTCTCTGGTGCCTATAAAATATTACTACTATAATTAACCAGTAAAATTGTAAATATGAGAGAGCACCCCCCTCAAACAAAAAACGGATTTCTTTTTCATAATTATGTATTTAAATTGATTTACAAAAACAACCTATCACCTTCAAAGTACTCTCCATTACACTTAACACATTTGTCAAATCTGTGATTCCATTCTTGGAAACATTTTTCAATCTCATCTGCTTGAATGGCTGACAGCACCTCCCTCATTTTTTTCTTCTTCACCTCTTCTACGCTGTCCTTTCATGTCCCTTTTCATTGGCTGAAACCAAGGTAAATCACACTGATCAAAATCAGGAGAGTAAGGTGCATGGGACAAGAGAGGCATGTTGTTCTTTACCCAAAACCAGCACACCGAGATGGCTGCATGAGCAGGTGCATTGTCATGGTGGCAAAACCAGTTCCCTGTCTTTCACAAATCACGCTTTTTTTGTCACACACTGTTGCTCAATCTTTTCAGAACCTCTAAATACAAAGCTTGATTAACAGTCTGACCAGATGGAACAAACTCCAAATACACTACAAGTTGAGATTTTTATCCATTCAGGAAGTTGACAGACATCCAGAACGAATGAGTTTTGTCATCAATCAACATTTCACCTTTTCTGAGACAAAAAAATAATTTGGACACTTGAGTTTTCCCCAAAGTGCTGTTCTTATAAGCTGTGTTCAGTATCACAATAGTTTCTGCAGCATGTTTTGGTAAAAAGGTCACATTGGGAAGGTTGAGAATCACTGTCTTAAATTGACCATCACAATAAATGAAGTTTAAGTAAAACTGCATTTACAAAAAAATTCACTCTGACCAGAGAGAACCTTCCTAGGCAATGCCACTGGGTGCACTAACTCAGAGCAAATTGTTAGATGCTCACCTACTGAGAGAGAAAAAGTAAATGCATATTACAAAGCTCCACTCTGCCAAGTGCAATTCTGGTGTTTTTGTTAGTTTTGGGGGGTACCACCTCGAACATATACCTTACCAGGGTCAACTTCATGGGTGTGAGACAAGTGAAGTCACTCAGGGATCCACACTCTGGAGTCCTGCATTTGTTCTTGAAAACCTTAAAATTATCTTTGAATTTGTGCTTTGAAAGGTTGCAGTCTTCGTTCATGTGCAGGCTCCAGTCCACTGATTTCCCTCTTTTCCACACATGCTGGAACTCTGCTATCAGCCTCGCTCCACAGAGACCACTGCCATTCTCCACCCTCTGAAAGGTCTTGTGTGCAGAGGCAGAGAAAGTTGAGTGCTAATCCTAAAAACATTGATATGGTAACATCTCATGCCTGAGATTATGTCTCCTTTTATTGAAAAAGGGATTTTCAAGAGGTATTAATGGTACTAATCAGTTGATTTTAAGTTCATTAAAACAGACATTATCCAGTGGGGACCAAGATCGTCACATTGACCATTAAAAGCAGTGTGGTTTCTCTGGGTAGGAGCAGAGAGGCAAGGCAGAGAAAGTCAAAATAAAAGAAGGATAGGCAATTACTACTTCAATGCTGAAGAGTGCCACACAAGAAGAAATGCAGGTGCTGTCTGACAGCAGAACGCTAAAGGACAAGAAATTTAAAAAAACACAAAAAAACAACCAGGGACTTTATTGAGCTCTGCAGCTTCAAGGAACTCAATTTTGCCAACAACCTGACTGGTTTGTGAAGTGGATTCTTATCCGCAGCCTCCAAATAAAATCTCTGCTTAATTGATGGCTTGTTTTTGACCTTATGAGAAAGCGACCTAATCAATCTGGTCTTCTGACCTTTCCAGTGACGTCCTTGCAAGCGGCTACATTTGTGTTAGCTCATTATGGATCGAGAGAATATGAATACATCTGTTAACCTTCAATCTGTTAAAATATAAATAGCTCTTAGTGGTCTATTAAAGCAAACATTTTTAAAAAGCATTTTTGTATTTGTATTCACCTATAAGCAGTTTCTCTATGAAACACTTTATGACAAAGATAAGTAGTTTTATGAATAATCACCTTTATAATTTTATTAAATAAAGATGGTCAAATATGCATTAAAGTGTACGAAACTGTAGTGTTCTAAAATGAATCTCTAGCCTTGCTCATGTAAAACACATATTTTGTGTAAAATATTACAAAATTTAATGGAACATCATTCCCCTAAAGAGTCATGCAAAATTATAAGCAAAATATTAGAGAGGGAGAGAAACTAGATAGGGGAATGTCATATTCTTTTACCCTTTTTTGTTTTTTAGATCTTATTCTGGTTCCTGTGTCTTTCAGAGGGAAATTATTTTATCCTGAGATCATGAGGGTGCTCAGTATGAGATTCAATGGTGTTGAGCCCTCAAAGAAGCCAGAAGAGTCTGTGTTGGACTCGAGGGAGCCTCTTTCACGGGAAGCCAAGATTTGGACTCAGCTCCATCAGAGTGGGCACCAGTCACTAGCCCAGGCACTCAGTTTCCCTACAATCTTTACTCTTCAACTTTTCCTCTTCGGACCTCTGCAGTGTGACCTCTTGCAAAGGCTGACCCTTGAAATGCCTAAGAAAGAATGCTCTGTATTTCTCTGAACTTTGCTGGCCCTTCATTTCCCCAATAGCAGATATTGCAATGATCCAAATTAAAGAGAATCAAGAGCCATGCTATGATTTTACATGGAACCTCAATGGAGGAACACTGATTTCACTGTGTGTGTATGTGTTTGTCACTCAGCCAGGAGACTCTTAAACAGTTTGCTACCAACCATTATTTATGTTCCTTTTCTGAAAGGCACCTAATAACTGCTAATTAAGTCTTTTGTAGCTTGACTCTGAACTAATGAGGGTTAATTGAGCCTGTTTGTGCATTAGCTATTCTAGCTCTGGTCCTGATAATCAGGATTTTGGAGTACATGGAATATGTCATTACTCTCCTCCAACAGGCATTCTGCTACAGCCTTTGCAATGTTTTAATGGGAAGAGCAGGGTGCTCACAGCTCGATTTACTTGATGTGCACCTTACTCTATCTTGTAAACAAGTAAAAATTGGTGTCATATTGTTTAAATTTTGATTGTTAACCATTAAAAATATTCACTAAGTGATTCTTCTCAGAGAATGAGATTCGGACTCTTGAGGTATTGTTATTGTGGTGCATAACTAAAATGATATATTAGTTATTCTGATTAGTTCTACTCATGAGTTAGGTGGCTATGGCTGCGAACTAATTTTGGATTCTAGTGCACCTGCTGCTGAGGGTCCAGGGTATGCATTATTATTGTTATCATCATTATTATTGCCTTAAGGATGGTCACTGAATTACTATAAACAGGCCTTATGAGAACATGGATGATGTAGTGTATTGTGAAGCTTTAATAAAGGAAGTGCTCATCTAAGTTGGAATTCCAATTAATTGTCTGGCCATTTTTACTATGAAAACAATTCCTCAAATATAAATGTAAAGCCTCTATTCTTGGGTTCTGACTGTTGTACATTCAAGATAATTAAGTTGAATAACAAGAACTGAAGGGTAATTTTTATTGTCAATTAACAAACAGCTTTTCTAAATTCAGCGAGATGACTGGATATTTAACAGTTAAATCACATATGTTAACTAATAAGTCAGAATTTAGGGTAAATAATCTGACCATTGTTATTAAGTCTTCAAGTGTACATTATGAAACACTGCCTGGGTCTGTGCTATCCTCCTGATTGTTGTACTTGAGCCTATTGGCAGAGGCATTATATTAATCCATCTTGGTAATTAATCCATCACTATGTTTTACCAAGCATGATGTCTCTCCTGACAACTTGTCCAAAGTATCTTGTCATCTCCCTTGTAAGGAGCATTGTGGCTATACTCCCTCCCAAGCAAGTTTGCTTGTTGCTTTGGCAGTCCATGGTACTTTCAGTACTCTTCACCAGCGTAGTAATTCAAGTACACCAGTTCTTATGCCGACTTCCTTATTTGTGAGCCAGCTTTCACATAAATCTGAGGCAATTGAAAATACTGTGGCTTGGGTCAGGCACAAGTTCGTCCTCAAAATATACCATTTGTTCCTTAAGATTAATCTCAAAGACTTAGAAAGCAGATTAGCCCAGTGCAATATGCTGTTTGATTTCTGGACTGCAGCTTCCATCATCTTTGATTTTGGATTGAAGTAAAATATAACTCGACAATGCCATTTGCTTTTCAATTCTGGTCCAATTGTAAGAATGTGGGCAATCTTTGCATTTAGTTATAATCCATACTGAAGAGAGCAGGCGTTCATCTTCATCAGTATGTGCTTAAAGTCCTCTTGGCTTCCAGCAAGAAATGTTGTGTCAGCTACATATCACAAGTTTTTAATGAGCCTTCTTCTAATCCTGATTATGGCTTCGTGTTCACAGAGTCCATCTTCTCCGATGACTTGCATACAGATTGAATAAATATTGTGAAATGAACCAACCCTGATACACATTTTTCCTGGTTTTAAACCATGTAATATCTCATGGTCCTGTTCAAGTGATAGTCTCTTGATCTGAGTCCAGGTTTCACATGGGCACATTTAAGTATTCCGGAATTCTCATCCTTCACAATTTGTTATGACGCACGTAGACAATGTCTTTGTACAGTCAATAAAACCCAAGTAAACATCTTTCTTGTATTCTCTGCTTCAGTTAAGAACCCTCTACCATCAGTAGTGATATCCAGGTCCTCTCCGGGTCTAGCTCCACTTTCTGGCAAATCCCTATCAATGGACTCTTAAAGCCTTTTTAAATAATCTTCTACAAAAATGTATTGCCTGTGGTAAAATATAGATCTTTTTTAGGTAACTGTCTTCCAAACTGCTTGGAATATACTAGGGCTTCCAGTGCTACTTCAGTTTATTGAAACATTTCTATTAGTATATCCATTATTTCTGAAGCTTTGTTTTTAACCAATGCCTTTAGAACAGCTTGGATTTATCCCTTCAATATCATTGGTTCTTGATCATAGATACCTCTAAAAATGATTTCATGTATACTGACATTTTTTGAGTCAATCACGCTGTGTATTCTTTCCGTTGCCTTTGTATGCTGCCAGCAACATTCAATATTTTGTCCATTGAATCCATCTACATAATGATTGATTACTTTTCATCAGTTCTTTCAGCTTGAGCTATGTTGCAAAGGTTTTTGTTGGTTTTCTATGGACATGATCTTTGTACATTGCAATACTCTTGTCTTTGCCCATTGCATTTCTTTGCCTATTGCATTACTCTGTCTTCTCAAGAACCCTTTGAAATTTTCTGTTCATCTCCTGATTTCATCATGTTTGCCCTTTTCTACTCTATATCCTAGAGTACATCTACTTTGGTCTTTTCATTCCATTTTTTAAAATAACCTTTGGCTTTCTATGTCTGATATTCTTGATATTATACTATGGCTCATCTGGTCTTTGGTTACAACTGTTCAGGACTTCAGAACTATATTTGAGATGATCTCTAAATTCAGGTAAGATGTACTCAAAATCATATTTTGACTTCTTTTGGACTTATTTTAATATTTTTCTACTTCCACCTGACCTTACATAAGTGCAGTTGATCTGCTCCACTGGCATTTCTTGACTGTTGAGTTAGTCTGGGTAGCCTAGAGAAACAAATCCACAGAAACTAATATGTTATAAGAGAGAGTTTTACATAAAAGGTAAATGTACATTAATAAAGCATCCCAACTCAGTCCAGTCCAAGCCATAAGTCTGACATCAACCCATATGTCTGATACCAATCTACAAAGTCCTCTTCAAATTCACAAACCACACACAATAATGCCAACTTCAGGATGATCACAGGCCAGTGAGTAAAAAGTCTTTGAATACAGTGGAGGAATGAGGTAGTTAGTTTATTGTGCCAACCTGGCCGATAAACACAGGTGGGGTTAATTGAAGGGTGGAGGGATAAATGGCTCAGTGAGCCTCACCTTTCAAGTTCTCAGGTCTCTTGCTTTGTGATGGTTGGACCAGGGTGAAGCTGCCTTAGCCAGTTCCCTGCTTCAGCAGGCAGTGCTCACTTCCTGCAAGACATCCCCAAAGAGAAGCTGCATGGACCTACCGCGATGCAGCCCTGGGTGCTGGAGCAGCCATGTGGAGACCTCTGCCAGTGCTGAGATGCTTACACGTTCACTGACTTGGCTTTCCTCCTGCAGTTGGCATCATTACGTCTGCTTTGTGAGGTGGAGGACTTTGTGGATTGGTCTTAGACATATGGGTTACTGTTGGACTTGTGGGCTTGGGCAGCACTGGGTTGGGATGTTTTCTTGATGCGCACTTAACCTTTATATAAAACTCTCTCTTAAACATGAGTTTCTGTAGATTTGTTTCTGTAAAGTACCCAGCCTAATTATTACTCAATGTTTTGAAGCTGTTTCTTTTCATTTTTGAGTCATGCCTCATCAACAAGTGAGATCGCTAAAGCTTTGCTCCATCCACAACACTAAGGTCTGCTCTTCTGGGTGGAGGCAGCTCTTTCCTGTTAGTATTTTCAATGCTTTACAACCTGAGGGGCTCACCTGCTAACACTATCTGCTGCTATTCATAGAAGATAAGGCAATCAACTGAACACTGTAAGCATAGCAGCAGAAAATCTGGCCATACCAATTATCCAATGCCATTTATTTGATCAACCTCTGATGCAAAGGTAGAGAGGTGGATTTTGAAGCACCTTAATGGTTCTCCTATATTCAATCCATAATTAAGAAGTTGAATGGAGAATGAATATGTTTGAACAACATAGTAAATGGTACAGTTGCCTTTTTTAATGCACAATTAGATATTTATGTTATGTGATCCCTTTACTGTACCTTAACTGGAAGTGAGTTGGCGGAAAATTGTAACCCGAAGCATTTTCAGTGGCTGGTATTTTAGGATTTTAAAGCACCTCTGAGTGAACTCAAATCTTGAAACTTCTGGCAGCAGCTTAGTGCATTTAACTTTTTGTACAACAAAGGGATGGAAAAAAATCTTAGAAATAATATTTTTCTCCAAAGACGATCAAACTAGTATTATACAGGTCAAATGATGAACCTAGGTCCTCTCACAAGTAAATAGTGGCAAAATGTGTTTAAAACTTAGGGGCAAAGCTGTCCCACTGTAGGTAAGTTTCATTGTGAATGAAGGTTCTGAGCTCTGATATTTTCTGTGTTTGGCTTTGGTCTTCCTTACCTTCAGGTGTAAGATCAATCCAGACATAAAACTCTGAATTCCAAAATTTCATCTTCAAACTAATCCTGATAAAGTATACTATAAAAACCAGTCATTGTGTACCAGGCTATTGAGGAATGTTTATTTCTTCTTCTTTATAGAATGTGGTTTAGAAAAGAGATTTCATTACAACACTTTTATACTAGAGAAGATCTGACAAAAAATCATTTTAATTCACCTAAAGTCTAGATTTCTAGCTTTCACAGAAGTTGGGGCCACCCACACAGGTCATGGCCCTTATGTAGCAGTATAGTGAAGGTGACAAGTGCCAGGGACAATCTCTAAATTGCATCCCTACCACTACCACCAATCTAAAGATGAGCAGACACTGATAGTTGCAAACTTCCGTCAGAAACATGTTTCACCCTCTTGTCCAGGTGCCTTAGTCAGACACCTTTCATATTTGTGACCACATGGAATGCTATTCCATGCTTCCTCTGGTGTCTCTTTGGATTTACGTTTGGGGAAATTGTTTCTTCTGTCCCTTCACTGGACATGGGACTGTACTGTGTTAAGAGAACTACTGAGCACTTCCCTTCTTCAAGGGGTACACCGAGTGCACACACACCTGCCACACCATAGGTACACCTGTGCCTGGGGTGTCCTGTTCAACATTGAGTCTTATAAAAAACAATTCCCAAAGTTACTTTGTAGTCATAGAATGTCTAGAAACCAGTAAGACCATTCGGCTTTGCACATTATGCGCTTTTGAAGAATTCAGTCAGTTTCAGTCCAAACTTCAAGACAATGTGCTATAAAAACTCCTCCCTGACTAAAACTAGTTTTACCAGTTTGGTTCTGATCCTTTATTCCCCGTGGCAATGTCTAGAAGATTTAGTGTTAAATTTTTGAAAGTTCTTTTCATCTTTGTAATAGTTTTTACACTGTCATCAAAATGTTGTCCTTTTTTACAAATTGTATGTTCAATAAACTTCAATCCATCTCTATTAGTTGGCTGAATATGAGTTTTATTTTAACAATTCTTTTTTTAAACTTCTCTAAATAATATTCATATAACTAATGACTATGTGTTTGTATATTTGTCCATACAAAATCTAAAGAAAATAATATGCGATGGGGGAACCCCCCAAAACTGGAATTTTACTTTTCAAATCTATGTATTTAAACTTTTTTTCAAAGCAACCTTATCAGCTGCAAAGTACTCTCCATTACACTGAGTACATTTGTGCTAGTCTGAGTTGATTTGAGAAACAAATTCATAGACACTCATATTTTTATAAGAAAGAGATTTATTTATAAGATCAATTGAATATTGAGAAAATATCCCAGCCTAGTCCAGATCAAGTCCATAAGTCCAACATTAGCCCATATGTCTGATACAAATGTATACATTTTTCTTCAGACTCACACCACAGATGCAATGATGCCAAGTAGGGAGATCACAGGCCAGTGGGTGGAAAGTCTGGTGGATCCAGTGGCAGTAGAAGCAACTCAGCGCTGGTGTGGGTCTTCATGTGGCTCCTCCAGCTCCAGGGCATAGCTCCATCAGGCTCATAGTCATCGGTAATGTCTCACAGGGAGAGTCTGTATCTGGCCTCCAATGAGCTATTTATCTCTGTGGTGCCTCCAAATGAGGTCATCAAGCTGCGATCTAATTGACAGGCTAGATTACACCCCTTCACAAGTTGACACCAGATTGTGTAACTGCCACAACATTTGCCAAATCTGTGATTCCATTCTTGGAAATATTTTTCAAACTCATTTATTTGGATGGCTGACAGCATCTCCCTTGTTTTTTCTTCATCTCATCTATGTCCTCAAATCACTGTCCTTTCATGTCTCCTCATTTGTGGAAACAAAAAGAAGTCACACTGAGTGAGGTCAGGTGAGTAAGGTGTGTGGGGCAAAAAGAGGCATGGTGTGAGTAAGGTGCATTATAATGCTGTTATGGTGCATTGTCATGATGACAAAACCAGTAGCCTGTCTGCCACAAATCAGGCTGTTTTGTCGCACACTGTTGTGCAATATTTTCAGAACCTCTAAAGAGAAAACTTGATTAACATTGTGACCTGGTGGAACAAATGCCAAGTGCACTATCCGGTTACATCAAAGGGGAAAAAAAGACATCATCTTGATCTTTGATTTCATTTGACAAAAAAATTTGGAGGCAAGGTGATGATGGCATCTCCACTGACTTAATTGATGTTTGCTTGAGGGTTGTAAGAATAGCATCATGTATTGTCACCAGTAATGACCTTGGGCAAAAAATGTCTTGGTGGATGTGGAGCTGTTCTTTCAGAACATGCCATGTTTCCACTAGATGTTCTTTTGCTGATCTGTCGGAACCCAGCACACAAACTTCGCAGTGACCCTTTTCATTCTGAATAGTCCATTCAAACTCACTGAACTGAGCTCCCATCTCTTCAATGGTCCACTGATGGTCTTTGAGGCATGAATTTTGTCTACATTTTCATCTGTTCAAAAAGTTGATAGATGTAGAATGAGGTTTGCGATCAATTGACACGTCACCTTTTTGGAAATGAGAAAACCACTCGTACCTTTGGATTTTTCTCACAGTGCGGTCATTGTAAGCTGTGTACACCATCACAACAGTTTCGGCAGCATTTTTCCTGAGCAGGAAACAACATTTCACAGTCTCACACTGTGTTCTCTAAAGTTGATCATCACAAAAAATGAGATTCAAGTGAAACTGCTTTTACAAAAATATTCACTGGGACCAGAGAGAACCTTCCCAGGTAACACCATTGGGTGCACTAACTCAGAGTGTTTTCCTGCTCGCCTAGCAGGAAAAATCCATACTACAAAAGCTCCGCCCAGCAGAGATTTTTTTCCTTTTGAGGTGGTACACCCTTGTATAAGTGTGGACTAATAAATACTGCATATAATTTTTGTTCCCTTCAATTGAGTCTAAAACAAATAAATAACACTAATACTTAATATATTGTCATTGGGCTCTCAAAAACTTGTTATACTGACTTTAAACCAATGATTCTTTTACATGCCTTTTTAAAAAGCATACTACCAACAAATGGTGTTACATTGAAATAGTATCTAATTACTGCAGTGGGTAGAGGAAATAATAGAAACTATAATTGTGGTCTGAAAATACTGCTATTTAAGACTTGCATACTGCTGTTAAGATTTATGATCATACTAATCAAGTTGATGCCAGGGTTTATTTCATAACGGGAATTTTATGATTCAGAAAAACAAGTATGATGGCTGAAAACAAGTTAAATAGATTTTTGTTCAAAGCATTGCTCCAGAGAATGATGTGAGCACATACTGCAATGATTCTCAGGGAATTCCTCTGTTCCCCCCTCATGGTTCCCTGGATCCTAGTGTGATTTATCTAACAGCCAATTTGGGATATTTCTGGTTTGATCATTATTATAAGTAATTATTGGGAAGAAGGGCCATGCAGTGTACTGATAATTAAAATTAATATAATTATTCAAAGATTAATGACTACTTCATATCTTACCTGCATTGAAGTATTCCTTGCACATATTATCTATTGCCTACAACATGTTTAGCTTCACTATAAAGACTGGTGGAGGGATAAGAAGAAAACCTGGGGCTTTATTCGGTGCCATACCAAAGGTTTTCTTCACATTTGATTCTATTGTGAATGTTTGCCCATTAAGAGAATAAATACAACATAAGGAAATGAGTTTCATTTGTAATAAACATCACAACGTTTTTCTGCATGTATGTGTGGCCACTTACCAGTATTCAAAACTATGAAGAGGTCGCCTTCCAGACACTTAGAAATGTGAGCCTTTGTTTGGTATAATCTTCTGTAGTCAGAAACACAAACACATGGAAGAAACAAGAATTTAAATCTTAAATTTAAATAATCCCTACATTGGAATAAGGCTAGAAATAAATTAACTTTAAGTCATTTTGCTGGATCCTTTAACACATTGCATTATTGGAAGTAAATTCAAATCATATTTTATTATCAAAAAATATTTCCCCTATCTTCCCCCTTTCCTTTCCTCCTTTTTTGTCCCCTTTTCTCTCCTTTCCTGTTTTGATATATTCTTTTAGCAAGCACTTATTGAGCTCAAATTGTGTATAAACTGTAGTCAAATAGTCCAAGCATTGGCAGAAAAAAACTATGCTGAAACATGAGTGTTTATAGATACAACTCTAAGAAGTGTGCGTGAAGGAGCACAAAGGAGAGCTCTACAAGGAACCTCCAGTTCACAATGAGCACATTTGACAAAGAAGCAACACCTTCCCAGGTAACAGTGAGCATTTGTACCCAGAGGTGAGTGAAGATTTGTGTCTTTGTAGCTGTTCGGTGCTGTTGAGTTGAATTTGACTGGTCTTATAGACTAGAACTATCGCAGGGGTTTTCTTGGCTGCAATCGTTAAAGAAGCAGAGCTCTATGTCTTTCCCCCGTGAAGCAGCTGGGTGAATTCAAATTGCCAGCTTTGGTTTAGCAGTTGACTTGCTGGCAATTTGCTAACTTAGTATGGTTATTTTACCTATCGTCTTTGTAACTCTCACCACATGACTGAGGAGGAGCATGCTAATAACATGTGTGTGACTCTGATGATGGAACTGTGCATAAATTGGGTCATCTGAGAAGCAGGAGTGGGGAAATCTCAGTACCCTTCGGACAAGCACACCATGAGCAGATCGTGTCCTTTGGACCCCAGATTCTTGCACACAGAAGTAACAGTGGCAGTGGCACCAACACCAGCAGGTTTCCTGGTCCAAGGACTGAGTAAAACAGAGTATTCTCAGGCAGGAGACTGGCTTACAGAGTGTGGTGCCCTTTGAGCATTTGTCAGCACTGAAGTAGCTTTGTAACACCTGCTCAAGAAGAGAAGGGTTTGCATGAATGAGGGACTGTGAACCAGAGAGGCAAGGCTGAAAAGAGGATGTTCTAACAGGAGAAGAGCTATATCTTGATAATTTCTGAAGCCGATACGTAACTTGTCACTCTCTTTAATAAACTCCATAATCATGCACATTATAGTTACCTGTGTACTCTGTGTGTGATCATTGTAATGAATTAGTGAACCAAGAAGAGATGTGTCAGGGATGGTTTGTGTCCCAATAGGGGAAATAAGTTTAATAGATGGAAACATGCCTGACCTCTACCCCATAAGAACCAGTCTTGGGCTTGTGATTTTTCTCCTCCCACCTTGGGAAGTCAAAAGAACTTAGGCATGGCCCTCACATCATTCTTACAATGCCCTTCAACCATTTGTGATATCAGGGCTCCTTTTGATGTCTTTGTTACTGCAAGTAGTTGAAACTGGATGAAGCTTAGCGATATGGGAAGTAGGAAGTATAACTGTGGAAAACAAAAAGACAAGAATCAAATCATAAAGGGACTTTAATACTACTTGGGTTTTATCTAGTCATTCAACAAATATTAAACGAGAAAATTTTCTTTTACATCATTTGAAACACGCTGGGAATATGGCAGTGAAGAAGATGTCGAGTGTTTGGGCCCTGGCAGTCCAGGACAAGCACACACACAAACATGTGCACAACTCTATCTATGGTGAGAGGATAGAAAGAGATGCTCGTGCTATCTTAAAGAAGGTGAGCAAGAATGTTCTCCCGAGCACAGGTTATTTAGATAAGGGTTTATTGGGCTCCAAGGAAGTGGCATTTGAGCAAACATGAATGAAAATGAGAGAAAAGCCATGAGAATATTCTAGGCAGAGGCAGGGATGAACTTAGCAGATTTGAGACAACTGGGAAAGTAAAAGTATGGGGGAGAATGGAGGGATGAAAGGTCAGAGAGGTAGATAGGAACTACCTATGTAGTTATATAAATCAGAATTTGATTTTGAATTTCATTGTGTCATGAAAAGCTACTGAAGATCATGCAAGCAAACATGATTTAGTTTCAAAACAGCAATTTTGATGTTTTGTATATCTTAGTTGGATGGTGGTTTCACAAATACATTTGTCAAAACTCATGAAAACACATTTAATATCTGTAATTTTAGTACATGTACATAATCCCTCAATTATAAAAACTTTAAAAATATAACTTACCCTGTTGTGTGAAGCTTCATGTATGCATGTATGGCCAAATAATCTAAATCAAGGCTTGACAACTGGATTTTTTCTTAACATCAGTTGAAAGCCATTTAATACTAGAAAGAGATAGGGTCAAATTTACATTGCAGGAAAATACCTTGGACAATAGAGTTTAGAAAATGGATAAAAGAAACAGAGCAAAGAAGGTGATTAAAAATATATATTTTTCAGTACTCTAGAAAGGAAATTACAGGGAGCAGGTTTAGAACTGGTATAAAGAGTTATTTGCATGTTGTGAGCCAAGAATGAGAAATAAAAGTAAGCATAAATTTGTTTTTGTTTTTAAGTAAGATTTTATTACTTACACAGTAACTAGGCAGTACATGTCCAGCTTGGACTAGTTCCTCCCTCCCCTGAAAAGATCTTTATTTCAGGATGAGTTGACATTAAAATGTCTTCTATGCACACATAAGCCTTGATCTATGCAGGGGAGGAGACAAAGAGACCCAAAGCTTAGATTCCAGAGAGGTCTCTTTCTGGGGAGTCGTATAGACAGAGAAAGAGGGGAACACTATGGACACAGTGTAGTTTCAGGGTACATGATAGGCTCAAGTCAGTTGTCCAGATTTTAATGTCAATCCCACCTTTTTGGGATCTATGATTAGATCTTACCAGAAGGCAATTATATAGCTAATTATATACTTTAGCATTCAAGACACTCGGTAAAGTAATTCCTCTAGGGTAGATCTAGATCTAATTATATCCCCTAGATCTATTTACCCATTCTTTCAGTCCAATTTCAGTATAAAACATGGATGACAACATATAATGGATGGATGGATGGATATCTTGTGATAAAAGTTGTAGAAGCCCCCAATAAAATGATTTAAAACAAAAACTTAAAAAAATTGTTTTCTGTTCCTCTGCATCATGATTTATTCAACTGAATCAGGAAGTAGTAGTTAAAAGTGTAGGAGATGGATAATTCTCAGGTTCCAACTTTGGAGGTTGGATAGAAGACGATGTATTCATTGAGATAGATGAAAATATTGACTGGAAGGCACAGTCCGGTTTCTGACAGATTGGATTTGGGTGTTTAGGTAATTGGTGTTAGGTTCCATTGAGTTGATTCTGACTCATAGTCTCCCTGTGCACAGCAGAACACTTCCGGGCCTGGGCCTGGGCCATTCTCATGGCCAATACACAGAGTGCACAGAGTGCTATTCAATTGCCTTAGGTCATGCCTGACTCATGTCAACCTTAAGTACTACAGAAGAAAGCAGCAGTTGGTCTTGCATCATTTTCATAATTATTGGTATTGTTGGGTCGATTGCTGTGTTTATCGTGTCAAGCCATCTCATTGAGGGTATTCCTTCCCTTCGCTGGCATTCAACGTTATCAAGTACAGTGTCCTTCTATAGTGATTGATCCCTTTTTATGTGTCCAAAGGGAGTGAGTTGAATTCTTGGACGATATTCTGTTACCAATATGATTTTGGTTGGCTAATTTTCAGAAGTACATCATCAAGTCATTCTTTTTAGCTTACCTGAATATGGAATCTCAACTGAAATGTTAACCATGAATGGCTCTGCCGATGTTTGAAATTGTGGTGGCATAGTTTTCAGCAGAGCAACATTCAAGCTACCACAGCATGACAAACTAATGACACAGGTGGTGGGAACCTCTCCAGAGCTTTCATCAGTTAATAAGTAGTTTATAAGGCTTCATGTGCTGAGTAAAGTCAGGCATCTTATTTGATAAAACAAATCAAAGCAAAATAAAAATCTTATAATACATGTTTACATGAAATTATGATTTTTTTCTCTTACGTTCCAGTGCATGAACCAATGGCCATAGTTATTCTACTACCCTTGTGTTGTGAAACAGTGACTTTGTGTATTGTTTCCACCTTCTTTTGATGCTTCCTACATCATTCAATACATCCCCCATAGAATCTTTCAATGTTGTAACTTGACGCTTGGCTTTTTCTTTACTTCATTCAGTTTCATATATGTTGAGTGTTCTCTTTTGGTTTTCTAATTCTAGGTCTTGCACATTTAAATATAAATTTTTATTTGTCTTCTCTAGCTTCCCTTTGAAATTTTCTGTTTAAAGTTCTGACTTTATCATTTCTTCCACTTGCGTTAGCATAAAGACTAAATTTCATAATCTCTTTTGACATCCACTTTGATCATTTCTTTCTTTCTTGTTTTTTTAATGACCTTCTGCTTTATTCTTGTCCGATGTTTTTATGTTTCCCCATGCTTAATCAGGTCTTCTGCCATTAACATTTAAAGCACCAAATTTTACTACTGAACATCAAGAATTTCGGTATAGATTACAACTCAATGTAAAGAAAACAAAAAAAACCTCACATCAAGGCCAATGGGTAACATCATGATAAATGGAGAAAAGGGTGAAGTTCTCAAGGATTTTATTCTTCTTGGATTCATCATAAATGTTCATAGAAGCAGGAGTAGAGAGATCAAAGGACACAATGCATTGGGTGAATCACTTACACAAGACCTCTTTAAAGTGTTGAAACCAGGATTACTTTGACAGATAAATGCGTTTGAACCAGGGCATGATATTTTCAATTGCCTCATATGCATGTGAAAGTTGGACCTCGAATAAGGAAGATGTAAGAAGAATCAAAGCATCTGACATAGTATTGGCATTAGCAAATAATATAAAAAGTACCATGGGTGGACAAAAGAACAATCAAATCTCTTTTGGAAGAAGTATAGACAGAATGCTCCTTGGAGGCAAGAATGCTGACTTCACCTCATGAACTTTGGACATGTTGGCAGGTGAGAAGAAAAGTCCCTGGAGGAGGACGTCATGCTGGGGAAAGCCAATGGCAGTGAAAAAGAGGAAGCTCTTCAACAAGATGAATGGACACGGTGGCTGCAATGAGGCCAACCATAGGAACAATTGAGGGTGGTGCGGGCCTGGCCAGGATCTGACCACATAGGGGTGCTAACAGTCAGAACCAATTGAATGGCACCTAATCACAAGGACACAGTGTAAGAGCTCTGGTAGCAGTGTCGGTTACAGTTTACGCTGTTGAAATGTTAGTAGCTCAAATCTACCCATAGCGCCATAGGAGCAAGATGAGGTTTCTTCTCTGGGAAAATTTACAGCACGATCTTGGAAACGCAAGGGCAGTTCTACTCTGTCCTAAGCTATTGCTAAGAGTCAGAATTAAATCAATGGGTTTGAGGTTTTTTTTCCCCCTTTTGTATATTTCTTACCCCATTTTGTGTATGAACTGACACTTATTTCATGTAAATGATTGTTCTGAGCTGCTTCATCTTTACATGTATTCTTTTCTTTGTGGTAGACTGATTACCAAAATTTCATCCAAAATTACCCACTTCTGGTGTGAATTTTCTGCATAATCCTGGGAATGTGAATATGATAGATTTTATGTCTATGATTAAGGTGTTTTTTTTCAAATAGCACAATTTAGGAGATATTTCAGATGGCTCTGCATTAAATGGCTAAAATACCAAGTGACACTAATCATGTCTGTGTGAGCAGTACGCCTCTCCAGTAACTTATGCAAAGAAGATTAGCAGCACATTGTGATTTAAGAAAATACTTGCACTACTTGAGCTCATCACACTAATAATGGAGGGTGTGGGGGGGATTCACATGTAAATGGTCTCTGTAGTTCATATCCATGTTGTTCAGGAGCCAACTATACTTTAAAAACTAGATTTTTCTTTGGGTGGATGCAGATATTACAGAGATGTGCTCAGATTGACATGACACAAAGCATCTCTCTGCCTTGCAAATGGACCTTTGGCAATTTTACCTAAAAAATAGGAGAATCAGGATCTCTGTCCTTCATTTCTACGAAAATGAATTCTACTAACAGTTCAGAATATTAGAAGAGAATTTCAAGTCCTGAGTGAGAACTATCAATGCCAGAAAACAAGGTGCTTTCAGTCCTGTGAGACTGAGCAGGGAATGCAGTCATGCTGGGCTCAGACTTCTGAACTACAGACATTGTAAAATTAAAAAATAAGAACAAAAACATTACTGTCTTATTAATTCTGATTTATGGCTACCCTGTTGTGGTAGTTATATAATCATTTGTCAATTTGAGAGGATTAAGAGTGAAGGGGTAGAGTCTAGCCTGTCAATCAGAT
>NW_022103906.1:37169505-37185268 GCF_000313985.2 Echinops telfairi
GGCTAATATTGGACTTATAGAATTGATCTGGATTGGGCTTGCATCTTGGTCTCAATATTCATTTGCTCTTATATATAAATCTCTTTCTTATACACATATGAGTTTGTCTATGAATTTGTTTCTCTAGTCTACCTGAACGAACATACATTTGCTTTACAATGTATGGAATCCTGGGCTTTAAGCTTCATAAAAGCAAATTGTCAGGCCTTTCTTGCTCGGCACTACTGAATTGGATTCAAACCATCCATGATCCTTGAATGGGGTGATGTTTTATGCTGCTAAATTGGTGGTATTTTGTGATACAGCAATAGTAAACTAGTAAGCACATAATGCTCAACAAGTCATGCTGAGACTCAGAAAGGTTAAATAGTATGCCCAAGCACTCAGTGCTGCTAAAAGTGGAGCAGCAGGGATTTGCACCTAAGAGTACCTGACTCCAAATCCTTTTTCCTTCATGTAATTCATGCAGAAAACTCACAGAATCAGCATTAAAGTGTAAGTGGGTGCCATGGCAGAACTGAAATGTACCGTCTTCTCAGTAAGATCTTTGTTTTCCGGCTCTGAGCTGCTTTACTTTTATGCTCATACCAAAACATAGAGCTGGTGTGCTCTTGAGCATCTATTTCCTGGACCCCAGGGGGAGCGGGGATCACTCTTCTCATGTACCAATTAATCTTTGACCACTAAAACTAGCTACCAGAGACATGAGGTGTGAAATGGAGCCTTGATTTTAAAAACTGAACCAAGACCCTTGATAGATTTCGCCTTGTTTGTGAAATAGAGGCTAATGATTTTAGCACACTACTCACCTGGACTAGATAGAAGGGAATTTGTTTGGGAGGAACTGTAGGACAGCTAACAAGGGTCTGAGCCAGCAGACTTCTGCTGTGGCTATCCCTCATCTGCCTGTAGGGAACAAAGGCTTGAGCAAATAGAACTGAGTTCCTGGGCTATGTAAATGACTTCCATGCTTAGCTGCAATACGGAAGTTTGGAGGTTTAAGTCCTATCAGATGTGTCAGTCCTTGAAAGAAAGGACTGGTGATCTGTGGTGAGAAAAATCATCTATAGCAAACCCAATGAGACAGAGTCTAACACATATTGTTGCTATGAATCAGAGTTGATTCAATGGCATTGGTAAACTGTGTATTTATGAAAAGATGTTAATATCTTCATTATATATTCAATAACTGGTATATAATTCAACTATTCCTGCACTTGTTTCCTTATAAGATGTCAATGAGTCATTTCCAACCCATAAGGACTCTATGTACAACAGAGCAAAACACTGCCCTGTCCTGTGCCATCCTCCAAATAGTCCTTATGTTTCAGCCCATTGTGGCAGCCAATGTGTCAATCCCTCTTGTTGAGGTCCTTTCTCTTCTGTGCAGCTCTCTACCAGACAGGTTCTCTTCTTCAGGGAAGGGTCTTTCTTGACAATGTGTCCAAAGTACATAAGGCAGAGTCTCAGCATTCTCGCCTCTAAGGAGCATTCTGGTTGTACTTCTTCCAAGAGAGATTTGTTTGTTCTCTTGCCAATCCATAGCATTTTCAATATTCTTCACTCACCTTATAATCTAAATGCATTAACTTTTTATCATCCTTATTTAATGTCCAATTTTCACATGCATATGAGAAAATGGAAAATATCATGCCTTTGGTCAAGAGCATCTTAGTCTACAAAGCAACATTCTTGCTTTTCCACATTTTATAGGGTTTTGTGCAGCAGATTTACCCAATGCAATGAATCCTTTGATCTCTTGGCTGCTGCCTCTATAAGCACTGATTGTGGATACAAGCAAAATTAAATCCTTGACAATTCTAACATTTTCTTTGCTTATCATGGAATTGTCTATTGATCCAGTTGTGAGGATTTCAGTCTATTTTACATTGAATAGTTATCCTTAATAAAGATCCTTGATTTTTATCATGAAGTGTTTCAAGTCCTTCTAAATTTCAGCAAGCAAGGTTGTGTCATTTGCATATAACAGGTTGTTAATGGGTCTTCTTCCAATCCTGGCACCACATTCTTCTTTCTATAATCTAGCTTCTTGGCTTATTTGCGCAGCATAAAGATTGAATAAGTATGGTGAGAGGATGCAACCATGATGTGCACGTAACTTGATTTTAAAATATGCAGTATTCCCTTTCACACAACTTTCTTGTTTTTCTTTCACATAGCTGCCTCTCGATCCATGTAGAAGGTCCAGATCAGCACATTGAAGTGTTCAGGAATTCTCATTCTTCTCAAGGCGACCCATAGTTTGTTAGGATCCACAAAATTGGATGTCTTTGCTTAGTCAGTAAAACACAAATAAACATCTTTTTCTATTCTCTGCTTTCATCCAATACGCATCTCTCATCAGTAATAATATACCTCAGACCAAATACACCTCTCCTAAATCTGGCCACTCCCTGTCAATGCCTTGCTGCCGCTGCTGTTCTCAGGTCTCCAGCAAAAGCCTACTTGTGTGTGATATTTATGGTTTTGTTCTATAATTTGAAAATTCTGTTGGGTCACCTTTCTTTGGAATGAACACGAGTATGGATCTCTTCTCGTCAGTTGGACAATTAGCTGTCTTCAAAATTTCCTTGCACAGAGAAGTATAAATGTTCCTAGTGTTTTATTAGCTTGTTGAAATATTTCCATTGTACTCCATCAATTCCTGGAGCTTTGTTTTGGCTGCTGCTTTCACTGCAGCTTGAAAGTCTTCCTTCGGCACCATTGCTTCTTGTCCATGGGCTGCCTCCTGAACTGGTGGAATGTTGACAACTTCTGTTTGGTACACTGACTTTGTGTATTCTTTACATCTTCTTTTGATGCTTCTTGGATCATTCAATATTTTGCCTGTAGAATCTTTCACTATTTCAGCTCAAGCTTTATTTTTTTCTTCAGTTTAAAATATGCTGAGTGTATTCTTCTCTAATTTATAACTTTAAGTTTTTTCACATTTAATTATAATAATGTTTTACTTTGCTATCTCTAGCTGTCCTTTGAAATTTTGTGTTCAGATCTTTGACTTCATCATTTCTTCCTTTTACCTCAGCTACTCTACAATTAAGAACAAGTTTCAGAACCTCTTCTGCTTCTACTTTGATCATTTCTTTCTTCCCTGTCTTATTAATGACCTTTTGCTTTCTTCATGAATGGTGTTCTTGTCCTCCCAAAGCTCATCAGGTGTTGTGTCATTAGTGTTCAATGTAGTACATTTCTTCTCCAAATTCAGATAGGATATACTCAAGGTCATATTTTGGTCTTTATGGACTTGGACTTGGTTTCCTGTTTTATCAGCTTTAACCTGAACTTAGTTATGAGCAATTGATGGTCTCTTCCACAGTCAGCCCCTAGCCTCCTTTCAGTTGTTGATAATGGAGCATCTCCATCATCTCTACCCATCGATGTAGCCAGTTTGGTTTCTGTACATTCCATCTGAGAAGTCTCTGTGTATAGTTGCCATTTGTGTTGTTTAAAACAGCCATTTGCTATAACAAGCTGTTGGTCTTAGAAAATTCTATCATGTGATCTTCAGGTTTATTTCTATCACTAAGACATATTTTCCAAGTACAATTTCTTCCTCTTTGTTTCCAACTTTAATTACAATCATCAATAATTATCAATGCATCTTTATGGCATATTTGATGAATTTCACACTGAATACATGTCTACAACTTCTTTATCACTAGCTTTAGTGGTTTGCATATACATTTGAATAATAGTTGCATTGATTGGATTTCCTGTACAATACTGTCTGTGATGGCCACACAAGGAAATCCGATTGAGAAGGCAATTCTTGCCCAGTCATATACTGAGTGCCTTCAGATCTGAGCCACTCATCTTCTGGCATGGTCTCTGACAATGGTTTGCTTCTGTTCATTAGCCTTCAGTACCCGGCACTGTTTGGATGCCATGCATCAGAATTTCAGAGGCTAATTCCTATGAAGTAAACAGCCAATTCCTTCTTTGTAGTCTGTTCTTAGTCCGAAGTTCTGCTGAAAACTGTTCACTTTGGGTGACACTGCTGGTATTAGAAACACCAGTGATGGATTTCAGCATCTTCGCAACATGCAAGCCACCACCCGTATGACAAACTTACCGACAGTGGTAGCTATACTCCTTGGTATTCCCTTCATATAAAAAACAATATAAATAAAAACTACATATTCGTTTTCATGTCTTTAACAGGACTAGAGTCAGACCTCAAGGAAATAGTATAAGGCTTGAAAGCATACAAAAGTATATTACGGAGGGGGGAAAGTGCATTCAGTCCTACCCATGATTCTTGTTGTTTTCAGGTGCCTCAGTCAGTTGTGACTCAGCGATCCTCTGAGCAGCAGGAGGCACCAGCCCGCCTCCTGCACTGTGCGCACAAGGGGGTGATGGCGGAGCTCATCAATACAGCCACTGGACCAGTTATTCTTATGGAGGATCTTTCTCTCTTTTGTTGCCCTTCTACTTGCCCAAACATGGGGTCCTCTTTCAGGCACTGGTGTCTCCTGACAACATGCCCAGAACATGTGAGATGAAGTCTCAACACCTCGCCTTCAAGGAGCCTTCTGGCAGTACTTCCTCCAAGAAGATCTGCTTGTTCTTTGGCAGTACGTTCCATATTCTTCGTCAGCACCATAGTTCAAATGCATCCCTTCTAGCTTTGGTCTTCTTTATGTAATGCCCAACTTTCATATACATATGAGACAATTGACAACACCCAGCATGATATACTATTATTTTAGAGTAAGTGCAAGTTATTATTATTATTTTTATAGAAAGCATAATTACACATATAAATCATTTGAAACTTTGAGCTTGCAGAGATGGAATCACTTTTTCTGGTCAGGAGTTGACCATTTTCCCTTTGATAAAATTGTAAACACACGCACACACACACACACACTTTCTACAATAAAATGATCCAGTTTATCATCTTGAATCCATCCTTACTTCACCTTGAAAGATGCTCAGGTTACATGTTAAGTGTACTCAGTTACACTGACCCTCTGGATCCTGACCTCTCAGAGACAGGAATAATGTTAGTTATAGCTGAGTCTGTACTTTTCTTAGAGTTGAGTAGTCCTGCCTGGGATAAATGGGGTTATATAGTTACCATCTATATCAGAAGCATAAACTAGGCTAGCAAAAACTACAAAATGAGATGCTGAAATTGGTAGGGCAAAGAAATGAAAATTTTCAGCTCCTAAAAGGGAATTACCCTCCAAAGTAAGTGCAGGGGAAAAAATGAAGAAGACGAAGAATTACCAAGGGAGAGTTAGAGAGTTACTTAAAATACATTTTTATGCATCTGACAACAGCAAGGAATTTTTCAGTATTGGGCAGCATTACAGTTTGCCAGAGCTATAAAAAGGTTATGTAAACAGTAACCCCAAAGGAATAGAAAGACATTAGAATTTATAGGCCAAAATTGTTTGCTATGTAAATGAAGCTTTCAAATCTATATGGTTTATGGAAATTAATGTCTTTTATTTATTGCTTAGCTCCAAGATTAAAATTGGAGCCACACTGATTAGGTAACATTACAAATCAATTCCCATAGAGAGAAATAATAATAATATATCAAAGTACAAATGCTCTGATTAACCAACTTGATACATAAGAAGGAAAAAGATGTGTGATTTGGGGGGGAGGCTGCTGCTTTTGAATGCTAGTCCGTTTTCTCCTTATTCCTCCCAAAACAATGGGCTGAAAGTCAGCAGACAGGCTGGCGATGGCGCTTCCTACTTCAGTGAACACACAGGGAGGAAAACTAGGGAGAGAAAGGTCTGGGCTCCGTTCCTGCAAGTTCATATCAAATCACGTGAAGTTCATCTCACTGGCTGTGGCAGCCCGTCAAGTGCTACAATCCAGGTAGTGTTTCGCCAAAGAGCAGGCAGAGAAGAGAACAGAATGTGTGACTGGACTCTATCCTCTAACTCAAGTCTCCCTGTTTTTTTGTTTGTTTGTTTGTTTGATTTTTATTCTTTCAGACTGGAGAAGGGAGTTGGAAAGTTGTCAAATAAAGTTTGATGCATTATTATTAAAGGATCAAAATATGTATTATCTACTTCAGTCATGTATACTAGTGACCTATAAAGATTGATAGAATCTCTCATGACCAAACGTATAGACTATTTCTCTCCCCACCCAGTAAGGAAGACTGGTTTACTAAAACGTGAAAGGATAACAGTCTACTTAAATATCTGTGCTAGTTCAGTGCCCTAGGAGAAAGGGGAAAGGGTCAGCGTATACAAGGAACATGCTCCATGAGATGGATTGACCTAACAGTGGACTGACTCAAACACAGCCATGATCATGAAGACAGCAGAGACCTGGCAACAGAGTGTTCTGTCATACAGAAGCTTGCCATGTCTGAGACTGAGCCAACTCATTGGTAAGTAACAAGAACAATAGCGTATGGTTCAGAACCTTTCGTAGGAGCATCCTTGAGCAAAGGCAGTACTGGTAGGAATAGTATACCTGTGTCAGACTGAGTTGTCTAGAGAAACAAAACCAGTGACACTCATCTATGTCTAAGAAAGAACTTTCGATCAAAAAATAATCTTATTTCAAGAAGCCAGTCCAACCCGATCTAACTTAATTCCATGTGTCCAGTGCTAGCCACCAACCTCTTCAGATGAAAGTAGCTGCAGGTCAATGAGACAAAAAGGTGAAGTAGGATTCAGGAAGATCGCAGACTGATTGGTGACAAGCCATGTGGAAACTCAGCCAGGAGCAGGCAGCTCTCAGGGCAGGGGGTCCACCTAGGGCAGTCACTGAGGGCAGGCTGAGGAGGCATCCCCAGACTCCCACCTGATTGACAGGTTGGGCTCCCATCACTGATATCCCTACCTCCAGACAGATACTGTCAATTGACATGAAATCTAACTTTCACAATACCTAACTATGTGTAACCAAGCCTACTTCTGAGTATTCCTAATCCTTGCCCTGACAAATTTAGTCTCCACCAGGTCCTGGGTAACCCTCCAGTCAGGGCTAATTCACTCAGACCCTAACATCACATGAGGCTGACATCACCTGCACATGTACTTTAACCTTCTAGAGGACCATGGTGTTCTACGCTTTGGGCATCAGCCTTAACCTCATCTCAGTTTCCGGTTTCATTAGTCCTTGTCCTGTACCTAGTCTTCTCGTCACAACGAGAAAGGCTTTGTGTTAAAATTAGGATAGCATTTGATTCTGGAAGGACAGATAGGATTTGGTCACAGAGAAGCCAGTGGGAAAGGGAGGGAAGTGTATTTCTTGCAAAAGAAACATCATGAAAGAAGACATAAATGAGAGAAAGCAAGAAAATTAAAATTTCTTGCAGCTAGACTTGTGCATAAGGGACACAAAGCAGACATATGGGAAAGAAACGTCAACCGTTATGTTAGGGCCAATGAAGAGAATTTCTAATCTATAAGATGGGAGGACTTAATCGTATTGCCAATGGGGTACCAGGTCACATTTTGGATCCAGAGGCAGCCAGAGATCACAGGATCAGAGCTGTACTTGGGGAAGAGAAATCTGGCAGATAGCAATAGGTTGCATCAGAGAGCAGTTAAGGAGCCATAAAATCAGGGAGAGAGTAATTGTAAGTGTTCCTCAGCTCTCCGCTGAACTAAGGATTAGAACCACAATTACAAAAAAGAAAGGACTCAGTATCATTGCCTCAGGAGAAGAGTGGCTGGGCAAAAAATAAATAAAATAAAAAGCAGTATGAGTAGCTGACAGATCTTAGATTTTGTTTCCAAGCCTAAGATCATAGAAAACTTGAGTTTTATAGGAAATAAAGAGATGGAAAAGCAGAGTGCTCAAAAAGGGGACAGTAACTTCTCCAGGCTATAAAAGCAACTCCTGTGGACTGTAAACAGAGCCCTGGGACTCCTGTGTTGTGGTCCCAACACTCCAGAAAGACTTAGCTGCAAGGTCCAAGATAAGCACATAGGCCTTAGGATTCTAGCCTCACTTCATACTATTTCCTCCCAGCTTGAGAAACCTAAAGGCATCCAGCAAACAAAGTGGAGATATAGCATATAATCACAGATAATGAACAAATGACACTCCCTTCTCCTGCCTTCCCACGGATGCCTTGAAACTGCCTGGCCCCGGAAAGCAGAAGTGAGGGACACCCCTACACATGCCGAGCTTGAATTGCTTGCCCATAGAGCAAAACAGGACTCAAGAGAGAAATGAAAGTGATTCAATGAGAATAAAAGGTGCTCTATTTCTTATCCACTGGATTTGTGCACCGATAGCCATATAATCTAAATACCTCATATATGTTTGCCTCATGGGCCTTTAGCACAGCAGGGGCTAAGCTGTCTGTACTCAATCAATAGGGGACTACACAAATAAGGGCATGAATATCAGAATAAATTCAATTGATAAATAATATTGCCCTCACTAGATAATAATGGAAATGTTCATTTGTATTTTTACTGCTGATATTTATGTATTTTTCACTCTCCCAATATCTGGTTTCTTTGTTTCAAGAATAAAATTACTAGATTGTGTGTACATATAATCCTGTTTGCTCCTCTGAAACTTCCTTAATATTGTTTAGTTTTTATTTACCTGTTCTTTGTTTTTGTTTTTTGACTTGTTGTTAAATCTTATAGATTTATTATTCCAGCAGGTTATAAATGTTTTGTTTATTTATGACATTAAAGGGTAACAAAACAAAACTATTTCATAAAAAATAAATTTAATTAGGCCTTTAAGAGCAACAAATGTCCACCAAAACCAACAATCAAACATGAAATCACTAGCTTTCCTTGCCACATTTTACATTTTTAAATTAATAGCTTGCATCAATTTACATTAGAACTGAGCACATTTGTTAAATAGTATCTGCCCCCAGATGTGTGTTTGTTTTCTGAATCAGCAGAGTACTACAACAGCCCATCTATTCATTCATTCATATGCACTGAGGACGTCTGGAGAGCCTGGAAGTGGGGTACAGCTGGAACTGTGCTTTCTCCTCATTCCTGTCATTTAGAGCTGAGGCCAGCTAGGTTTGGATGAATGAACAACACTTCTACAGCAAATTGGAAGTTTTCATTATGATGTATGATGAACAAGAAAACTCAGAGCTGAAATTTTCTAAATCTAATCTTTCCCATATACATATATGATGCAGCTCATATATTTTTATTCATTGCATGTACATAAGCATTGTTAGGTAAATGTTAGACCGGTAACCTAAAGGAAAGCAGGTCAAACCCACCATAGGCTCCCATGCTAACACTTTCTTGTGTAATAATTAATGCAAGACTCATTCTAAAGAGTTGGAGATTGATGATTTCTCAAATGGCCAACTTCCCACGCTACTACTCTGCTCCACTTCTATCTCCCCACCTCCCCCCTTCAGAATATTCCTCAAGTCCCCGGTACTGTGATTTGCTGAGATGTCCCACAGAAACGCACACAACTTTGAGGAAATATCTCGTGTGGTGCCAGCTGCTGCTCAGTCCAAAGTCAGAAGTGAGCCAAAGCAGGGTCCAGAGACAGAAGCCAAAAATGTCCAAAAGTCACAGCAGGTCTCGCTTCTACGAAAGCTTCGTGGGGAAAGAGAGGTCTGACTTCCCAGGTGAGATGGTATGTGCTAGGACCAGCATTTATAAGATGCTTTCTTAACGCACACCCTCTCCCAAGGTAAAATCAAAGATGCCTCCACGGAAATAAAGGGTGTAGCTTGGCCCACATCCTCTACCAAGGACAGGTTTCAATCGCTCCCCACTAGTCCATGAGCATAGTAGAGAATGCCATCCCCCCACCCCCATAGGCACATGTATGTAAAGCCCAGAATCATACTATATCATATAAGGAACCGTGGCTGTAAGGGCCATATTACTTGGCCATGACTTGGCTCCAAGAGAAAAAGATGAGGGTATCTGCTTCCATAAAAATTTCTGACCTCCATAGGATGCCTAGTGGAGCTCAGTCGAGGGCAATGTAACGGCAAAGAATTACTAAACCTGAATGAAGGCCGAAGATGATGGTGGGACAAGAGGGAATTGAAAAGGAAATAGAGAAAAGAACCAGGAGGCAAAGGGCAGGCATGTACCTATGTAAATATATACATATAAATACATATACATATAAATATGTAAACATATACATTCAGACAGGCCTAAATACAGACATGTGCCTTTGTAAATATATATATATATATGTATGTATGTATAATGAGAGGGGAATAGAATGATATACTCATATCTATATGTTAAGAATTAAGGTTGCAGATGGATATTGGGCCTTGACTCAAGTACTCCCTCAGCACAAGAACACTTTGTTCTAACAATCCAGCATTCTGTGATGCTCACCTTCCCAACATGATCACTGAAGACAAAATGGGTGCATAAGCAAATGTGGTAAAGAAAGCTGATGGTGCCCGGCTATCAAAAGATATAGCATCTCGGGTCTTAAAGGCTTGAAGATAAACAAGTGGCCATCGAGCTGAGAAGCAACAAAGCCCACATGGAAGAAGCATACCTGTCTGTGTGATCATGAGGTATCCATGGGGTCAGGTGTCAGGCATCTAAAACCCAGAACAAAACCATGCCCAAGGAGAATGGGAGGGAGGGGCATGGAGTGGAGACCCAATGCCCATCTGTAGACAATTGGACATCCCCTCACAGAGGGGTCACAGGGAAGAGCTGAGCCAGTCAGGGTGCAGTATAGCACCGATGAAACACACAAATTTCCTCTAGCTCTTTGGTGCTTCCTTCACCTCACTATCATGACCTCAATTCTATCTCACAAATTGGATTAGACCAGAACATGGACACTGCTACAGAGAAGAGCCTGCAACACAAGGAATCAAGGAAAGATAAACCCCTCAGGGCCAACAAGGAGAGTCAAGATACCAGAAGGATTAGGGGAGAGTTGGGGGAGAAAGGGGAAATGGATCACAAGGATCAACCTAGAACCCCCTCCCAGGAGGATGAATAATGGAAAAGTGGGTGAGGGGTGACGGAGGATGATGTAAGATATGGAAAAAATAATCTATAACATATGAAGGGTTTATGAAGGAGGGGGGTGGGGAGAAGAAATGGAGAGCTGACATCAAGGGCTCAAGTGGGAAGAGAATGCTTTGAAAATGATGATGGCGGCATATGTGCAAAAGTGCTTGACACACTGGATGAATGTATGGATTGTGATAAGAGATGTAAGAGCCCCCAATAAAGGTATTTAAAAAACTGTCTGACCTCAGAAATTCTATATGGGTTGGAATCAACTCGATGAGAACAGGATATATGTATAAGAATAAATACGTACCACATTGGAAATCCATGCTGGTAGTAACTATGAGAACATCCTAGAAGGAAGAACAAAAACAAAGCAATGGCTTTGCATCAATCCATTCAGACATCTAGAAGAAGTCTGTATCACAGGAATGTAAGGATTAGTGGGTATTGCTAATCTTTTTTTCATACATTTCACTACAGAAATTTATAAAAGGAAAAAACTGTAGAAGTTTAAAATAATTTTATAAAATTCAGTTTCTCTCCTTGGCACTGCCAGAGCCTCTATGTCCTTTCTGCTCAATCTCCCTCTGGCTCTCTTTTAGGGAGCATCTCTGTGTGAGCCCATGTCCTTTGCCGCTGGATCGGGGCACCAGCATCGCTCAGCATCCCACCCCATCACTGCAGCCCCTACAGAAAGCTTCCTGGCTTTGAACTAAATATCTGAGTCACACTGGAAGGAGAGTCCTTCACGACTCCCACCCTTTTCCTACTCTTAGCAATTGAATGTGTTGTCATTCAAACACACTAGGTAGAGTAGCAAAAAAAGTTTATCCAAAGAGCTTCCATAACAGAAATAACAAAAAGAAGAAAGGAACATTAAAAGGAAGGAAGAAACTGAAAACAAACTTTTTGTTGTGGGTGTTTAAAGTCATAAATAAAATAACCAGTCCTCAAAACTTCAATTATAAACAATATAAACAAAATAAATCTCATCACTATTAGTATGCAGAAGTTTGAAACAGTAAGATTTTGTTCCAAGCTAATAACAATGATCGCTGTGGGTCATCCTGTCTGTGTTTGAATCCCAACACCATAAATGATTGACTGCCTGATCCTGGACAAATGACACAACCTCTGGAAGTGTGTTTTCTTCATCATGTAATACAACAGTACCTACTTCATAGGGTTGTTGTGACCATTCAATTACTCAGTACGTGCAAACACAAAGTACTTATAAGAGTGTCTGGTGCATAGAAAATGCTACGAAAGCATTTGGTAAATAAAACTAACATTAGCAAGGGTATCGGGAAACTAGTCATTCATCATTTATTTTCTGAGCACTTGGTATATGGCAGCCATTATTTTAGATGCTGAGGGTATAAGACAGGCTCTCTTCTCAGTGGAGAGAAAGAGAGGCAGATGCTTACCTATAAAAATAAATCATTTTATGAGATAAATTTGTACTGATAAGTCCTATAGAGTGACAAGGAAAAGTAGCTTCATCTAGAATTATCAGACACTTTTATTAAAGAGAGTCACAATTTAGTTGTAAGCGGGAGGACAAGAGGAAACCTTCCCGCAGTGCAGGTGGGCGGGGACAAAACAAGCAGAAGAACCCTACGTGCAAAGTCCAGACTTGTTTTTCTTTTCCTGCAATAGTACTGATAGAAAAAAAAATTGGAAGGTCATTTTTAGAATTTGTCCAAAAATTCATATACCATGATCCAGTAGTTTAATTTCCATATTTGCATTCTACTTACATAGTTATAGCAACTCATACATAATATTTATAGTAGGATAAGAAATAAGGGAACAAAGTATGATAAATGTAGACTATGGGATACTATTCAGATAGCAAAAAAGCGTAAGACTAACTTGGGTTCGAAGCCAGCCATTTTCTGAAATGAAAAGGATTCAGATGCAAACCTACCAGACATGGGCAGAATTTTGGTCTCTAGATAGCTGTCTGGAATTCATGGAGTGTTCCATTCTTACTTGAGAAACTGAAAACTGAAATACTAGACGTTACATGGTCTGACTAACAATGTCAGGACTTAGGAGAAGACTTAATCAATGACTAGGAGGCAAGTGTCACCAATCCATTGCAGTAACGCTAATTCCAGATGTTTATTCCAGTCCCTTTCGATAGTGGGCCATCAATCTGAAGTCACTTTTTAGGTTCCATGAGTAAAACTGGAGTAAAAGCCACTTTAAAGAGATAACTTCAAGGCTTCTATTTGGCTTCATTGGTGAACTATACCCTTAGAAAGCTAAGATCATATTCCAAAGGGAGGATCGTCACTGTTAGATGCCGTTGAGTTAGCCTCCACCTCTGCCTCCAACCCCACGCGCAAGGGAACGCAGTGCTGCCTGGTCCTATGCCATCCTCGTGATTGATGTGGATCCGACCGTTCTAATTGTATTAATTATTTTTTGGAAATAAGTATCCAGGCCTTTCTTTTTAATTCACCTTTTCCTGGAAGCTCTGTGGAAACCTAACCGGGACATAACTACATAGAAGCTTCCATGAGAGACAAGTGGTAGGTTGGTCAAAAGATGCATTGGCTGGAAGTGGAACTGGGTCTTCTACACAGAAGATGAGAATTGTTCCTACCATTGAACCACAAACTAACATTCAGGCAAGGGGGACAAAATCAGCAATGTAGAGCTTCATTGGGCCAACTAGTTTATGAAGGTAGCCTGGTTCCATTTCAAAGGTCATGAATTGAGTAAATCCCATCAGATGACAAATAGGAGACCCATAACCCTGACTCAGACACAAGTGGAGCAATTGAGTCTATACGTACTTGCTTTTCCCTTTCATTAGAATCAAGAGACTGAACCCTGAAAGGGCTCATAGCTAAGGTGGAAGTCATTTCCTTTACTGACGTTAGCTCCGTGCATAACCGACACTACTCACTCTGGCTCCTCCAGTGCCAACTGAAGGTCACTGAGTTAATCCGATCCAACTTTCTCCTCCTTGCCAGCTCTCTACCACATTTTAACCTGAAACCACAGAGTTTCAAATATTGGTGGTATAGGGTGCATCCTGTGAAAGAGGCCTCCTTCCTAAAGCTCCAGGCACAGCTCTCTCCCCTACAACCCACTCAGAGTCACCGCCAGAGTCTGACCTGCCAGAAAGAGCCATTCTCTAGGATGGCGGCGTGCATGCATTCTCCCAGGGGTAAAGACGAAGAGACAGAGCTTCAGCAACCACTTTATTAAGCAGACACATGTCAGAAAGAACCCGGGGAGGCTGTAGGAGAGAGACTGAAACTGTCGAGCGCTTGACAGGAAGACGAAGAAAATCAGAAGACCTTCTAGCGGAATTTCATACTAATTTTATTGACAGAAGATCAATTTGCTCCTGGTGTCATTAGCTAAGAGTATCTCTTTAGAAACTTTTACCAAGGGATAGATGATGCTTTATTCTATACCAGGAACACAGAGCATGCAGTTTCCTGCTGGTCTCTTGTCACAAGATTAGGCTCATTGCTGATTTCAGTATTTACTGCATGTGTCTTATCTTGTGCAGGGTCTTTGAAACCTACACACTATTCCCCCAATGGAATGAATTTATTAGAAGTCATATATCACCTCTCAGAGTGTCTTCCGCCAATCAATATGCTGAAAGGTTCTGGGGAATAAGCGATAGCCATCACAGCATGTCCAATTTCTGTGGGGTTTTTCACTTCTACATCTGTTAAAGGTCAGAGACTATATTTATCGCAACCAAATAGACATGGATATTGAAAAGATATCTTTGTAAACATATTGTTTTGAAATGAGATGGGGTGTGGAAAAGCTTCCTTCTAGTTTCTGAAAAGTTCACATTAAAATAAAGTACACTACATTTGTGTCTGCTCTCGTCCATCCAACAAAGGAGGCTGGTGGCTCGTGGTTAAGCACTTGGCTGCTCACCAAAAGGTCGACAGATCGACCCATCTGGCCCCACTGCAGGAGCGTGAGGTAGCAGGCTGTTTTCAGAAAGACTTGGAGTCTTGGCAACACTGTGGAGCAGCCCCTCTCTGAGCTACAGTCTTGTTCTCTTCAGAACCGTTTCAACAGCACAAGGCTTGGTTTGGTTCGTCAAAGGATTCCAGATTATTTAAACAACTTTAATTAAATTGCTTCAGCATTTCTCAGGAGCAAATCAATATTTTTCACACTCTTTCTAACAGGCCAGGGAAATAAAGGCCTGTCCCTATAGCTCTGATTTCACATTCTCTCCTTGAAATATGGAAACTCCCCTTGAACATATTTAATTACAAGGTAGTATTTTGGGCCTCTTAATATGTCTTACTCTTTTTTCCTCAGAAATGAGAGGAATAAAACAGACCCCAGATAAGAATCTCAAAAATTTCATTTTTTGAGAGCAGAATATTAAAAGCAAAAACAGAATACACTTTTCATTCCTCAGATATTATAGGTCATCCAACTTTTTCCAGCTTACTGTAAACAAAAGAAATCCAGCTATATTTCAGAGCCCTAAGAACAAACAAATCTCGATTCATAGATGCAATAAAGACAAGTCTTCGCCTCTAACGTGTCCCTGGAATGCATCAGAAATCGTTCATCTGTAAACCCATGGAAGGGCGGGGGTAGGGGGTGACTTTTTCCTCTCTTCTCTTTGTAGGATAATTGGGTTTCTGCGTGTCTTTTGATTGATTGGCATTCTCTGCTCTCAAAATGTCTAATTGTCCACTGGGGAGAAACTTGTCTTCTGCAGAGAGCCTGAGATGTTGGGCTGCATCGGGCGTGACAGAGCACAGGAAAAGGTCATTCTGTCCTCTCTGCGGTGG
>NW_022103906.1:37185368-37220476 GCF_000313985.2 Echinops telfairi
TAGAAAGGAAAAATAAAAAATAAATAAAAAATAAAAAAGGCAAGTTAATGACTTGCATTTCTCCACATGGGGGTTGCTGTTTGTTTGTAAGAACCAAATTGCTATAATAATAGCTACACTTCTGCCACTTTCCTAGGTTCACCTTGGAGACGGATTTAAACTCCTGAGATGGAGGCTTTTTGCTGTGAAAGTGAAAGTGTGAGTGCCTGCAACTCTTCTTTAATGGTTTCTTGACGTGGAGGCCTTCTGCATTTCCTGCTTGGGAAGCCTCTGAGCCTGAGAACATCAGGCTGATTGGTATTTAGACTTGTGCTTAAGCAGCTTCCCTAGAGAATGCCAGTCCCTAGCGCTCTATGCAGAGTATAAAGCAAGGGGGGAACGACGGCCATTTGGCATGAGAAATTCTAGTTTTAGGAGTATACACATTTGCTTCAGCTGATAGGTTTTGAGAAGCTTTATCCCATCATCCTCTAAGGTAGATTTTAATAGATCTCCTTGGCCAGCAGAGGGTGGGCATTCAGCCTCTGTTTGCACATGCACTCTCAGGGAGCACAGTCTTTCCAGAAAGGGGCTTGTTTTTTGATCTACTGTATTCAGGTGCCATAGGAAAAGTTAATGGAAGAGGCAAATGAATGGCAACATCTTCTTACCCTCCTGTCATCACCAGGAAAGAAATCCGCATTGTCTTTCTAAAATCCATGGAGGGAGGCTTAGGCATACATACGGAGGGTAACCATAACTTCTGGATTAAGCCTGCTCTCCTGGCACGGTTCTGGATAAGGCCTCTTCTCATCCTTTTATGTCTCTTGCCTTAGATAATATATGATTACCCTCTCAAAGTGAGGTCTTCCCCAAGGGAAAGAATGAAGAGAAATATTTCAGAAATCAAAGATGGAGTGCTAGTCCTAGATCCAGAAGAGATTAGTAAAAACTGAAAAGGAAACAGAGTTTTGGCCAATTTCTTCCTCAAACCCTGGCTCTGCTAGCTATGTCTACTGGGGTCAGATGTCAGCTGCTAAGAACCCAGACTACATCAAGCTTGAGTAACAACGCGTTTGCATAAGAGCATGCTGCGAATCGATTATGGGGACTTGAACATATTCAAGGCAACCTAGATAGACAGAAGAATAGAGAACATTTCATCATTTTCTGGACACTAATATAATCCACCTGTCTCCAAAAACATGACTGAGTTTGAATTTCTCCTAGCCCTGATTAGTGTAGGCACAAAGTCCGAACTAATTTGATTTAGAAAAATTAAACAACGTGGTATTTCTTGCAGGCAGTTGCACAACCAGAACATCATACATACAATGTGAGCCGCTCAGGGCTCCTGACTGAATCATCGAAGTAATTGGGAGGCAGGTGCCTGTTGAGTCCGCCAGGTGGTTGAATCAGAGGCTGGTCTCTTAACCAGTAAGCCAGTGAGGCCAGACTTCTCAGTGGCCTGGAATTACTTCAAGGCCATGTGAGCCAAAGAAAGAAGGAATAGAAGGAATTTCTCAGAAAGGCAAGGCAGGGTCATTCGTTTGTTCAATTTGTCCAACAAATATTGACTCAGCACCATTAGCTTTGCCATGGCTATGATGGAGTACTGCATCTCTTGCCCATGAACTGAGAAGCTATGCCGAGATCCCTCCTCCAGAACAGATCGTTTCAGATTGAAGGCACCCATGGGAGAGCTGTGTGAGCAGAGGAGGTATTTTTTTAGTTTGGTTTTAAAATGTTACTTGGTAAAATATATATAACAAAAAGTGAGCCATTTAGACGATTTTCAAGTGTACAATTCAGTGACATCAATCATGCTCATCATTTTTGTGCCACAGTCAGTCACTATTGTTTATCTTCAGATGTTCACATGACCCCACACCAAACCTCATTACTCAGTCAGCAACAATTCTCATTCCCTCTTCCTACTAGTCCCTGACAATCACCAACAAATTTTGCCTCAATAATTTGCCTGCTCAAGATAATTGGCATAAATGTGATTATATAATATTTGTCCTCTAGTCTATGAATTAGTCACCATTTTTTGTTTTCCACGAAAGTGTGTTTGGCTGGGTTGAGGGGGGGGCGGGGGGGGCTCGGAAAGTGGGTGTTAACAAACCCAGGGACAAGGGAACAACAAGTGATCCAAAATCAGTGGTGAGGAGGGTACAGAAGGCCTGGTAGGGTTGGATCAAGGGCAATGTAACAGAGAGGAAACCCAAATGAAGGGTGAGCATGATAGTGGGACAAGAAGAAAGTAAAAGGAAATAGAGTAAAGAACTAGGAAGCAAAGGGCATTTATAGAGTTCTAAATGCAGGCATGTACATATGTAAATATATTTATATATTATGATGGGGAAATAAATCAATGTGCATATATTTATAGGTTTAGTATTAAGGTAGCAGATGGACATTGGTCCTCAACTCAAGTACTCTCTCAATGCAAGAACACTTTGCTCTATGAAGCTGGCATTCCATGATGCTCACCTTCCTGACAAAGCGAGTGCATAAGCAAATGTGGTGAAGAAAGCTGATGGTGTCCAGCTATAAAAATAAATAGTGTCTGAGGTCTTAAAGGCATGAAGGTAAACAAGCAGTCATCTAGCTGAGAAGCAACAAAGCCCACATGGAAGAAGCACACCAGCCTGTATGATCAAGAGGTGTCCATAGGATCAGGTATCAGGCATCAAAGAACAAAAAAAATCTTATCATTGTGAAAGAGGGAAGGTTTGTGGGGTGGAGATGAGCCTGTCAGGGCGTAGTTTAGCAACAATGAAACATACAACATTCCTCTAGTTCTTTAATGCTTCCCCCCCTCCTCCCCCACCACCACCACTATCATGATCCCAATTCTACCTTACAAATCTGGCTAGACCAGAGGATGTACACTGGTATAGATGGGAACTGGAAATATGGGAATCCCGGACAGATGAACCCCTTAGGACCAGTGGTGAGAGTGGTGATACCAGGAGGGTGGAGGGAAAGTGGGGTAGGAAAGGGGAACCAATTACAAGGATCTAACTCCAACCCCCTCTCTGTGGGACAGGCAACAGAAAAGTGGGGTGAAGGGAGACATCGGACAGTGTAAGACATGACAAAGTAATAATACTTTATAAATTATCAAGGGTTCATGAGGGAGGGAGAGCGGGGGTGGGTGGGGGTGGAGAATGAAGAGCTAATACCAAGGGCTCAAGTAGGGAAAAAAAGTAAATGTTTTGAGAATGTTGATGGCAACAAATGTACAAATGTGGTTGACACGATGGATGGATATATGGATTGTGATAAGAGTTGTACGAAATCCCAATAAAATGATTAAAAAATAATAATAAAGTATATTTGCCTGAAAGATAAAAACCACATCTCTATCAGAGTCTCTCCACTTGTGACTTCTGTTGTCGGGCTGAGTCTGGTAGAAGCAAGAAGATCTACTTTGACTTTCAGACAGTTTTGGCTTCTGTCTCTGGACCCTGGATTTGGCTTGCCTCTGCCCAACGTTCAGCTTTTGGATTTAACAGCATCCATAATCATGTGAGACAGTTCCTTAAAGCTTCCTGAGTTTCTGTGAGACACTCCAGAGAACTGCAAAACCCAAGGCAGGGGTATACTCAAGAGAAGAGTGGTGGAGAAGGAGGAAACTGACCTATTGGAAGTGTTGGACATTTGGGACATTTACTCTCCAACATCTTGGCATTAGTCTGGCATTAATTGTTCTAAAAGAAATTATTTCCACATATTCCTCAATAGCAACTCAATAGCAACACTACTCCAAGGATAGATTTCTGGAACAGAGAGCCTGAAACACAGACAGAACCAAAATCACAGTGGTGAAAAGCAAATATCTGTTTGAAATCAAGAGATCAAAATTGAATTATGATGAGATAAAGTCTAGGAGGATTACAAATTTAAATAAGTAACTAAATAATTAATTTTCTACCTCTTTCCTATAAGAAGATGATAATGCAGAGGTCTGCACAGAGCAGGTAATTAAGATGATATCCTGAGAATTACATAATCATCTCCTGTACATTTGTTTACATACATATAAACCGGGGTACAGATTCAGGTGACATGTTGCTGCTCGAGTTGCCTTCTAAAAACCCCCATAAGAACACACCCACTACCATTGAGTTGATTCTAATCTATGATGATTCTGTCCTTACAAAAGGTAGAGAGTAGAATTGCCCCACAGGATTTTCAAGACTAAAATTTATGGAAACATATTTCCCCACTTTTTTTCACAGGGTGACTGGTGGGTTTTGGCCATTGGCCTTTCAGTAAACAGTTGAATGCATAAACACTGTATCACAAACAAACAAAAGAGTGTCATTACTTACTTGTCATTTCTGATGATAGCAAACCCAAAGAACAGCTAGCGGATTTGAACTGAGAACCTTACAGTTAGCTGCTCAGTGCTTGCCAGGGCTCCCTACAGTATCTTCTAGTCAAGATATATTAAGCATGGTCATGGTGAAATGGTCCCTTAAAGGAAGCCATTCTTGTTCAAATTGCACTATTTTATGACTTATTCTAAGTCAAGGTTTATGAGTTAATAAACAATTGGAGGATTGTAATACTATGCTACTCTCTGCATATGTTTCAAAAATAATATGTAGCGCTTTGAAATCACAAATGATGAGTCACAGAAGAAACCATTGATAGTAGGGCCTGTTAGAATTCATGGAGCACCATCAGTTTTCTGCTCCTGACGAACTTTGTGGCTGCATGGGACATGAGATGGGCTTTGAGATATGGTTAAGAGATGAGGGAAACCGGAGGAATGGAGTTCATGTTTGTGCCACTCCCGGCCATGCTGCCGAGCATCAACTTCAACTACTACCTTAGACTCTCCCATTTGGTATTCTGCCAGATGCCTCTCACTGAATATCTAATAACAATCATGGTAATTAGAATTAGCAATGGCCTAGGCCTCCGAGGGACAATGATGACTATCTCTGGCAGGGATAATCCTCTAATCTGCAGTAAGAGCCTTCAGAATTAGTCCTGGGTGGTTTCCCAGGAGGAAGTTGGCTAAGTCCACTGTCAACTTTACTGAGGCCACCAAGAAACCAGGCCATGAAGGTGATCTTCAGCCACAGTCAACTTTGGCTAGACTCAAACCGGTGACACTGCAGTGGGAGGCCTTGGTCACAGACTGTCTTCCCTCTGCCGGGCTGCAGGATTCATGGCAAATGAATGATTTAAGCCTTGCAGCTGTTGCATTAAATGATTTTGTGCTACCACTACAATCCTCTTGCTCCTGCCCCCTTTCCCAAATAATTATCAGTTGCAGCACAGATATTAAAATGGCACTTTAAAAAATTAAAATAGAGTTCTAAAAAAAAAAATAGACCGCATATAGAATTAATTGCTGTATATGTGTTGAATTACTGAGAGACTTTATTTTATTTCTGTCATAGCAGAAAGTGCTCCATCAGGAGGAATTCATGTGGAGATACAACCATGTCCTAGTTACTTTGTGTTTAATATGCTTGAGATGTTTAATTATGTTTGATTAATTCATTTACTATCAAACTGCCCAAAGTCTTTGATGTGTTCTGCCCTGTGTAGCTTATCAGTGGGGTAGCCATGCAGGCCCAGCCTTGAGGGAGGGAACATAAAACCCTGGGAATAGGATAAAAACAGATTCAGGTTCAAACTCTGGTTCCATTCCTTACCAGTCAGGTGGGTTTAGAAAGTAAACACCTCTGAGTTATAGTTTTCTTATTTGGAAAATGAATATTAGAATGTATCTTGCCTGATAGTGTGTTGTGAAAATTAATGAGAAAATGAAAGTAGACATTTTGGACTTGTGACTGATTAAGGCAAGCACTCAAGAAATGTTTGTAATTACTATGATTATTTATTCTGTAGCATTATACTGACATATACTGTCCAATGAAGTAAAATATGCACAGAACATTGCCATATTTACCCTAAGGTGATAGACAGAACTCTTGGGGATAAGCCTCAACCTCAAACCTATCGGATAAATATCAAAGAAATACAGGTGTCTTCACTGTAATGTCCTTTATCATTTATGAAGAACTGCTGGCAAACTCAGAGAATTTAGAATCTAGAGGGACTCCTACAAAGTAAGGGCAAATAAGAAACCTGTAGATCACTTAACATTTTATAATTAAACTTGAAATGTTAAGTAACTTCAGCAAGTTTATACAACTAACTAATGGCCAAAGTAGAATAAGGACCCAGAACCCTGACTCTATGTTACTGTTTACCACATTTCCTAGAGGCAGCATATGAGACACAACCTGTAGTACTGAAGGAAGACCTTCAACCTACACTGAAAGCATCAGCCAAGCCCAGGAATACCAATTGAAATGTTTCAACAAACTGTTGAAGCACTAGAAGCACTCCTTCATCAATGCCAGGAAATCTGGAAGACAGCTCCTTGGCCAACTGACTTGAAGAGCTCCACATTTGTACCCATTCCAAAGAAAGATGACCTAACACAATGTTCAAATTATACAACACAATCATCATGTGCAAGTAAAATTGTGTTGAAGCTCACCCAACAACAGGTGCAGCAGTGTTTTCTCAAGGAGCTGCCAGAGTTTCAGGCCAGAGTCAGAAGAGGATATGAAATAAGGAATACCATTGCTAATATCAGGTGGATTTGGGCTGAAAGTAGATAATGCCAGAAAGATATTTATTGTTGTTAGGAACCATTAAGTTGAATCTGACTCAGGCTCAAGCCTATTGTTGCAGCCACTGCGCCAATCTATCTCATTGATGGCCTCCCTCTCTTTCACTGCCCCTCTACTTTGCCAAGCATGAGGTACTTCTCCAGGGACTGATCTCTCCTGACAATATGTGTAAAGGACATTGCCTGAGGTCTGACCACCCTTGCCTCCAACAGATGTGTCTTGTCCTTTTAGTAGTCCAGAGTCCTTTCAGTATGCTGGGCCAGCATCACATTCAAAAGCATCAAATCTCCATGCATATGAAGAAATATGAATATGAGGAAATTGAATATACTATGACTTGAGGAGGGCACACCTTAGTCCTCAAAGTAACATCCTTGATTTTCAATAATTTAAAGTGGTCTTGGGCTGCAAATTTATCCAATGTAATGTGTCTTTTGATCTCTTGAAGGCTGCTTCCAAGAGCATTGTTTGTGGATCCAAGCAAGATGAAATCCTTAACAGCTTCAATCTTGTCTCCATTGATCTATGTTATCTATCAGGACATTTGTGAGAATGTTGGTCTTCTTCACATTGAATTATAATCCATACTAAAGGTTGTAGTCCTTGACCTTCATCAGCTAGCGTTTCAATTCAAGATTGAGGCATTTGCATACCACAAGTTCTTGCTAAGCCTTCCTCCAATCCTGATGTCACATTCTTCTTCATATCATCCAACTTCTTTGATGAAGACACAACTCTGATGCAAACCTTTCCTGATTTTAAACCATGCAGTACTGTGGCATTCCCATGCTCTTGATCCATAACTGCTTCTTGGTCTAGGTACAAGTTCCGCATTAGCACATTGTAGTATTCTGGAATTTCCATTCTTCTAAAGGCTCTCCATAGTTTGTTAATGATACACACCATCAAATGCCTTCTCATTTTCAATAAAACACAAGTAAACATCCTTCTGGTATTCTCCATTTTCAGCCAAAATCCGTCTGACATCAGCAATAATATCCCATGTCCTTTCCTGAATCCTGCCTGAGCCTCTGGCAGCTCCCTATCAATGTACTGCTGGATGATCTTTTTTTACTGTTGGGTGATCTTTAGTAAAATTATACTTGTATATGATGTCCATGATATTGTTCTATTATATGAGCATTCTGTTGAATTATCTTTCTTTAGAATGAGTACAAATATGGAGCTCTTCCCGTCAGATGGCCACATAGCAATCTTCCAAATTCCTGGCATAGACGAGTCAGTGCTTCATCAGCTTGCTGAAACATTTCAATTGGTCTTCCATCATTTCCTGGAGCTTTGTTTTTGACTAATGCTTAACTTCTTCCTTCACCACCACTGGTTCTTAAAATATACTACCTCTTGAAATAGTGTCATTTCAACCAGTTTTCTTGTTTTGTTTTTTTGTACATTGTTTCTGTGTATTTTTCCATCTTCTTGTGATGCTGCCCACATCATTCAATATTTTGTCCATTGAATCTTTCAATATTAGAACTCGAGATTTGATTTTTTTTCTTGAATTATTTCAGTTTCAGATATACTGGGTGTGTCCTTTTTTCTAACTCTAGGTCTCTGAACATTTCATTATATTTTACTTTATCTTTTGGAGGTGCTCTTTGAAATTCTCTTTTCAGCTTTTTCACTTCATCATTTTTTCCATTAGTCTTCACTACTGTACAATTAGGAACACATTTCAGAGTCTCTTCTGACATGAATTTTGATGTTTTCTTTCTTCCTGTCTTTTTAATGACCTTTAGCTTTCTTCATGACTGATGCTCTTCCTATCCTTTCCATAATGCAACAGATCTTCTGTCTATAATGTTCAATGAGTCGAATCGGTTCTTGAGATGCTCTTGAAATTAAGGTGCGATACACTCAATGCAGCAGTTGGCTCTTGTGGACTTGTTTTGAATTTTCCTCAGCTTCAATCTGAACTTACATACAAGCAAGTAATAGTCTGTTCCACAGTCAGCCCTTGATCTGGTTTAGCTTCTGATATTGAGCCTCTCCATCATCTCTTCCCACAGATGTAGCAAATTTGATTTCATGTATTCCATCTGGAGAAGACCTTGTAGCCAGTTGTGTTGATGAATAAAAGGTATTTGCTATGAACAAATCATTGATCTTCCAAAATTCTATCATGTGATCTCCAGCTTTTTCTGGTCGCCAAGGCTGTCTTTTCCACCTACTGTTCCTTTGTCTTTGTTTCCACAGTTTGCATTCCACTCACCAATAATTACCGATCATTGTAACTATACGTTTGATTAATTTCAGACTGAAGAAATCAAAACTTCTTGAATAGCTTTCATTGGTGCATAAGTTTGAATAATAGTGGTATCATTGTAATTCCTTAGAGGTGGATATATATAGACCTACAACAGACAGCACTGTATTTCAAAATCGATTTTGAAGTGTCCCTTCTGACAATAAATACAAGGCGGTCCTCGTGATTGTGTCATTCCCAGCAGAGGAAACTATGACGTTTCTATTAAAAATGGCTAATACTAGTTCATTTCAGCTCACTGCCACCCAGAAGTTTGATATTTATGGGTTTGATTTCATCTTTGATAACTTCCAATTTCCCTAGATTCAGACTTGATATGTTCCAAGTTTGAATATTGATAGATATCTGAAGCTATTTCTTCTTAGCTTGAGTTGTGTCCAATTAGCAAATGAGGATCTATAACACTCCATCCCCAGAAATCATTTTATTGAGGGCTCTTACAGCTCTTATAACATCTCATACACCAATTATATCAAGCATATTTGTACATACGTTGCCATCATCATTTTCTAAACAGTTACTTTTAGAAATTACTGAGCCCTTGGTATCAGCTCCTCTTTTTTCCCTCCCTCCCCCCTCCCATTTTCATAACCCCTTGATAAATTGTAGCCTATTATTATTTTCATATCTTAACCTGACCATTGTCTCCCTTCACCCATGTTCCTGTTGTTCATCCCCCTGGGATGGGGGATATAATGCATCGATCATTAAGATTCCTTTCTTCCTTCCTCCCCCCACCTTCCCCTTACTTTCCTGGTATCTCTACGCCCATTTCTGTTCCTGAGGGGTTAATTGACCTGGATTCCCTGTACATGCTCTGGTCTAGCCAAAACTGAAAGGCAGGACTGGGGTTATGATAGTGGGGGGTGAGGAAGCCTCAAAGAACCAAAGGAATATTTGTGTTTCATCGGTGCTGTACTGCACCCTGGTTGACTCAGCTCCTCCTTGTGACCCTTCTGTAAGGGGATGCTTCATTGTCCACAGATGGGTTTCGAGTCTCTGCTCCAACGCCCCTCATTCTCAACAACATGTTTTTTGTTGTTGTTGTTTTGGGTCTGCTGGTGCCTGTTACTTTATTCTGATGACACCTCATGATTGCACAGGCTGGTGTGCTTCTTCCATGTGGGCGTCTTGCTTCTTTGCGAGATGGCTGCTTGTTTAAATTCAAGCCCTTCAGATCCAAGATGCTATATATTTTGATAGTCAGGCATCATCAGCTTTCTTCACTACATTTGCTTATGCACCCGCTTTGTCTTCAGCGATCACCTCCACAGGCTTTGACTCCATTCACATCACCATGTTAGACTCCACTTTAAGAAAACAGCTCCCCATCAGTCACATTTCTAGTGCCTTCTGGACCCAGGGGCCCATACTCTGGCACTGTCTCTGACAATGTTCTGCTTTCATTCATTAGGCCCTCAGTATCTGACAATGTTTCCATGCTTTACATAAGTTATGCAGAATGTATACATGGATCAGGAAGCAGTTTTATGTACAGTACAAAGAAATATTGCATGGGATAAAATCAGGAAAGGTGTGCTTTAAGGGTTTTATCCATTCATATTTATTCCATCTGTATGCTGAGCAAATCAGAGAAGTTGGATTATATGAACAAGAATGTAGCACATAAGTGGAGCAAGGATTGGAGGAAGACTTATTACTGCAATATGCTTATGACAGAATTTTGCTTGCTGAAAGTGAGGAAGACTTGAAGCATTGCTGATGCAGAGCAAGGACTTTAGCTTTCAAATTGGACTGCAAGTCAATGTAAAGAAAACAAAAATCCTCACAACTGGACTGGTAGGTGACATCATGGTAAAGAGAGAAAAGACTGGGGCTGTCAAACTTTGCCTTATTGGATCCATAATCGATGGGCATAGAATGACCAGTCAAGGGAGCAAACAATGCATTGCATTGGGTAATTCTGTTGCACAAGATCTCTTGAAAGTGCTGAAAACCAAAGGTGTTATTTTGTGGACTAAGGTGTATTTAATTCAAGACATGGCATTTTCAATTCCCTCATATACATGTGAAAGCTGGATATTGACTAACAAAGACCAAAGAAGAATCAATGCATTTGAATTATGGTGCTGTGGTAGTTACATAATCTGGTGTCAATATGGGACCTCAGAGGATTCATAGTTTTGGGGTAGAGTCTAGTCTGTCAATCCGTTCATAGCCAATGAGGCCTCTGTGTGGGCATGGCCTTCTGAGAATTCTAAGAATTCCTGGATTTCCTCATTAGAGACAGGAGACACTTTTTCTCTCTCTACTCACTCCCTGTGAGACATCCCTGAGGAGAAGCCACATGGACCTACCTTGATGCAGCCAGAATCCTGAACCTGGAGAAGCCACATGGAGATGCCTGCCAGCACTGCGATGTTTAAAATGCCACTGGATCTACAAGACTTCCCATGCAATGGCCCGTGATTTTCCTGCATTTGGCATCATTTCATGTGTTTTGTGAGTCTGAGGAGGACTTTATGGATTGGTGTCGGACATGGGGGCTAATTTCGGACTTGACGGCTTGATTGGGACTGGGCTGGGATGTTTTCTCAATATTCAACTGTTCTTATATATCAACCTCTTTCTTAGTCGCTTGTGAGTCTCTATGACTTTGTTTCTCTAGTTTACCCAGACTAACACAGTGCTGTCAAAGATTATTGGAAGTAACGTAGACTGCCACAAGAACCAACAAATCTGCCTTGGAAGAAGTACAGCCAGAATGCTTCTTAGATGCAAGGATGGAAGACTTTTTCTCTTTTAATTTGTACATGTTGTCAGGCAAGAGCAGTCCATGGAAAAGGACCTCAGGCTTAGTAGTGAGGCAGTGAAAAAAAGGAAGACCTTCCATAAGACGTGTTAACGTGTGACCGAATCAATTGGCTCCAACATAAGAACAATCCTGAGGTTGGCAAGGCCAGAGAGTGTTTTGCTCTGTTGTGCACAGGATTGCTATGAGTCCACAGGATTGCTATGAGTCAGACCTGAGTAGACGACACCAATGACAACTGCCACCAACTTTCTCAAGAATCCCTGCATGGTGCAAATGGTTAATACATCTATTTTTTAACTAAAGGAAAGACTAGTGGTTTGAGGCCACCTATCTGTTATGTTGACGTTAAACTGTTCAGTATGGCTTTTCCATTGATAATCTTTTAAACTCCCACCCAGTGAATTAGTGGGAACATGCAAATAAGGTGTAAGGGTCTCTAACTCTGGGATTGGTCAGTTTTGTCATTTCATTAAGTATAACAGTGAGCAACCTCGGAAGCAGGAACTGGAATCCCACATCCATCAAGAAAGAGACCCTTAGTGAAACCCTTTCAAACAGTGGTGGTTATAACAGAGGTGTCATTGACTTGAGCACTGAGATCAATCATGAGACAGAGAAGAAAAGCAGTTCTGAGGATGTGAGGTGGAATGTACAGGCAGGCTTCCTGGCCCAGGAGAAAGATGCAAAGAACCACTTGGAGGCCAATGATCAGAGAAACATGCCTACAGCAGGCTGAGCAGAGCACTGCAACAAAAGACCTGTATTTTTGCCATTTGAGTTACATACACACTTAGAAGAAATATTGCTTCTTCTTTTTCTCAGATGTTATCCCAAAGACATAGACCCAGGAAATCAAAGCCAGGAATAAACAGCAGGGGTTGACCTTCTGTCTGAGTCCACACTCTCACACTATACCACTATGCTACCCACAGGACTGCCAAACACTTCCAATCTCCACATCTCAAACGCCATTCTCAACTGCAATGTCAGCATGAGCTTGCCAACCTAACTTTTTTCTTGTCACTTACGGTTTCAACTCATTGTAATATGTTGCCTGGAATGAATAAAATTCTTTACAGTGCTTTAGGCATGTCTGCATTACCGTTGTGATCTTCTTAGATATCGTTTGGATTCATTGATGTTCCCTTATATTCCAGGTTTCCTATCTACTTTCAAGCTTATTTTATATTAAAGAAAAGCATTTTACAAAGATTAGCACAGCTACAACATGTTTCTGATTAAAACTTATGGTAGACTGCTGCAGGAAAGAAAAAACAGATATCTGTTCACAGTGACTAATAGAAGCTTGTGGGTTTATATATCTTAGTGAATTATTATGTTTAACTGTATATACATCTGTTAAACAATGCAATTTATCTCTTATTTGTTTAATGGTCCGGTTCACAAAAGTAAACAGTCACTTTGAGAACAGTTAGAATGATAACCTGCACATAAAACTTACATACTTTTTGTCTTGTGCCTTTTATTTGACTCCAACTCATGGCAACCCCGTACAGTGCACAACTACTACCTAGAGTGTGTGAGTCCAGGTGGACTAGAGAAACATATTCATAGACACTCATATGTGTATGTGAAAGAGCTTTATATATAAGAGCGATTGAATATTGAGGAAACATCCCAGCCCAGTGCAGATCAAGTCCATAAGTCCGATATTAGCCCATATGTCTGATACCCATCTATAAAGTCCTCTTCAGACACACAAAACACATGCAATGATGCCGACTGCAGGAAGATCACAGGCCAGTGGGTAGGAAGTCTTGTGGATCTAGTGGCATTTTAAGCATCTCAGTGCTGGCAGGGGTCTCCATGTGGCTTCTCCAGCTCAGGGCACTAGAGTTCCATCCATGTGTCTTGTCAGCAGCAAGGTGTCCCAGGGAGTCGTGCCCCACCTCCAGAGTGCTGTTTATCTGCTTCGCCCCTCCAAATGAGGTCATCAAGCTGAGGCCTGATTGACAGGCTAAACTCCACCCCTTTCACTCTTAATCCTCTCAAATTGACAACAGATTATATAGCTACCACATAGTGTTTTCTTTGCTATAATATTGTCAGAAGTAGCTAACCAGGTCTTTTCTTCCATAGTGTCCCTGGGTAAATTTGAAATTATAACTTTTTGGTTACCAGTGAAGCAGAAACCATTTTGTAATTTCACATCAACAAGGAAAGAATGGACCCCTTGCCTTTCATTTAGTCTTAAGTCACTATAGACATCCGAAGCTTAGTAAGAGGTCTTCATAGGGTTTCTATTCCTAGAGATCACTTATTAACAGTGATTTATTATTTAACACAAGGGCAGATTCCTGACAAGCTTACCTCTTGATATTTGAGCTTCTGTATTAGTTTCTAGGGACTAATACCATATAAATGCTCAATCTGGACAACAGATCACTGTGGAAGGAAACTATAAGAAGCAGCAATTCTTTGGCTTCTTTGCTCCTAAAATAAATAAAAAATAAAAGAGTATGGAGGCTACATGTGACCTCCTCTGACTACACTTGGAAAAGGGGAATTCAACTCCTCACCAGCTAAAGCCTATTACCATCAGGCATGGATCAGACAGGTCTCCACCTTTATTTACCTTATGCTGGCACAAACCATTCCTACAACATTTCTTTTCTGTTGGGTTCAATAAAATATTGCAATGATTACAAATAACTCACAGATACTTACACCTAAAAGGGCATATTGGGGAAGTATGCCTTGGCCTGCTGACTGCAAGGTCAGCAGTTTGAAATAACCAGCTATCCTGTAGGAGAAGATGAGGCTATCTACTCCTATCAAGGGTTAAAATCTCAGAAATCCACAGGGGCAGTTTTACCCTGTCCTAAATGTTCACAGTGAGTCAGAATCAACTCCATGGTGATGAGCTGGAGCTTTGAATAAGTCCTCATAAGACAGATAATAAAACATTAAGGTTATAGTCTTTGGTCCATTGTAGCAATTCTCCTAGCCAGGAGCCAAGTTCTTAGTGTCTCAGCCACATAGTCCCTTAGCCTCTGTGTCTGTGGGTCAGGAAGCCCACTTGCTGCTCTGCCTCATCGTATCATAGTTTTAGCAGTGCTCCTCTGCTCCATCTTATGGTTTCCTGCCTCTGCCTCTGGTCTCAGCATGGTTCCTTTGTTGTGTCCATGATTTTTGTGCCTTAGCCCAGTCTCTCTGTGTGTTCGTTTGGATTGACTAGAGAAACAAATCCAGAGACACTCAAATGTGTATAAGAAAGAGCTTTATATAAAGAGCAATTGTATATTGAGAAATCATGCAAGCCCAGACCAGATCAAGTCCATAAATCTGATATTAGCCGATATGTCTGATACCAGTCTATAAATTCCTCTTCAGACTCATGCAGCACATGTAATGACATGAAATATAGGAAGATCAAAGGCCAGTAGTTGGAAAGTCTTGTGGATGCAGAGGTGGTGGAAACATTTCAGTGCTGGCGTAGGTCTCCACATGGCTCCTCTAACTCCAGAGCTCTGGCAACATCAGTGTCGCTTCATGTGGCTTGTCAACAGGAACATCTCACAGGGAGAGTGTTTCTGGTCTCCAGTGAGCTATTTATCTCCTTAGAGCCTACAAAAGAGGTCATCAAGCTGAGACCTGACTGACAAGCTAAACTCCACCCCTTCGTTCAAGTTGGCAGGAAATGATGTAACTGCCACAGACCACTCCTTATCAACTTGACACTTTTACACAACTCTTTAGTCATATAATTTTTAAACAAAACAATAATAACATCATCTGTACCTAACAGGTACATACATACTAATGGCATGCAATTCAATATATGCCAGTCTCATTTAAGCATAATATTCTATGAACAAAACAACAATATTCTATGCCTACAGTTGCAGTTAAGTGAACATCTATCTATACCCTAATACTATGAATATATTCCCCCTCCTATGAAAGTTTCTAAACCAACCACTTCATGCCTTTATTCCGCCACCCCCATTTTGGGTACCTAATTTTTATACTGTCCACTTACGTCAACCCAGTGCTTTGAGGAGACAATCCTATTCTTTGATGTGAAGAATCTTCATTCCATTTGGAATCTTGTGAAGTCTGCATCCATAAGCAAAGTCAAATCAGGACAGGTCATCCATAAAGTCAACAATATGCACCAGTCCACAGGCTCAAAAATATTCTCTTCAACTTGTCGGGTTCTGATCAACTCAGTTTAGGCCACTTCAGCCTCACCAGGGTGCCCATTGGTTGCCTTGACTTTAGACCATGGGAACAATCCTAGCCCCCTTATGCTAGATCATGAACGTCAGACCAGTCAACCCGCTGTCATCTTCTCCTCTAGGTCCACAGGTGCTAGTGGCCAGACTCAACCTGTCTCTTTATTGCTGCATTTCTCTCACTTCCACTCAACAAATGGATCCAGGTGATCACCTAGCAAGCATTTCTAGGCTTCCTTTACCAGTTCAGTCCTAGAGCAGAGATTTCCTTCCATGGCTCCAAATGTTTCCCAACTTCTGACACAAACCACTAGTTCAAATTTCAAAAATCCAAAGGGTTCCTTTCCCCCACCCCTTCAATCTATCAACAGCCCCTTAAGCAAGTGTCTTCAGTTTCGAATTTCCTGATCACTGAATACACTAGTTAGGGCAAATCTTTTCAGAGTCTTCTTTTCAGGCATGTCCTAAACCCGCTTAAAGATCAAATTTAATGTCTGAAGGCAAGGGGGCTTACAATATATCTTTTTTTATACTTTGCAATAATCATTTCTATCAATCATTATATCAACAATAGCCAGAGGAACAGTATAAACCTAGTACAGCCAGATCCTAAACTCAAATCTTTAAGCAGTCAAGTTCAATCCTTATTTAAACTTATCTCGATCCTTATCTAAACTATTCTAATGATATGAAGTATGGCTTTAGGCCTCTGACCGAATCAAGCCAGAGCCAGTCTTTCTGTCAGTCATTTTGACCTTCTGGCAGCCATTTTGACTAAGCAGCATGGTCTCTGAGAAATTCAATGGACAATTTCTACCCCTGAGCTTAAAATATACATCAACAACATTCATTTTTGCCATTTCAAACAGGAATTACCAAAGACAAGAACCAAACAAACTAATTAAAATTTTAACTTCCCATATTCCTTCCAGAAAACAACCCAGTAAACTGCATGGCTATATCAGACCTCTGACTAACCAAAGAAGAAGAACTACCATGGGGCAGAGGTTAAACAAGCATCCATTCTCCAGCTTCATGATTTGTTTCTCTAGTACCCCACTCCCAAGGTACCATAATGTGTTAGCCTGGGTAGACTAGAGAAACAACTTCATGATACTCATAAATGTGTAAGAAAGAGTTTTATATAAAGAGTAATTGTATATTAAGAAAACTTCCCAGTCCAGTCCAGATCAAGTCCATAAATCTGATATTAGCCCATATGTCTGATACTAGTCTATAAATACCTTTTCAGACTCATGCAACACATGCAATGATACCATATGCAGGAAGATCACAGGCCATTGGGTGGATAGTCTTGTGGATCCAGAGGCAGTAGAAGGATCTCAGCACTGGCATGGCTCCTTTAGCTCCATGGCTCTGGCTCAATCAGCATAACTCCATGTGGCTTGTGAACAGGAATGTGTAGCAGAAAGAGTGTATGTAGCATTTCATTGGAGGAAAACGGGAATTCCCAGAAGCCTCAGGAGAAGGCCATGCCCACATAGGAGCCCAACAGTATGAGCATTATAGAACAATATCATTGATATCACCTATTAGTGAAGTTTTGCTGAAGAACATCTAACAATGGTTGTAGTAGTATATTGACATGGAGTTATCAGATATTCAGATTGGATTCAGAAAAGGTTGAAACAAGGGATTTCACTGCTGGCATCAGATGGATCTTGACTGAAAGTTCAGAATCCCAGAAATATATACTTGTGTTTTATTGACTATGTAAATGCATTCAACTGTGTAAACCATAATAAACTTTGGATAGACTTGAGAAGAAGAATTCCAGAACACTCCATTGTGCTCATTCAAAATGTGTAGCATGTGGATCAAGCAGTTGTTTGCATACAGAACAAGGGAACACTGCATTGTTGAACCTCTGAAAATGTGTGCAATAGGGTTGTATCCTTTCATCAGGTTTATTTGATCTGAATGCTGAGCAAATAATCAGAGGAACTGGAATGTATGAACAAGAATGCAGTGTCAGAATTGGAGGAAGGCCTTTTAACAATCTTGGATATGCAAATGACACAACCTTGCTTGCTGAAGCTGAGGAGTTCATGAAGCACTTGCTGACGAAGATTAAGGATTGCAGCCTTTAGTATGGATTACAACTCAATGTAAAGAAAACAAAAAAATATTCACAACAGCACCAGTAGGTAACATCATACATAAGAAAAGATTGAAATTGTCAAGGATTTTGTCGTACTTGGATCCACAATAGATGCTTGTGGAAGCAGCAGTCAAGAGATCAAACAACACATTGTATTGGGAAACCTGCTGCACTTCACCTCTTTCAAGTATTGAAAAGCAGCAATGTTATTTTGAAGACTAAGGCGAGCCTGACTTATGCCATGGTATGTTCAACTAGCTCGTATGCATGGGAAAGTGGGACACTGACTAAGGAAGCCCTAAGAAGAAGCAATACATTTGAACTGTGGTGCTGGAGAAGAACATGGAAAGTACCATGGACTGCCAAAAGAACTAACCAATCTGTCCTGGAAGAAGTACAGCCAGAATGCTCCTTCCGAACAAAGATGGTGAGACTCATGTACTTTGAACAAGTTACAGGAGAGATTAAAGTAGAGGGGCAGCCAAAGAGAGGAGAACCTTCAACAAGGTGGATGAACATCTTGGCTACATGGACGGGCTAAGACACAAGAACAATTATGAGTATGGCACAGGAGTGGGCAGTGTGTGTTCTATTGTGAATCGGGTTGCTGTGATTCAGAACTAACTCAATGTGACCTAACACCAACAAACACTTAAGGAAAAAATAATACCAATTAAAAACGAACTCTTCTAAGACATAGAAAAAGCAGAACTCTTTCAAACTGATTTTAAGGGATAAATATTGCTCTGCTTCTAAAACCAATCAAACACATTGCAATTATAGGTCATTACTCATATCTGTCATATATGAAAACAGTCATCATGTACTTTTAGTGTTAAATCAAGCAATAATTGCATCTTGACCAATTTGTGTTCATACAATAATGCAAAGTTAGTTCAGCATTTTAAAATCAATGAATGTGATTCATTATTTTGGCAATTCAATAAATATATGATGATTTCAAGAAAAATCCATTGGCAAATTCAATACCCCTTTACAATTAAAATGAAGAGAAAACAAGCTATCAAAAAGGGCATCTATGTAAAATATGCAGCTAATATCAAAGCTTCATGGTGAAAGACTCTGTTAGAAACAAAATGTGACATAAGTATATATATGAACTTTATATCAAGAATAATGTGATATATGGAGATATAAGTAATTTGATAAATGGACATATGGAGAAGAAAGTCCAGCCAAGTCCAAATCAAGTTCATGGGTCCTACATTAACTGGTGTCCTTTTTAGTTTCACAAAGCTAGCTGATGGCCTATGATGCAGAAAGGTGAAGGAGGAAGCAGGGAAATCAGAGGAAAAGGTGTGCACAGTTATGTGGATCCAAGGTTAGTGGGAAAACATCTGAGAAACAGCTCCCAGGGTCAGGCAGTCCACATTGTATGGCCCTGGAGGCAGAAAGCATCCCAGTGAGGATGAAGGTGAAGGGCCATAGAGGGTGTAGAAGTTCCCAATGTCTCTCTTAAAAGACCACACTGTTAAGGAGTCAACAGTCTGTGACCAGAATGATAGGTTGGACTCTACCCCTACACTTTCATCCAGGTGCAAGTTGACATAAAATCTAACTACCACAAAGGCTATATGCTTTCTTTCCTGATTGGGAATGAGATAAGAATATCCCCTTATCACTTTTATTAAATACCATCTCAGAGGACCTACTGAATAAAAAAGGAAGAGAAATAAAACACATCTCCATTTTATATTTTTACATCACCATTTTGACCCATTTTAAGATTGTTTCCCCTTTATTATTCTCTGCTTTCTCTTTGAATCAGGTATTTTTATATTTTATGTATAGTCATTGTTATTGGTTTTGTTTGTTTGTTTGCTTCTTGTTTCTTTTGTAGGATTTTCTGCATATGAAATCCAGAATAGGTAGAGCTATAGAGACGTAACTAGAATACTAATTGTTTAGGGGGATGGCTGGGGATTATGAGGTGTTATAGAGAATAAACAAAGGATAGGTAAAGAAACTGGTCTGAAATTGATAGTGGTGATAGCACAAATCTTAATATGACTGATTGGGTTGTATGATATGTGACATATATGCCAATAAAATTATTTTTTAATGCATCCAGATAAAAAGGAAAAGACAATCAAAACTCATTGTCACCAAGTTAGTCTCCACTCAAAGCTAACCTACAGAACGGAGTGGAGCTGCTGCAGTTTGTTTCCAAGGCCATAAATCTTTACTAGAGCAGTAAGCCTATTTTTCCCCTGTAGAGAAGCTAGTGGGTTTGAACATGGATCTTGAGGTTACCAGCCCACCTGGTAACCTACTAGTGACAAGGGATCCTTTGTATTCAGATTAAAAAGGAAGAAATGACACTTCCCAATAAATCTCTTAAAAAGCAACTTTACAGAATATAAAGTCAATTTTAAAAATAAGAATGTGTATATTGATCGATGAATTAAGTCTACTGATCACATGCTTTGATGTTGCAAAATGTCAAATTGCTATAAAATGTTTTAGCACTTATTCTCCATTACTGCTCCTCTCATTGACTGGCAAGTAAAACTTTATGAATGAGCACACGCCTATAGACCACACTTGTAGGAACACTACTCCGCTGCCACTTCTCATACTAGTAAAATGAATCATTCTTTGATTTATTAAATTTCTACTATGAGTTAGACCCTGAAATAAGCACAGGACCCCAAGAAAAGATTTAGAGTCCGTTTCTATGAAAGAAACCCCAGCCTAGTGTGTTAATGTGTGAGAAAGAAATATTACACATAGAATAAATACTTTCAAGAATAAGTTCATAGCCATAACTGAAGGGGACCTAGAGAATAAGAGAATGAAAAGGAGAGTTTCACTCCTCAGGAAAACTTTAATGATTGTGACTATATTAGAATAGGCCATAATGCACCAGGATAGAAAACCCAATATAAATAATAAAAAGCTGCATATCCTATGTGGGCTATTTTTTGCAGAAATAGATTTTTAGGAAAACTTTTTTGGGCTTTATACCAAACTGACTTTAAATATCTTTCTTACGTTGTACTAACACCCCAAATATACACATTTTAAAAAATCCCTAATAGATATAATCTTCATAGTTGAAATCCTAGGATTGATTCTAAACAGAGTATCTATTCTGCTTTCTATATCACACAGTCATAGTGTTAGAATTGGAAGTTCCTCAGAGATGAGTAGATACTGAAATTTTGCAAATAAAATTATGAGAGATAAAAATGTGCTGCTAGTTCCTGTAACCTGGCTGAATTTAAAAGACTTTAGATCCAGTTTTAACACAAAGTCTAGTGTTTTTTCTACTAAGACATCTCTGATTCCTCCCTAGACATAAAATAAATTTAAGGTATTAGCTGCAGCTGGTGCCAGTGCATGTAATTAAAAATAAAAATAAACAAACTGAGAGATTCCTGAACAGAATCTTATCTTTCATCTACACAGAAAAGCATGTATGGACAAGAATGAAAGATTTACAGGCGAGCAGAGGAAGCCTCCTGGGAAAGAACATAACCAAAAGGAAGAAGGAGGGGAGGTTTGGGAGATCGGTTCAACCGTCTTCAGCCTTCACCTAAACGTGTAAGTAAATCAGAAAGTACTACATTGTCACTAAAACTCTACCCAGCCCAATGCTTATTGACACCCAAATCCTAGGAAAAGGAAAAGTTGCAATATGAAATTTTATGAAGTGTCAACAAGCATTATTTGCCATGGTCACGGCAGTATCAGTGAGAAGTAATAGTGATGGGGCGGCATGCATAGCAGATGTGTTGCTGCTGCCTGCGTTCAGGGCTGCCTGTAGTATGGCCATACAAGCCAAACCATACAAATGCTTACTCTCATATCCAAACAACATAGAGTTTCAAAAGCATACTCACCAAATGAAAAGAATAATTGACAATCTTCAATGAAATGGAGCAGAACATCTGTATTTTCATGGAAAAAAACCCTGAAAATTATGCACATGTTGCAATATGGTTGGAGCTTAAAGGTATTATGCTGATTAAAATAAGGCAATGGCAAAATAACAAACACTGCATGACCTCACTTATATAAAGAGACAAGAAAAGACAAATGTATACAGACCACAGTTTATTGTGGTTACAAGGGATAGGGGGGAGGTGGAATGAGTGAGTTAATGGTGATGGGAAATATCATTGATTAAAAGTTGACTTGCACAGCAAATTACTATAATTGTGACCAATAAGTTGTTCACCTGTACAAAGTTTAATTTTGAAAAGTTGTGTGATAGATGTATTTACAACAACAACAAAAGAGTAAGTCTACTTACATACAACCAAAAACCTGATGAGATTTTATTCTTTGGTTTGGAGGTTTCGGGTCATGGTTTCTTGAGCCCTTCCAATTAATTGGCTTAGTAATGTGTTTCATGCTTCTGTTCTACCCCTACTTTGTTGTGTAAGACTTAGTATATTCAGAGCTTGCAAGCCCCCCCTACAAGAAATAACAATTGGTTTCTATCTAACTATAATAACCCAGGAAAAAGGAGTCAGGAAGAAGAAGAATATAGGAAATGTGTGGCTATTTGCCTCTGTAAAAAGTGATTATGAGGGTTCTGTTTCTGACCTCCTCTGGTTTCATAAGGGAGAAGGAAAATCACTGTTATCAGTATCTGCTGCCCAGAGCAGATTTCTATGAGGGTAAGGTGAGACTTGCCTCCACCTGCCAATTTTCCTGTGTTAGACCAGGTTGACTAGATAAACAAATCCAGGGACACTTATACATGTCCAAGAAAGAGCTTTATATCAAAGATTAATTGAATATTAAGAAAACGTCCCAGTCCAGTCCAGCTCAATTCCATAAGTTTGATATTAGCCCACAAGTGTGGTACTGGTCCAAAAATCCCTCTTGAGACTCACACAGCACATGCAATGATGCAAAATGCAGGAAGGTCACAGGCCTGTGGGTGCAAAATCTTATGGATCCAGTGGCAATGGAAGCATCACAGGGATGGCACAGGTCTCCACCATATGGCTTACTCCGCTCTCAGCATGGCTCCATATAGCTTGTCAACAGGAAGATGCAGCAGAGTGGGAGTGTTCCCTGAATCCTTCTGAAAAGGCCACACTCACAAGGAGGCATCATCAGGCCATGACCTGATTAACAGGCTAGACTCCACCCCTACACTTATTTATCAAGTTGACATGGAATTATGTAACTACCACACTTCCTTACTAAGTGTAAACAAATTATTCCTCCCACAACTCTCTCTCTCCTTTTCTCCTGGATTCTATAATTCTTTGCAGTAGCCACACAGCGCCAAAGACAATGGTGTTTATTAAGTATGGTAACAGATAACAATTCAGATGTACAATTCAGGAGCGAAATGTACAGGATGCAGTTGTTCAGTTAGCGCAGTGTCTCCTCTGTGGTACCCACAGGCAGGCCTCTCTGTAGTCTTCAGCCCCTTAGCTTGGTTTCTTCTTGCTCATACAATGTAACAACGTTCTTTTAATGTTGCCAATATGTTCCCAAAGCGCAAGTCACTCTGCTTCAGTGCCCTCCATTCTCAGAGGTACTGCATTATAAAAGCCACTCTCCTTCCCCAAAGCATTCAGCTTTACATGTTCTGTGGACTGGGAAGTCCACCACTCTGTCTCAAGCTCTCACTTCTGGCTCTGCTGCTGCTGCTCTTCTGCCACTCCTTTGATGTCAAAGTTGTCTCTTGGATCAAGGATGTTCAATGTGCAGGGATCTCAGGGTCCAAAAGACATGCTCCATTCCTAGTTCTTTATTCTTGCTAGTATAACACTCTCTTTCCAACCCTGCTTCTGAAATGGTTCATTTTCTACCCAACAGATTGGCAAGCACAATTAACTCTTTCAATAGTTGCTGGCAGTTAAATCATGTAATCCAATGAGTTTCTCTTCTCACCTTCTTAACCAGACCCATTAGGAAAGAAAAGGTCATTTGGTGGGAGTGGCAAAAGCTATGGATTAAACAGTCATTTTAAATAATTCACTGCAGTTTAGTCTCCATGAACAACTGCCTCCTTTGCTATAATATAAAAAAAAAAACACTGGGTGATGAGTAGTTACCATTGTTGAACATTTGATAAAATGTTCTCTAGGAGAATCCTGACCAAAACGAGGGACATGCACAACATTCTCAATGACCCAGACTTCCTAGAAACTCAGTCTTCCCCTGAGACCAATGGCTCACGATAATTTTTAAACAGAAACAAAAATTATATCCTGAAGTTTTCCTAAAGTCAAATTGATGCTCAGTTTCATTAGTAAAAGTATCTGCCTTGAGCATCATGGTCTTTTAAAGAACTCTCTATATGAGATCCAAGTGCCAACAGCAATTTTAATGATTAACTAAGAACCTTAAGGGCAGAGAATTTATGTTACTGGGAAAGGAATAAGTCAGGAACAAACCCACTGCCATTGAAATGATTCCAAGCAACAATGGCCCAATAGGACAGAATAGAACTGCCCTTTGGGGTTTCTGTTGCTGTAACATTTTAGGAGAACATTAAGCTTCACCTTTCCCCCCATAGCAGTTGGTGAGTTCAAAATGTTGACCTTGCAGCGAGCAACCCAACACATAGCTCACTCTAGCACCAGGGCTCCACTTAACTCAGAACCAGAGGGAAGTATTATTTCAAAATTAAAGAATGTAACCAATATCACTGAGATTCAGATAATTTATATGGCTCTTCTGGCCACAATTCCTTATGCGATATATTATAATTCTAAGGTCTATGCCTTTGGCTATAATCCTATTTTGGAAGGAGTCAGGAGTTATGTACTCCACTAACGGGCAGGACTAAGGTAGGGTTAAGTTCTGACCTAAATCAAGTCAAATCCTTTGTTTCCTTGGGGTATAGCTAGACTTTACTAGAAAATGTGACTTAAGACACCATCCTTCATTACTGATACTAAATAATGAGAGTAGCGATACCAGGAGGGGAAGGGGAAGGCTTGGGGAAGAAAGGTGGAACTGATCACAGTCTTCTACATATAACCCACAGGGGAATGGACAGCAGCAAAGTGGGTGAAGGGAGACAGTGGTTAGTGTAAGATATGAAAAAAAAGCAATATTTTATAAATTATCAAGAGATCATGAGGTAGGGTGGTGGGAGTGGGGAATAAACTGATACCAAGGGCTCATGTAGAAAGAAAATGTTTTGAAAATGAAGATGGCATCATATGTACAAATGTGCTTGTCCCAATGGATTGTGATAAGAGCTGCAAGAGCCCCCAATAAAATAATTTTTTAAAAAAGGAAACAAAAAGACACGATCCTTCATTTTTGTTGGAAGTATTATTGGCTAAAATACAAAAACCACACCCTCATCAAAGCAATTTCTCTGTGTACAAGACCCATCTCCGTGAGAGAGAGAAAGCCAAGGACCATTGGAAGGGCATGTTCAAGATCGATGTCTGAAGTGGTGGAAGTCGGTACCAGAGGGCACAGAAACAATTGAAAGAGCAAGCGATACAGTGATAAGACTTTGAGATTGTATGGTAGATGCCAAAAGACATGACTGACAGGCTCAGAACAAGAAAAAAGACTTGGTTGCTGACTGAGGAGAGGTGTTGCTGTGCGACAATGATTGTATCCCTACAGCTTACTGATCCTGACTTGTGGTAACCTCTTAGCTTCCCTGATAAACCCTCATGATTGTGAGGCTTTCCTGTGAGTTCTGTGTGGCTGTTACAATGAATTACCAAACACAGCATACAAGTAGAGTGGTATGGGAGGAAGCATTGGTGTCAGAGTAGGTAAAGAAGGATGGGGCATGGAGGCATGTTTGACCCCACCTCTTGACAATAGGAAAGACAGATACTTGGCCAACTGACAGGAAGAGATCCATATTTGTGTCAAATCAAAAAAAGGTTACTAACAGCATGCTCAAATTCTAGAAAAATATCATTGATATCACATGCAAATAAAATCTTGCTGAAGATCACCCACCAGTGGTTGCAGAAGTACATTGACAGGAAACAGAAGAGGGTGTGGTCCAAGGAATATTATTGCTTATTGCTGATATCAAGTGGATCTTTGCTGAAAGCAACGGATACCAGAAAGATGTTGACTTGTGTTTTGTTGACTATGCCAAAGGTATTTATTTGAATGCATGGATCATAAAATCAACTAGAGACAGCCTTGAGAAGAACGGGAATTCCAGAGCAGTTCATTGTGCTCACAAGGAACTTGCACATGGATCAAGTGACAGTTGTAGGAAAAGAACAGAAGGAATATGGCATGGTTTAAAATCAAGAAATGTGTGCATCAGGCTCGTATCCTCTCACCATACTTATTCAATCAGTATGCTGAGCAAATCATCAGAGAAACTGGCTTATATGAAGAAGAGTGTGCCAACAGGTTTATAGGAAAACTTAATAGCAACCTGAGATATGCAGATGTTACAAACTTGCTTGTTGAAAGTTAGGAGGACAATTGCTGATGAAGATCGAGGACTGCAGACTTCAGTATGGCTCATGACTCAATGTCAAGATGACCCAAATCCTCACAGCTGGGCTAATAAACACCACCACGATAAATGGAGAAAAAATTGAAGTTGTCAAAGATTTTGTTTTGCTTGGATTCACAATCAATACTCATGAAAGCAGCAGTCAGGAGACCAAAAGATGTATTGCATTAGGTACATCTGCTGTACAAGACCTCTTTTGAGTATTGAAAAGCAAGGAGGTTACTTTGAAGACTATGGTATGCCTGACCCAAGGTTACTTTGAAGACTAAGGTATGCTTGACCCAAGTCATGGTATTTTAAAGGACAAACAGATCAGTATCAGAAGAAGTAAGGCCAGAGGGCTCCTTAAAGGCAAGGATAGCAAGGCTTCATCTTTTGGACATACTGTCAAGAGAGTCCAGTCCCAGGTAAAGGATATCATGCATGGGAAAGTGGAGGGGCAGCAAAAATTAGGGAGGCCCTCAATGAGATAGATTGACACGGTGGCTACACTGAATTCAGGCATAGGAACAATTGTACGAATGGTTCAAGACCAGGTCGTGTTTCATTCTGTTGTGCACAGGGTCGCTCTGGGTCAGAAGCGCCTGGAGGGTTAGAACCACAGCGGCAGCGGGTATACGCACACACACAAGTGGCACTGGTCTTGCTTCTCTAGAAAATCCAACTTAAAACTCTCCCCATCCCCTTTCTCTTGCTTTCAAACTTGGCACACTCTAAAACCTGTTCCTGGCTCACACACAGAAATTGCTCATTTAATTTATTTTTAGAATTTTACGCCTTTTTTTGAGCTGTGGTTCTTACGTATTAGTGAGCATTATAATTACTTGAAATGCTTTTGAGAACAGATTGCTAGGCATAACTATGCATTTTTTCATTTAATAGGTTTGAGATGACACCTGAGAACTGATATTACTAATACTTCTCAGATGTTCTTGTTGTTTAGGAGACGACACATGGGGAAGAACCACTTACTGTCTTCTACCCTCAGGTTCTCTCTGCTAACCAGAGCTACATAGGGAAAGTGATCCTATCTGCTTCCTTCCCTATTCTGCATATAGACGCTGGTACAGGGAAAGGCAGAGAGCAGGAGTCAAGAAATACATGAAATGCATAGGAAACGGAATTAAATGCATAAACACTTGGCCTTTGTTTAGTCTGAGAATTTTACTCATTTGAACAGTATAGTACTCACAGCAAACCAAAAAAAAAGAAGAAATATATGATGTAGAAATACAAGCAAAATTATTTTATCCCAGAATTGCATTCCACTTATGCCACACAAACCACAGAGAGCAAATTATTTGGCACTTTTTAAGCAAAGGATTACATGTTGAATATAGGTTTCATAAAATCTTACTGGTTCATCAATATACCATTTTAGTGAAATTACATAAAAAATGTTTTGAACCATTAAAAAGAAAACCTTTCTAGCTATAGAAGCTGGAGTCCCTGGATGATGCTAACCAAAAGATCGGGTGTTAAAATACACCCAGACCATCCTTGAAAGAAAGCGCTAGTGATCTACTTCTGAAAAGTCAACACTGAACGTTTTATGGAGCACAGTTTTATTCTGACACACAAAGCAGCTGGATGATTCGAATCCACTTGATGACAAATGAGAGTTTGGTTATATGTTACACGTGTTCTTTTCTGTTTCCCAGAATTCACCGTCATACATTCCAAACACAAAAAATGACAGAAAAACAACAATGGGAAAAATAGGTCAATATGAGAGCAAAGTGGTTTGTTCCTTAGGCAAACGAGACAGGACCCCCACCTTCCACGGTTCAAGGATCGTGGGGAAAGCTGATGGCTCAGCTGCTGGAGCTGATGAAGCAGCGGCTGGCCAGCCTGTTTCTCCACCTGAGAGCAAATGGACACTTGGCCTCCTGCTCCTGTGACATACCAGCCCCCGCATTCCAACAGTGCCAAGGAGCGGTTGTGTAATGAGGGGTAAAATTAAAGAGACATCAGACAAGGTAAGTCTTGCAAGTGCTCACCTCTGGGACCACCGTAACTTCAGGAGGTAGGTCCACGCAGAGAGAATATATATTTCCAACCAAGACTCCAATACACTCTAGGGGTGTGCAAGACCCCCTCATTACAGGGAACCACATACATATGGGAAGGGTTGCAATAGGAGCACACATGTGACAGGAAGGCATACACATAAAAAGATAGCTCTAGAGTCAAGACGGCAGCCTCACCTTGTCATCTCTGAGTTCCCTTGACCGTAGGTAGCCTTGGGCTCTCTTTCAGAGGAACAATCCATTATCCTTAGCACAAGAGAGTAGCCCCTACTTAGGGTGGGATCTTAGACTTGGACTATAAGGTCTGATTGCTTTAGATGGCTGATAACCTTTAGACAGTTGGCCTTTAAGCAGTTGACCTACATGTGTATAGTCATTGACTATGTGTTTTAAAACATCATCTTAGATTTGGCATTATTATAGGGGCACATTGTGGGGAATCATTTTTACTTAGGAGAATGTGAGTGGGACACATCTCCAACCCACAAGCATGAAGGTTCCCTTCATGGGAGCCTTGGCCTCCCAGACTCCTTAACATATGAATGGTGAGAACTTGTCTTCATACACTCTCTTTGCAGTTCTGTTTCCCATGTGCTCCCTGGCAAAAGCTGCAAAAGCAGCAGTCTGCAAACTTGTCAGCTATTTCATGTCCCCAACCTTGCCCTTCCCTTCTGTCTGTGAACAGCATGGCTGGTGCATTAATGTTTCTTGGTATACCCTCAAATTAACTGTAAAGTATCCCTTTGTGTGAACTTGTCACGGGTTGCAGTCTGTGTAGAGAGTAAAAATTAAACCTGCATCAAATAAAGTTCCATACCTGGGAGTGTGCACTTCAGGGACCCCCGAGACTCAACGTTGGCCATCCTTTTGTAGCTCTCCTCTATAAGCATTCTGGCTGCACATCGTGCTCTCTGGAACCCTATGATGAGAGAAGAGCTGGATTTGATACTATTTCACAGGTCCCCAATCCTCTCGAAGATGGAAATGGTGGCTGAATGGTCGTTTTCTCAGGAGAGCACAGAACCTGAATCCTGACTGACTACTGGGAAAAATGCCAACATGATACCTTGCAAGCCAACTAACACAGAAGACCCAGACCAACCTCAGGAGTGGGAGGACCCAGACACCGCCATGATGGGAAGTTGAATTGACACAGGAGGGCTCATTGAAAATTTTATACTGGTAAATTGGGCTTATAGACAACCCAACCCTATGCCATCATTTTAAGATCTATAAACATTTGGGGAACATTGCTAACATGAAAGACAGAGATCAAACTAAATAGGAAAAAATACTTTCAGAGAAAGCAGAGAACAAAGGTCATATTTTTAGTATATAAATGTAGTACATCAAATATTTCGTGGAAAAATTTCATTATCTTTTAAGTTATTAATTTCGTTTTCATTTTCCATTTTCCCAACTTTTTGAAGCCCCTCATATATATATATATGATCTTTAGAGAGGTGAGGGGAAATTTTGCATTCCTAAAACAAATGAATAATTCAATTAAACAAAAGAAAGCCCCGTTCTACTCAGAACCAACATACATTTGGACAAAATTATATGGGAGACTGTTTTATTGCAAAGACAATGGTTTTGAAGAATGAATCAAGAAATCTTTGTTGTTTCTCCAGCCAGGCTAAGTGTATGCTGCAATGATGTTAAAATCTATACTCCCTGAGTCATGGTAAACCTGATCTGACCACATACCCTGCTCTCAAATATGCAATCCTTTGGTTTTTTTCCACAGACCACTACACAGTTCAAACCTTCTGTTTGATTTTGTGTTTCAGAGCTGTGAAAAACAAAACAAAACAAAACATTTCACTCTAATAGAAGGTTCTCTAACAGTATCTTGAAAAAGGACAATCATTATTATATGATTACATTAATGAAGAAATGGGTCATTTGTATTTCCTACCCCACAAAAAAATTCTAAAACCTGGTGCTCCTGGACAGAGGCCTCGTGGGTGTGAACCCTTTAATGAAGACAATACATTGGAATGGATCCCAGCCACGTATCTTGGCAGTTCTATCACTGCACACTTTTTGAAAACGTCAGGTTAGGTAATGGCCTCCTGTGACTATTCCAAGAGAAATGAGAGCTGAAGACCCTTCAGAGAGTGTGCCCCATAAGTGCTTACTGCGTTTCTACCCATGAGCATAGTATGCTATCTTCTCCCCTTTCTATCACCCAGGATTCGTCTCTGCCTGTCAGAATCTTACCCACCGAGCAAGTCTTAGTTCAAAATACCATTTCTCCAAGAATAGCTCCTATATTTATTATTCAATGACCTCTCATGATGGTCAGAGTAAAACACACACTTCTTTAAAAAATATTTTTGATGAATTTTTTTATGATGTATCAGATGGAGGGGGTTTTATTTCAGACCATCAATTCTACTTTTAGCAGTTCAAACCACTCATCACGTTTTCCTCCCACCCTCTGATTTCGCTCCTTCCCTTATGGACCCCCCTCATCCCTTTCCCCAAATGTCTAGTCATGGGTTCATCTTTCCATCCGAGCCCTACCTCCACTGGGAACCTCTAGTCTCTTCCTTTTGGTATGCAAATCTTTGTCTCAGTTTTTATCCATACAGTGGCAATCTCATGCAATATGTACCCTTTTGGATTGAAGAACTTCACTCAGCATAATGTTCTTCGGATCCACTCCTGTTGTGGGGTGTTATATACATTCAGCATTGCTTTTTAGTGATGCATATATAGTACTCCATTGTGAAAACACACATTTTTAAATATGCTATAAGAGGTCTGTCATGATCCTGCTCCAACTCGCTGGTCCAATTTAACCCTTCACCACCACTTTCTTCCACCTGTAGCAGTCTATCTTCCAATCATAGAACAACCTGCTTTATCAGATTTCTGAAAACTTCTCCCCCAAAACTTCCCCTCCTCTGCTTAACTTCTCTCGTCTTCTGAGTCCATGTGAGAACATTGCGCCACGACTTAACCTAGTCTAACTTTAACACCCCATTTACACATATCGTTATTGCTTATCTTTAAAAAATGCCATCTATATCAATAACTACTATTTATTTAGTATCTGCTATGCACCTGACACAGCGGGAGGTATTGCATTTATAACTTTTAAAATTACTTTAACACTGTGTATCTCTGTGTTATCTTTTTGAGAAAGGGAAAGTAAAACTTAAACCCATCTAGACATATAACCAGTATATTCAAAACCTAAGATGTGAACACAGATTGCTTTGACTTCAAAGCCCAAGTATAATTTTGTACTTAGCACTCTGAATTTTATGAGCCAATGTGTGTTCATAGACTCATAAGGGCAGGGAACATAGCCTTCTTCTAAACAGTTTATGCTCGATATGCAGCAGAGTGTCTGATTTATATTAAACATTCAATCATTTTTTGTTGAATAAATGAATGAAAACATTGTCTGTCTAATGTTGCTGTTGTTGTTAACTAGCCTGTATTATCTTTGAGGGATAGGATAGGATATTAACCATCTTTGAATCCTGAGATACCAGCGAAGGGTTTGTTGAGTGAATGTACGACTGCATCAGGTATTCCCTGTTTCCCTTGCTGTGCTGTCTGCTTCTCTCACACACATACAAACCATATACTAGCTTTTTTATTGCTCATGTAGGGCCTTGGAATCATTCTCTCTCCTGACGTGAAACATGTATTATTAACCAGATAGATTTCAAACTTCTAAAGGTCAGGAGCTATGTCTCCTGGCAGGAGATCTTTTTGCACTCGGCACAGTGCTTCGTTCTTATTGGCTGTGTAAACATGGTATTCGTGTTGCCATTCTTATTGCCTGTAGAAGTAAAAGACGTGAGTCTTTTCAGAGGGTTGTACAAAAAGCTTAGGTATCATTTGCTTGAGTAACTCTGGTGTGTCCCTTCAAGGGAAACACATGTTTGGCTGTGGCGATCTGAAAGCCATCGGCCAGGCCTTGGCCTAAGTGATACATTGGTGCTGAGAGAAGTTCTACCAGGTGGTAAGCTCTGTGGCTTCCCGTCTTGAGAGAGTTCCAGAAAAAGCCATACCTGCCCTTCAAAGCTGGGGGAACCAGATTATGGGTGAGAGTGGAGCATTAACATTTTATGTCTAGAAATGAGAGATCTTGGCATCCCTGTGGGAAAAAATGTTGTGGTCTTTTAGGGCCTGCAAGAGCTGCTGCCAAATGTCTTTCCCCTTGAAATGAAAACTGTGTTCAAGTCTAGATAATTACCACTGAGCTGTGCCAAGCCCAGAAATCCTTCTAAGCCCAGCAGCTCCACAGGGGGTTGGAATTTACATTTATCATCATTTACCTTCAAAGAATGTTGTTTCCAGGACCAAGTTTCACACACATAACCTTGGGATGAGATCTGATTTAAATCTGAGGCTGGACCCTACATCAACTGAGCAAACTCATGTATCAAAAGGACAGCTTTTCTCTACTTCTTTCATTTAATAGAGGATGTTTGGAGGGGAAATATTGAAAGACTAGAACAGCTGACATCTCAGAAGCAAGGCTGCCTTTGTAGTACCACGTAGCCTGTTTTTCTGGAACTTTGTAATACCAGGAACGAGCAGGCTGTGTTTCATCTAATCTCCAGGGCTCTCTTGTAGACTCAGGAGAGACACAGTTCTCAAATACATCTGATCCCCTTTGCCTGGTCGAGCAAAGGCAAAAAAGTAGAGGCTCAAATATTTGACCAAAGAACCGAAGTACCCAGGCAACCAATACTTGGGCAGGGGGGGATCAACTCAGAAAGACAGATTAAGTCATCTGTTATTTTTCTTCTGATAAAGGCCCAGTTTTACCCTTGTCACTAAAAACATTCATTGATACTCTTCCTGTCTGGTCAATTCAAAATCCCTGCTTTCTGTTTTACATCCCATTGGTTTGTGAATTCAGAATAATTTGCAAATTGTAGGCACCAAATACCTTAAGCTTTGATTTCTGTTTCTTCCTTAGGAAAATAAATGGTAGTCCCTGTGGATGTCCCCATTTTCTCTCAACAAAGCATGTCAAAGAAAGAAGACTGATCATAGAGCTACCTGGTTCCCTATGGTGGAGGATGAGGGTGTTAATGGTTAAAGTTAAGTAGAATCACAGGAGCCCTCAGCCCTCAGCACTCTCTTCCCACTGGAATTCATCAACAACAGAAAAGAAATTTTATTGCCCACCCTCCTTTTTTTTAAGCGACTAGAGTAATCTATGACTGCCAAACCTAGTGGGAATGTTCAGAAACATCATCCCAGCTCTTAGAGTGGATGAGAAAAGCCATGAGTCTTGTCAAGTCCTTTTGCTACTTCACAGCGTAAAACTGTCACTTCATTAATTAGATGAGCATGCTGCCACGCGGCTCCAGTGAGCTCACTCTTCATCACTGATCTTTGTCAATGTTGGTAATAAAACAGCAATTTAATAATCCCCCCTCACATATTAGTAACTGTTTTATGATGGAAGTTAAGTTTCCTGGCGCACTTGATTAATCAGTCTAGGGAGGTCTTAAATAGATATATTACAAGTTTAATTAAAAGCCAGGCTGCAAAGAAACCAACTGGAAGGAAGACACAGTTCAAAGAAAATAAGTTCAAGTGAATCTGTGATGAAATTAATTACAGTAGGCACTACATTTACTGAAGGTGGTACTATGGGTTAGGCAGTTCAAACCCACCAGAGAGAAAGATATACAATCTGTGAGAGAAAGATATACAGTCTCAGAAATCCTGTATAGAGTCTCTATGAGTCAGACTTGACCCTTGAGTAGTGGATTTTTTTTTTTAAGGGGGGAGAAGGGAGTAGACCAATTGTGGACAGATGGACTCACTTGGGGTGTGGTGGAAATTTAATATTTAGTCCACACAATTCTACCAAAGTGTTCTCCTTAGAGTCCAGCCCCTACTCTACCTGCCATAGGTCCCTTCCTCCCACCATGGCATTGCTTCTTAAGACTCCGAGAGCTCTTTGGAGTCCTGAGTATGGCACTTGGTAAGAACCCAATTGATGCTTGAAAGAAGACTTGAGATAGCTCCTTCATGCTCTGAGGAGAATTAGAAGTAACAGAGGAGATTTAGAAGTAACTTGATGCCCCTCCTGGGGAGTCCAACTACAGAGATTAAGAGAGTGTACGTTAGAAGGGTCAAAGAAGCCCTGGTGCCAAAGCTCTTACCCATGTGGTTGCTAACCACCACTTCCACATTTCAAAACCAGCTGCTCAAAGACTAATGGCAGGGAGAGAGAAAGGTAGAAGTGCCTAGGCTCAGTAAAATATGGCTGCCTCCACCTGGGCCCACCAAGCTCAGAGGATGATAGCCCACCAAGGAGGGCCCAGTGTACAGAGAGGACCATATAACTGCCCCCACGGTGAGATGCGACATCCTGCACTGACCCATGGCCCTGCATGGGACAGCACCAGAGACACAGTGTGGGATGGACGACTGAGCTGACCCCACCACATTGAGGCAAAACACTGGGAGCGTGCAATGGAGTGGCAGGGAAGCAGATCAAGGAGGTCCCTAGGGAATACAAATGATGGACTCTGGGGCCTGGACGTGGCACCCCATTAGACTCATCCGGAAAATGCTCCTAAGGGTCAACAAACAGACC